>NC_057806.1:187540878-187861256 GCF_018294505.1 Triticum aestivum
TCGGGGACGAGATTTTTCCTAAGGGGGTAGGTGTTGTGACACTCCAAAATTTTTATTTGGTTTTTTATCAAAAAGCTTTGTGGTTTTGAGGAGAGACTTTTGTTCTTTTAATTTTTTTTCTTTTTTCTCAGAAAAACCTTCTCTTAAAAACCTCTTTTGCCTTGGCAGGGATTTTATTTCTTTCAAACTTTGGTGGTTGATCTTTTGCAAACTTCTTCTCTGTTGGTTCTCTCTCAAAATTATTTTTGGAGTTTAATCTTTTTCTTTTAAAAAAGAAACCCCATGAAAATTTGGGATTTTCATATCTTTGAAGCCACCCTTGGCTTTGTATTTTTGCCCATGAGATAAAACCCCTCCAAAACCTCCCCTCCCCCTTGTGATCAACCTAAATTATCTGTCCCAACTAATCCAAACTGGTTTTGGATTTTTATTCTAATTATTTTTCCCCAAATTCAATTCTGAATTTTTTTTGGAGCCTGAGAGATTTTCAAAGCAAGTGCCCTATTGCATTTGAGTTTTGACCTCAAACCAATTCTCCTGGATTGTCCTTAGCATCCATAACCCAGAACCATCTTGATCCACTCCTCCTCTTTTCAAGATTTTCAAAATTTAGTCTCTGCAAGTTTGGACCAGATTTGCCAAATTTGGTGAAATTCATATCTACACTCCTCCAAAAATTCCAAAATCATACAGCCTACTTGAGCAAGGAGAAGCCACTCCACCAAAAATCAGCTCAAGGAAAAATCACCAGAGGACATTTTCATTTGATCGAACACCTTGTGGGCACTGTTACTGTTCAAAGTTCAGAAATTCAGTTTCAGTGTCATCTTCAGTTTCGACAGTTTCAGTCACGCGGCCACAGTGCACTTGGCACGTTGCTCGCGGCCTCGCTTGCTTGTCCGAAGCCTCACACGCGCACTTGGCGCGACCCTGGCGTCGGTGGCGCCCTGGCCCGCCTGTGCCGGCGTGTCTTGCGGCGGCCGGCTCCCCGTAACGGCCGACAGGGAGGAGAACGGCGGCGCAACGCCGTTCGGCACCGCCCAAATCTTCTGGTGGCTCCGCGTGGCCTTCTCCGTGCCAGCGCACGCATGCGGCACCGTCGCCGTGGCGCAGCACGCACGGAGCGCGCTCTCTGCCGTCGACGGGCCCGCGCCACCCCGTTCCGTCGAGCTCGACCCAAACGCCCAAACCCCGGCCAGCTTAGCACAAAAATGGACCCTTTGAACCTCCGTGATGACGCTCGACTCCCTAACCACCCCGACCGAGCACTGCGCCACCGTAATCGCTCGCCGGAAATCTCCGTTCACGGCAACCGCCTCGGACCGCCTATATAAAGGGGTCCCGAGCTCAGTCTCGTGCACGCAGCACCCCCACTACTCACCAACACCCCGCCAGGCCACTGGGAGGACCTCGAGGAGGTCTCCTTCCCCGGCTCCGGCCACCCCGATCCGCCTCGGCCTCCAGCTCGATTCACTTCGGTGAGGCCACCTCCGGTGCCCAAACCTCGTCCGTAGCCCTCTCTTGCACCCAGTAGTCTAACCCCCACCTCAATTTGATCTTTGCAGCCCTCTCCGACGAGCTCCATCCACGCCCGAACCACCGTCCGCCGGAGTTGAGACTGCCGTCGACGTGGTGCTCATCGGCGACCAACACCACCCCCACCACTGCGGAAGGACACGGTGTGCACATTGGTAACCTCTGATCCCCATGCCTCGCCGTGGATCGCCGCCAGCGACCTCAGCAGCTCTCGGGCGCCGACGAGCCTCGTCCCTCCCATTTGAATATTTAAACATGACAAGTGGGACCCGCTGTCAGCCTCTCTGTCCTTTCTAAACGAAGCGTTATCTGAAAACGCCTTCTGCCAAATTCGTTTTCTCTTCGGGCTGGCGTAATCGCTACCGAAGCGTTTTCTGCTTTTATAAACTAGCCCCTGGAAATCTTCTGTTTCATTACAGATAAGTCCCTGGACAAAAACCCTTATAACTTTTAATCAGAAAAGTATTTTTGATTGATTCTTTTTCTGTTCTTTTTGAAATTTTGTCTAGTTTTTTATCAGATTTATTTGAAAAATATTTAGTTTACCTTCTGTGCTCTCCTTGGTATTTACATTAGCGCATGTATTTTCTTTAAACCGTAGATACCGAAGGAGGTGACGGAGCCGCGAACTTCACCGAGCTAGGCTCCGACTACTCTGAACCAGGCAAGCATGTTTGAACTTTTGATATGATGAGTGTCTCGGCATGTTTTGCATTTAGTTAGTTTCATGGCATGTTGGTAAGCATACCGATGAACGTTATTTTATGTGATAACGAGGTGAGTGAGTTCAATGATCCATACGTGGATGAATGTGAATATGAATGGCCATGTGTTGGTATGAGGATGGGTACGATGGCAGTGTTGTAGCATGCCAGTCTTACGCCAGACTATGTGACTTCAGTGTCAAACCATTTCGGTCCAGTACCTATCATTTCCTTCCTTGTACTACCACATGTTTTCCGCAAGGAATATGGTTTAGTAAGTTGCAAACCACTTTCGTGGTACACACCAAAGAGGAGAGGCCGTGATGATGGTTCCATGGCCCTGGATTAAAGCCAGTCATCCGGTCAGGGGGCATGGGTGTTTCCGGTTGGGACCGAGAGGGGGCACCCCTTAGAGCGCGCGTATATAAATTTGATCCCATGCTATTCGAGATTGTGATCTCCCCGTCTCAAAAGTTTTTCTTGGACGATGACTAGGGTGATTCCTAGCATCGAGAGGTAGGATGGGTGTGTACCGGTTAGTTGTGTTTTCTCCCGAAATACCATAAACGGAACTAGTCCTTCGGGACTACGGAAATCCGTTGACTGTGGGAAAAATTTTGTACAAACTCTGCAGAGTCATATATTCATCCAAATCATCTCTTCCATGTCAAGTTCGTTCCATCTGATCCTAATCAATTGTCAGCTTTGATGACAGAGACTCCGGTGAATCGCATGAGTGCTAAGTCCGATTGAATGATTATCCCTGTGGATGGACTAACCCGTTTATTCTCATGGTGTGAATGTTTGTTATGAGTATTGTTTACTAGTGAATTTAAAGCCCCTTATGTGATGTCGCTCAGACGTCCGACTGTGGCATTTCTTTTAAAGCCCTTTATGTGATGTCGCTCAGACGTCCGACTGTGGCATTTCTTTTAAAGCCCTTTATGTGATGTCGCTCAGACGTTCGACTGTGGCATTTCTTTTAAAGCCCTTTTTGTGATGTCGCTCAGACGTCCGACTGTGGCAATTCTTTTAAAAGCCCTTTATGCGATGTCGCTCAGACGTCCGACTGTGGTATTTCTTTTAAAGCCCTTTCTGCGATGTCGCTCAGACGTCCGACTGTGGCATTTCTTTTAAATGCCCTTTACGCGATGTCGCTCAGATGTCCGACTGTGGCATTTCTTTTAAAGCCCTTTATGTGGTGTCGCTAAGATGCCCGACTGTGGCATCATTTCCTTATTTGCATTTGTTCACCTTTCGAGGCGTCGTTTTAGACACTCGATCGGTCCTTATTTATGTCTGTGCAATTTTAGGCGGACTACCGCCGTTTTCCCTTTTTACTTACCCGTTATGCTAATTTTATTTATTGTGCATTAAGGAATTAATCATGTTGCATACATGCATGCATTTGTTATATCTTACGTCCGAACTGTCTTGCGAGTACTTTCAAAGTACTCACTGGCTTGTTGATTTGGCCAGATGCTGACGAAGGCGATCTCATGGGTGAAGAGTTCGATAGCGAGTCCGACACTTAGAGGAGTCCCAGTCAGTCTCGTGCGACCCTGGATTTGGCCACTGCTTTATAACCGCTTCCGCTACCAAATAAATTTATCGAGCCTCACCTCGACGTTCGATGAAATGATATCATTAGAGTCTTGTATTTCCCTTCCCGCTGTGCTTTTCCACCACCAACCTATCCATGAGTCAGTAGTATGTCTCCACACCACTGTGTCCTGTCCGCCATTATGTATGATTATTGGCGTGCTTGTAATAATTTGGTTGAGCGACCGCAGTTCAACCCTGTAATATATTTTATGCTACTGGCTTATTGTATCAAGAAATTGTCTACCAGTGAGGAGGATTTCTCTCATACTGGACTCAAAAGACTGGTTTATCAATAAATATTTTTATTGGAAAACCGGTCGTGACAAGCTTGGTACCAGAGCCAGGCTGACTGTAGGAAGCCACTAGGTGCGATCGCTAATTAGTTATTAGCATGACAGGGCTATTTTATGCTTTTGCAATTGTAGTCATTTTCTGTCAGTCAGCATAAATTTATGATCTGACCCTGCAGAATTTTGCCTACTTTTGTAGATGGCCGACGTCAGCTGCGAGTCTCAGACCTTCGCCAACGTGCCCGATGGGTTCGTCAAGCTTCTTTCTTTCATCGTTCAGGTCGCGATGGGGCCATCCGTGCGCCCAGTCTTCACACTCTACCAGCACCGAGTCAACGGCAGTCTGACCATGCACCAGGCCGCGGTGCAGTTCAGGGGAGGGCGTGGTGAGTCACGCCGCTTCCGGTTCGTGGGAAGAGCTATGCCTACGGAGAGGCATGCTATGCAGATGGCAGCCCGCGAGGCGATAGCTCGTCTCAGGGATGTCCTTCCCGTGATGAGGACTCGTCGTTACCGTTATCACAACGCGGAACGCTCATAGACCGAAAGCGGAAGCGTTAGCACAACGCGGTTGATGTAGTCGTACGTCTTCACGATCCGACCGATCAAGTACAGAACGCACGACACCTCCCAGTTCAGCACACGTTCAGCCCGATGACGTCCCTCGAACTCCGATCTAGCCGAGTGTTGAGGGAGAGTTTCGTCAGCACGACGGCGTGGTGATGATGTTGATGTTCTACCAGCGCAGGGCTTCGCCTAAGCACCGCTACAGTATTATCGAGGTGGACTATGGTGGAGGGGGGCACCGCACACGGCTAAAAGATCAACTGACCAATTGTTGTGTCTTTGGGGTGCCTCCTGCCCCCAGATATAAAGGAGTGGTGGAGGGGGAGGGCTGGCCCTCTCTATGGCGCGCCCTAGGAGAGTCCTAGTCCGACCGGTAGGATTCCCTGTCACATCCCTACCTTTACCTTGACCTAGACTAGCTAGTCATGTGTGCATCATGTCTAAATTTCAATGAATTTGAAATGGGGATTGAGCAAACCCTAGCATCAGAAAGAATTCAACTAGGTTCAAATAAAAATATTTTCAATGAACCCAAAATGCCTTCCCAAAAATGTTCATCATCTTTGGATTGGTCTTGAACCTCTGCCAAAAATATTGCACATTTTTCTAGGTCCATTGGGGGTCACTGAATTAAATCATATAGTATTTGCATTTGGGCATTTGAATCCTATAAAATAAATTAAATGCCCAAATAATCACAAACTGAAATGTTTACTGTTGGAAATATTCCAAACAGTGGCCACAATCAGTTGCATGATTTTTGGAAATGCTCTGGCATTTTTAATAAAGCCAAACACAATTACAGAAAATAGAAAAACATAAATAAAAGAGAGTGAGAGAGTTACCTGGATTACCTGTCGCAGCCCAGCTGGCCAGCCCACCTGGCGGCCCAGCCCACCACCTCCACCTCCCCTGCCAGTTGTCTTCCTCCTCTCGCCAGAAGGCAGAGGGGAAGCAACGCACGGTGCTTGCGCGCGCCGGCACGCAGCTGCCTGCCTGGCCCTCCCTCGCCAGCGCAACGACGCAGGCACACTCCGCGTGGCCTCCTAGATCCTGCTGACCCCCTCGTTCACTCTCCCCATCGCTCCTCTGCTTCCCTCCCGACGGCCGAGCGAGCCCGACGCCACCGACGCCATTCGCCGCGGCCACAGCCATCCCCTCACCCCTCTGTCGTGTCCACCAGCATCGCCGTCGAGCTCCGCATCCCCAAAACCGAAGGAACCGAGCCGGACGCCCTACGTCACCGCCAACGCGTCTTCTTCAACCTCTGGACACCGGAGATCCCCCTCGTCACTGCGCTTGCCCCGGTGCGTCTCCGAGCCCATTGAGCACTCCATTAGACTCCCAGTGAGCATCTCTTTGTTTCCCCCCTCTTCCAGCCATCGATTGTGTCCCCTAGCCGCTGTTTCCGCCATGGCCAAAGCTTCTCGCCGCCGCATTCGTCGTTGCCATCACTAGAGCTTGCGCCCGACATTTCTGAGCGTGTCAGCGTGCTCCCCGTGCTCTGTAGTCTCTGCCTAGACGCTTAGCTCGCCCGCTTGTGAGCCGCAGCCCTGTGCCCGAACAGAGCCGTGCTCCGGGCGCCGCCTTGCTCGACGCCGGCGCCATTCCTGGCCACCCCAGCAACTCCCACCACCACCAATGGATGCGCGCTGCCCCCAGCTAGCCGTAGGTCTAAACGGCGGTCGATTCCATGGACTACAGCAAAATCCCGACTCTCTCCGCCATAGTTTGTGTCACCGGCGGCTAAACGCCGGCAGCTGACGTGGCCGTCATTAGCGATTAAACACCCCACTAACCAACCCCCCTACGCCACTAACACCTGGGCCCTGCTGCCTAACTAACCCTGGTTTAAACCCCTGTTTAGATTAAACTAACCCACGGGCCCCACAGGTCAGCTTGACCTGGCCACGTCACCATTGACCAGACCCACCTGTCGGTGACACTAAGTGTCTCAGGGTCACTGACCAGTGGGTCCCACTAGTCAGTTTTGACCTGGGCGGCGCCTGTTTACCTGCTGAGGTCAGCATGACGTAATGCTGACGCTATAATTCATTTTCTAGATTTAAGTTTATTCAGGAAATTCCAGAAAATGCCCAAAACTTCTAAAATCATAGAAAATTATCTATAACTCCAAATGAAACAAATTATATATGAAAAATGATCAGAAAAATCCAAAGAATCTGTTTATGGCATTTTCATGCATGTTAGAGCAACTTATATCCTCTGTTTAGGACAATTCAAATAAATGGCATTTAATAAAGCACATATGGAGTTTGAATTTGAACCTAGTGTTCAAAACAATTCCATTTAACTTGTTGCTAGTTGCATTAGGCCAATCAACAGCATATTGCCATGTCACATTCATGCATCATATTGTTGCATTGCATTGATTGTGTCCTTCTCTGTTTGCCGGTAACCGTCCCCTCTCAGTCGACGGTGTTTCCGACGACGTGATCGATGACACTGATGAAGAACTATATTATCTTCAGAAGTGCCAGGCAAGCAAAACCCCCTTGTTCATTCTGATACAATCCCAATCTCTCGCTCCTGCTCTTTTTTATTGCATTAGGACAACAACGATTCAACTGTTACATGCTGCGGTAGTTGAACCCCTTTCCCCTGCATGACCTGTCATTGCCACAGTAAATAGATGAAACCCACTAGCATGAGTAGGAATTGTTTGAGCCATGATGTGCCTACTCATTCATGCTTATCGTCATGCCTGCTACTGCTTAGAGTTGAGTCAAGTCTGATTCATCGGGAATGAATTGGAACGTGGTGAACATGTCCTACCGTTAAGAGCTAAGTGTGTGAACACAATTTGGTAAAGGTAGCGGTAAGAGGCCATGTAGGAGTACATGGTGGGTTGTCTCATTGCAGCCGTCCTCAGGAACTAAGTTCTGTGTTTGTGATCCATGAATAGTTACTACCACACATTGGGCTCTGGGCGCTCCAAGCTCTCTCGACTTATTAATCAACCTGATCTCTGTCCAGGAGTTGCAACTAGTTTCTGGTGTTTGTAGGTAGTGTTAGTACTCTAGCAAGTGGCACCCTGTATAGGTGGGCTTGGGACAGACTAGGCATAGTGGCACGGTGTACCAAGTGGCACCCGGATGGTGGGCTTGGGAACCCGCTCACATCGTTTGGGGCCATGAGCGACACCCCGGCCGGATCTCCTTGCGGATGGAACTTGAATAGGCGATAAACCTGGACTAGAGACTTGTTGGTTAGTCAGGTCGTGGCCGACTCCCTCGCCCGGCTTCCGCTTGAAGGTTGCCGAGGTACATGACGTGTACATGGCGATAAGTGGCGAGAGCGTGTGTGAAGAAGTACACCCCTGCAGGGTTATCATTATCTATTCGAATAGCCGGATTCCTCGGGTATGGAAACTTGGACCCCTTGCATAGGTCATAGACAAGTGAAAGTGGATACTCTAAAACTCGCAAGATAAGCGTGAGTGCTATGGATGGCCTTCTCGTAGGGAGACAGGATCGGATCCATAGTGGTGTATTGATATGGTGAATTTGTGGACTCGTGTGCGCCACCTCAAAAGAGTTACTTGCAGTCGTAGTTCAGGTTAGCCACTGAGTCAAAGCTGGCTTGCTGCAGTTAAACTCCACCACCCCCTTTGTTGATACTGATGCATATGTAGATAGTTCTGATGTAAGTCTTGCTAGGTACATTTGTACTCACGTTTGCTTATTTGATGTTTTGCAGAGAGACTTCAGTCTCGCTAGTAGCTCCGCTTGGACTTCGACGTTTAGCTTGTTACCTTAGCTACGATCTTGTACCCTTGGGAGGGTCTTGTAGAGAGTCAGGCTTCTGAGCCTTCTTCATTTGTAGTTGTCTGTACTCAGACAAGTTAAGCTTCCGCATGTGCTTGTTGCTTGTATGCTCTGAATGTTGGGTCATGAGACCCATGTTTGTAATTCTTGGCTCCTCGGAGCCTAATGAATAATACTCTGAGTCGTAGAGTCTTGTTGTGATGCCGTGTTGTATTGCACATATTGAGCATATTGTGTGTATGATTGAAATGCTTGGTATGTGTGGGATCCGACAACCTAGTTGTTTATCCTTAGTAGCCTCTCTTATGGGAAAATATAGTCTTGTGCTTCCATGAGCCATAGTAGTCCGCTACAGCCCGGTTCACCGGAGTCCTGCTAGCCCAGCACTATTGCTTCGGAACATTTGACTGGCCGGCATGTGATTCACTTCGTTCCTGTGTCTGTCCCTTCGGGGAAATGTCACGCGGTGACATCCGGAGTCCTACCTAGCCTGCTACAGCCCGGTTAACCGGAGTCCTGTTAGCCCAGTGCTACAGCCCGGATTCGCACGTTGCTGACCAACATGCCCGATGTTGATTCATGTATGCCTGTCCCCGTAAGTTAGTGCCACTTTGGGTTCATGACTAGTCATGTCAGCCCGGGTTCTCTTCATATGGATGCTAGCGACACTATCATATACGTGAGCCAAAAGGTGCAAACCGTCCCGTGCCATGGTAAGGTGACACCCGTGGGAATACCGTGCGTGAGGCCGCAAAATGATATGAGGTGTTACCAGCTAGATCGATGTGACTTGGAATCGGGGTCCTGACATTCCCCCTTTCCTAGTAGAACTAGGAGCCCTTCCAAGTAGTAGGAGTAGGAGGGAAGGAAAGGGAAGGGAAAAGGAGAAGGAAGGAAGGGGGCGCCCCCCCTCCCTAGTCCAATTCGAACCAGCCCATGGGGAGGGGTGCGGCCACCCTTTGAGGCCTTTCTCTCCTTTCCCGTATGGCCCATTAAGGCCCAATATGAATTCCCGTAACTCCCCAGTACTCCCGAAAATACCCGAATCACTTGGAACCTTTCCGATGTCCCAATATAGTTGTTCAACATATTGATCTTTATGTCTCGACCATTTCGAGACTCCTCGTCATGTCCCCGATCTCATCCAGGACTCCGAACTCCTTCGGTACATCAAAACACATAAACTCATAATATAACCGTCATCAAACTTTAAGCGTGCGGACCCTACGGGTTCGAGAACAATGTAGACATGACCGAGACACGTCTCCGGTCAATAACCAATAGCGGAACCTGGATGCTCATATTGGCTCCCACATATTCTACAAAGATCTTTATCGGTCAGACCGCATAACTAAGTATGTTGTTCCCTTTGTCATCGGTATGTTACTGGCCCGAGATTCGATCATCGGTATCTCAATACCTAGTTCAATCTCGTTACCGGCAAGTCTCTTTACTCGTTCTGTAACACATCATCCCGCAACTAACTCATTAGTTGCAATGCTTGCAAGGCTTATAGTGATGTGCATTACCGAGTGGGCCCAGAGATACCTCTCCGACAATCGGAGTGACAAATCCTAATCTCGAAATACGCCAACCCAACAAGTACCTTTGGAGACACCTGTAGAGCACCTTTATATTCACCCAGTTATGTTGTGACGTTTGGTAGCACACAAAGTGTTCCTCCGGTAAACGGGAGTTGCATAATCTAATAGTCGTAGGAACATGTATAAGTCATGAAGAAAGCAATAGCAACAAACTAAACGATCAAGTGCTATGCTAACGGAATGGGTCAAGTCAATCACATCATTCTCTAATGATGTGACCCCGTTAATCAAATGACAACTCATGTCTATGGCTAGGAAACTTAACCATCTTTGATTCAACAAGCTAGTCAAGTAGAGGTATAATAGTGACACTCTGTTTGTCTATGTATTCACACATGTATTATGTTTCCGGTTAATACAGTTCTAACATAAATAATAAACATTTATCATGAAATAAGGAAATAAACAATAACTTTATTATTGCCTCTAGGGCATATTTCCTTTAGTCTCCCACTTGCACTAGAGTCAATAATCTAGTTCACATTGCCATGTGATTTAACATCAATAGTTCACATCACCATGTGATTAACACCCATAGTTCACATCGTTATGTGACAAACACCCAAAGGGTTTACTAGAGTCAATAATCTAGTTCACATTGCTATGTGATTAATACCCAAAGAGTACTAAGGTGTGATCATGTTTTTCTTGTGAGGGAAGTTTAGTCAACGGGTCCGCCACATTCAGATCCGTATGTATTTTGCAAATTTTTATGTCAACAATGCTCTGAACGGAGCTACTCTAGCTAATTACTCCCACTTTCAATATGTATCTAGATTGAGACATTGAGTCATCTGGATCAGTGTCAAAACTTGCATCGACGTAACCCTTTACGACGAACCTTTTGTCACCTCCATAATCGAGAAACATATCCTTATTCCACTAAGGATAATTTTGACCAATGTCCAGTGATCTACTCCTAGATCACTATTGTACTCCCTTGCCAAACTCAGGACAGGGTATACAATAGGTCTGGTAAACAACATGGCATACTTTATAGAACCTATGGCTGAGGCATAGGGAATGACTTTCATTCTCTCTCTATCTTCTGTCGTGGTCGGGTTTTTAGTCTTACTCAACTTCACACCTTGTTTCACAGGGAAGAACTCCTTCTTTGACTGTTCCATTTTGAACTACTTCAAAATCTTGTCAAGGTATGTACTCATTGAAACACTTATCAAGCGTCTTGATCTATCTCTAAAGATCTTGATGCTCAATATGTAAGTAGCTTCACCGAGGTATTTCTTTGAAAAAAACTCCTTTCAAACATTACTTTATGCTTTGCAGAATAATTCTACATTATCTCCGATCAACAATATGTCATTCACATATACTTATCAGAAATGCTGTAGTGCTCCCACTCACTTTTTTTGAAAATATGGGCTTCACCGCAAATTTGTATAAAACTATATGCTTTGATCAATCTTATCAAAGCGTATATTCCAACTCCGAGATGCTTGCACCAGTCCATAGATGGATCGCTAGAGCTTGCATATTTTGTTAGCACTTTTAGGATTGACAAAACCTTATGATTGTATCATATACAACTCTTCTTTAATAAATCAGTAAGCAATGCAGTTTTGTATATCCATTTGCCAGATTTCATAAAATGCGGCAATTGCTAACATGATTCGAACAGACTTAAGCATAGATACGAGTGAGAAACTCTCATCGTAGTCAACACCTTGAACTTGTCGAAAACCTTTTTACGACAATTCTAGCTTTGTAGATAGTAACACTACTATCAGCGTCTGTCTTCCTCTTGAAGATCCATTTAATCTCAATGGCTCGCCGATCATTGGGCAAGTCAATCAAAGTCCATACTTTGTTCTCATACATGGATCTCATCTCAGATTTCATGGCCTCATGCCATTTCGTGGAATCTGGGCTCATCATCGCTTCCTCATAGTTCGTAGGCTCGTCATGGTCAAGTAACATGACCTCCACGACAGGATTACCGTACCACTATGGTGCAAATCTCACTCTGGTTTACCTACGAGGTTTCGGTAGTAACTTGATCTGAAATTATATGATCATCATCATTAGCTTCCTTACTAATTGGTGTAGTAGTCACAGGAACAGATTTCTGTGATGAACTACTTTCCAATAAGGGAGCAGGTACAGTTACCTCATCAAGTTCTACTTTCCTCCCACACACTTCTTTCGAGATAAACTCCTTCTCTAGAAAGGATCTATTCTCAGCAATGAATATCTTGCCTTCGGATCTGTGATAGAAGGTGTACCCAACATTTTCTTTTGGGTATCCTATGAAGACGCACTTCTCCGATTTGGGTTTGAGTTTATTAGGTTGAAACTTTTTCAGATAAGCATTGCAACGTCAAACTTTAAGAAACGACAGCCTAGGTTTCTTGCCAAACCATAGTTCATACGGTGTCATCTCAACGGATTTAGATGGTGCCCTATTTAACGTGAATGTAGCTCTCTCTAATGCATAACCCCAAAACGATAGCGGTAAATCAGTAAGAGACGTCATAGATTGCACCATATCTAATAAAGTACGGTTACGACGTTCAGACACACCATTACACTGTGGTGTTCTAGGTGGCGTGAGTAGTGAAACTATTTCACATTGTTTTAACTGAAGGCCAAACTCGTAACTCAAATATTTTACTTCTGCGATCATATCATAGAAACTTTTATTTTTGTTACAATGATTTTCCACTTCACTCTGAAATTCTTTGAACTTTTCAAATGTTTCAGACTTGTGTTTCATCAAGTAGATATACTCATATCTGCTCAAATCATCTGTGAAGATCAGAAAATAATGATACCTGCCGCGAGCCTCAATATTCATCGGACCACATACATCAGTATGTATGATTTCCAACAAATCTTTTGCTCGCTCCATTATTCCGGAGAACGGAGTCTTAGTCATCTTGCCCATAGGCATGGTTCGCAAGCATCAACTGATTCATAATCAAGTGATTCCAAAAGCCCATCAGCATGGATTTTCTTCATGTGCTTTACATCAATATGACCTAAACGGCATTGCCACAAATAAGTTGCACTATCATTATTAACTTTGCATCTTTTGGCTTCAATATTATGAAAATGTGTATCATTACGATCGAGATCCAACAAACCATTTTCATTGGGTGTATGACCATAGAAGGTTTTATTGATGTAAACAGAACAACAATTATTCTCTAACTTACATGAATAACCGTATTGCAATAAACATGGTCCAATCATATTCCCGCTCAACGCAAACACTAAATAACATTTATTTTAGGTTTAACACTAATCCCGAAAGTATAGGGATTGTGCGATGATGATCATATCAATCTTGGAACCATTTCCAATACACATCGTCACTTCACCCTTAACTAGTCTCTGTTCATTCTGCAACTCCTGTTTCGAGTTACTATTCTTAGCAACTGAACTAGTATCAAATACTGAGGGGTTGCTATAAACACTAGTAAAGTACACATCAATAACATGTATATCAAATATACCTATGTTCACTTTGCCATCCTTCTTATCCACCAATTACTTGGGGTAGTTCCGCTTCCATTGACCAGTCCCTTTGCAGTAGAAGCACTCAGTTTCAGGCTTTGGTCCATACTTGGGTTTTTCACTTGAGCAGCAACTTGCTGATCGTTCTTCTTGAAGTCCCCCTTTCTTCCCTTTGTCCCTTTACTTGAAACTAGTGGTTTTGTTTACCATCAACACTTGATGCTTTTCTTGATTTCTACCTTCGTCGATTTCAGCATCACGAAGAGCTTGGGAATCATTTCCGTTATCCCTTGCATATTATAGTTCATCAAGAAGTTCTACTAACTTGGTGATGGTGACTAGAGAATTCTGTCAATCACTATTTTATCTGGAAGATTAACTCCCACTTGATTCAAGTGATTGTAGTACCCAGACAATCTGAGCACATGCTCACTGCTTGAGCTATTCCCCTCCATCTTTTAGCTATAGAACTTGTTGGAGACTTCATATCTCTCAACTCGGTTATTTGCTTGAAATATTAACTTCAACTCCTGGAACATCTCATATGTTCCATGACGTTCAAAACGTCTTTGAAGTCCCGATTCTAAGCCGTTAAGCATGGTGCACTAAACTATCGAGTAGTCATCATATTGAGCTAGCCAAACGTTCAGAACGTCTGCATCTGCTCCTGCAATAGGTCTGTCACCTAGTGGTGCATCAAGGACATAATTCTTCTTTGCAGCAATGAGGATAATCCTCAGATCACGGATCCCATCCGCATCATTGCTACTAACATTTTTCAACTTAGTTTTCTCTAGGAACATATAAAATTAAACGGGGAGCAACACCGCTAGCTATTGATCTACAACATAGATATGCTAATACTACCAGGACTAAGTTCATGATAAATTAATGTTCATTTAATCATATTACTTAAGAACTACCACTTAGATAGACATCCCTCTAATCCTTTAAGTGATCACGTGATCCATATCAACTAAACCATGTCCGATCATCATGTGAGATGTAGTAGTATCAACGGTGAACATCACTGTGTTGATCATATCTACTATATGATTCACGCTCGACCTTTCGGTCTCCGTGTTCCGAGGCCATATCTGTGATATGCTAGGCTCGTCAAGTTTAACCTAAGTATTCCGCGTGTGCAACTGTTTTGCACCCGTTGTATTTGAACGTAGAACCTATCACACCCGATCATCACGTGGTGTCTCAGCATGAAGAACTTTCGCAATGGTGCATACCCAGGGAGAACACTTATACTTTGATAATTTAGTGAGGGATCATCCTATAATGCTATCGTCAATCAAAGCAAGATAAGATGCATAAAAGATAAACATCACATGCAATCAATATAAGTGATATGATATGGCCATCATCATCTTGTGCTTGTGATCTCCATCTCCGAAGCACCTTCATGATCACCATCATCACCTGCACGACACCTTGATCTCCATCGTAGCATCGTTGTCGTCTCGCCAATCTTATGCTTCCACGACTATCGCTACCGCTTAGTGATAAAGTAAAGCATTACAGGGCGATTGCATTGCATACAATAAAGCGACAACCATATGGTTCCTGCCAGTTGCCGATAACTCGGTTACAAAACATGATCATCTCATACAATAAAATTTAGCATCATGTCTTGACCATATCACATCACAACATGCCCTGCAAAAACAAGTTAGACGTCCTCTACTTTATTGTTGCAAATTTTACATGGCTGCTACGGGTTTAGCAAGAATCGTTCTTACCTACGCATCAAAACCACAACGATAGTTTGTCAAGTTGGTGCTATTTTAACCTTCACCAGGACCGGGCGTAGCCACACTCAGTTCAACTAAAGTTGGAGAAACTGACACCCACCAGCCACCTGTGAGCAAAGCACGTCGGTAGAACCAGTCTCGCGTAAGCGTACGCGTAATGTCGGTCCGGGCCGCTTCATCCAACAATACCGCCGAACCAAAGTATGACATGCTGGTAAGCAGTATGACTTATATCGCACACAACTCACTTGTGTTCTACTCGTGCATATGACATCTACGCATAAAACCTGGCTCGAATGCCACTGTTGGGGAACGTAGTAATTTCAAAAAAATTCCTACGCACACGCAAGATCATGGTGATGCATAGCAACGAGAGGGGAGAGTGTTGTCCACGTACCCTCGTAGACCGGAAGCAGAAGCGTTAGCACAACGCGGTCGATGTAGTCATACGTCTTCACGATCCGAACGCACAGCACCTCCGAGTTCAGCACGAGTTCAGCCCGATGATGTCCCTCGAACTCCGATCCAGCAGAGTGTTGAGGGAGAGTTTCGTAGCACGATGGCGTGGTGACGATGTTGATGTTCTACCAACGCAGGTCTTCACCTAAGCACCGCTACAGTATTATCGAGGTGCACTATGGTGGAGGGGGCACCGCACACGGTTAAAAAATCAACTGATCAATTGTTGTGTCTTTGGGGTGCCCCTGCCCCCATATATAAAGGAGTGGAGGAGGGTGAGGGCCGAACCTCTCTATGGCGCGCCCTAGGGGAGTCCTACTCCCACCGGGAGTAGGATTCCCCCTTTCCTAGTAGAACTAGGAGCCCTTCAAAGTAGTAGGAGTAGGAGGGAAGGAAAGGGAAGGGAAAAGGAGAAGCAAGGAAGGGGGCGCCCCCCTCCCTAGTCCAATTCGGACCAGCCCATGGGGAGGGGTACTGCCACCCTTTGAGGCCTTTCTCTCCTTTCCCATATGGCCCATTAAGGCCCAATACGAATTCCCGTAACTCCCCGGTACTCCCGAAAATACCCGAATCACTCGGAACCTTTCTGATGTCCGAATATAGTCGTCCAATATATCGATCTTTACGTCTCGACCATTTCGAGACTCCTCGTCATGTCCCCGATCTCATCCGGGACTCTGAACTCCTTCGATACATGAAAACACATAAACTCATAATATAACTGTCATCGAACTTTAAGCGTGCGGACCCTACGGGTTCGATAACTCTGTAGACATGACCGAGACACGTCTCCGGTCAATAACCAATAGCGGAACCTGGATGCTCATATTGGCTCCCACATATTCTACGAAGATCTTTATCGGCCAGACCGCATAACTAAGTACGTTGTTCCCTTTGTCATGGGTATGTTACTTAACCGAGATTCGATCATCGGTATCTCAATACCTAGTTCAATCTCGTTACCAAAAAGTCTCTTTACTCGTTCCGTAACACATCATCCCGCAACTAACTCATTAGTTGCAATGCTTGCAAGGCTTATAGTGATGTGCATTACCCAGTGGGCCCAGAGATACCTCTCCGGCAATCGGAGTGACAAATCCTAATCTCGAAATACTCCAACCCAACAAGTACCTTCGGAGACACCTATAGAGCACCTTTATAATCACCCAGTTACGTTGTGATGTTTGGTAGCACACAAAGTGTTCCTCCGATAAATGGGAGTTGCATAATCTCATAGTCATAGGAACATGTATAAGTCATGAAGAAAGCAATATCAACAAACTAAACGATCAAGTGCTATGCTAACGGAATGGGTCAAGTCAATCACATCATTCTCAAATGATGTGACCCCGTTAATCAAATGACAACTCATGTCTATGGCTAGGAAACTTAACCATCTTTGATTGAACGAGCTAGTCAAGTAGAGGCATACTAGTGACACTTTGTTTGTCTATGTATTCACACATGTATTATGTTTCCGGTTAATACAATTCTAGCATAAATAATAAACATTTATCATGAAATAAGGAACTAAATAATAACTTTATTATTGCCTCTAGGGCATATTTCCTTCACTATTTTTAGGCAAAGTTGTGCCAAAAAAAATTTCGTTCTAAAATAAAGTTTTGCTCTACCCCACAGGCGACCAGGGTCCGCACGATGACCGAACGCATCGTGAATAGGTTTTTGAGCTCTGCGAAGGTCGAGATGCTTCAAAAGAATGAGACAGAGATAAGATGTCCGTGTCAAAGATGCAAGCTGAAGAGCCTTATGGACCAGGATTCCGTACAGATGTGGGACCACCTGCTCTTGCGTGGTTTCATGGATGGCTATCGGTGGGAAGGTGATGCAGATGATTATGAAGTCGTCCATGGGGACCGGGCAAGAAATGAGGAAGGGCAGCAAGAGAACTGTGGCGAGGGCGGGCAAGAAGACGAAGAATCTCCAGGACATGATCACGAAGTACATGCAGTACACAGTCATCATGTAGAAGATGCCAGACATGATGATGATGCCGGAGCAGACGAAGGGTATGATCATGAAGGTGAAGATGCTGGAGCAGATGACTATGGACCATCGATGGGCTGGGTGTAGGACCCTCATATTCAAGAGCCGCTTCTCAAGCAGATGGATAACGCAAGAGCTGCCGCCCGAGAGAAGGTGAAGATGCCGGAGCAGACGACTATGGATCAACTGGAGATAGATGCGGTTACTCCATTGTATGAAGGATGCAGGCCCGAGGATACCTACCTGAAAGTAACGCTCATCGCTCTGGAGATGAAGGTAAAACACAAAATGACCGACGCATGCTTCGACGAGAACATGTCATTCTGGCACGAACGTCTTCCCAAGGGGAACAAGTGCCCGACCAGTTTCGAGGAGGCGAAGAAAATCGTGTGTCCTCTGGATTTACCGCACGTGAAATACCATGTGTGCATGAACAATTGCATCATTTATCGGGATGAGCACGCGGAGTCTACCATATGTCTGGTGTGCGGCGTCACTCGATACAAGAAGAGGAAGAAAGCTCCTCGAAATGTGTTGTGGTACTTTCCAATCACTCCTCGTCTACAGCGGTATTTTGCGGACCCTAAGCTAGGAAAGCTCCTGCCTTGGCACACGGATAGGGAGGAGAAGAAGCGAGAAGATTGCGGAAATGATCCGGAGATAAATAAAAAAGACAAGATGCTGAGTCACCCTAAGGATACGAGCCAGTGGCAACCGTTGAACTTCGACCACCCAGAATTTGTGGATGATCCAAGGAACATCATGCTGGGCGCGAGTACCGATGGAGTCAATCCGTCTGGCAGCCAGAGAAGCACACATAGCACCTGGCCTGTGTTTGTGTGGATGTACAACCTTCCCCCTGGTTGTGCATGAAGAGGAAGTACATTCACATGAGTATGCTAATTGAAGGGCCGAAACAACCAGGGAATGACATCAATCTGTATATGGGGCTGCTGAAAGAGGAGCAAGACATGCTGTGGAAAACACCATCCAATACGTGGGACGCCGCAGAGAAAGAATATTTCCCTATGAGAGTCGCACTGCTCACGACGGTGCACGACTATCTCGGTTACGGATATGAAGTGGGGTAGGTGGTCCACGGATTTTCTGGATGCGTCAGGTGCATGGATGACACAACATATTGCCAACTAGATAGAGATCCCGGGTCTTCGAAAACCGTGTTCATGGGACATCGAAGGTGGCTTCGCGATGATGACTCATGGAGAAAATGCAAGGATCTGTTCGATGGTGAAACTGAACCCCGAAGACGCCCGCGTATGAGGAGCGGCGAGGAAATAAACAAGCTGTTGAAAAATTGGAAAGATTGCACACTGGCTGGAAAGAAGCAAAAGGCGCTAGAGCGGGGAAAGAAGCAAAAGGCACAAGAGCCACTGTTGAAGGTATGGAAAACAAGGTCTGTTTTCTAGGACTTGTCATACTAGAAGATCCTCCGTGTGCCTCACAGCCTTGATATCATGCATATCACGAAGAACGTGTGCGAGAGTCTGCTTGGTACCCTGCTCAACATGCCAGAGAGGACCAAATATGGGCCGAAAGCAAGGGCAGACTTGAAATCAATGGGCATCAGGGAGGAGCTTCACGCTAATGATCATGAAAGTAGCCGCAAAGGCAAAAAGGCCAAGAAGATTGGAAATGACTACCCTCCCGTGTGCTTCACTATAAGTCAGGAGGAGATCGAGCAGTTTTTCACCTGCCTCATAGGAGATAAACTTCCTTATGGTTACAAGGGCAAGATAAGCAGATACCTAGACTCAGCGAAGCAAAAGTTCAGCGGGATGAAGTCTCACGACTGTCACGTGCTGATGACGCAGATACTTCCAGTTGCAATCCGTGGTATCATGGACGCGCACGTCCGTGAAACGCTATTTGGCCTATGCAACTTTTTCTACGTCATCTCTCGGAAGTCGGTTGGCATGAGGCAACTCAGAAGGCTACAGGAAGAGATTGTGGTGGTACTATGCGAGCTTGAGATGTACTTCCCGCCTGCATTCTTCGATGTTATGGTGCATCTGCTGGTCCATATCTGTAACACCCAGATACAACTTTCCATATTTGTACTCCGACTCTTACCTTTTCCGGAGTTGCGATACGATATTTCTTTCGTGTTTGGGTTTTGTCTTTGTTTTGCATTTTGTTCATGCCATGCATTTCATATCATGTCATCATGTGCATTTCATTTTCATATGTGTTCGTCTCATGCATCCGAGCATTTTCCCCATTGTCCATTTTGCAATCCGACACTCCCTGATGCACCCGGCGTCCCCCTCTTGCCTCTTTTCGTGAGAGGGTGTTAAACGTTCTTGGAATGGACCGAGATTTGCCAAGTGGCCTTGGTACACCACTGGTAGACCGCCTGTCAAGTTTCATGCAATTTGGAGTCCGTTTGATACTCCAACGGTTAACCGGGGAACCGTAAAGGCCTTGTGTGTGTTGCAGCCAAACACCCCTCTAAAGTGGCCCAATAACCCATACAAACCCCCTCCATCCTCTGGGCCGTTCAAGCACAATCGCGTGGTCGAAAACCGCACCTCATTTGGACACTCCTACCTCTTCCTACCTATAAATATGTGCAACCCTTCCAAATTCGCGGTCTAAACCCTAGTCTTCTTCATCCTCGCGCCGCCGGACACGTCCGCGCCGAGCCGGACATGTCCGCCGGCCATGCCCCTTCGCCCAATCAACGGATTCCATGTCACCTCGCTCGCCCTCGCGCCCAATCGCCATCTGCCACGTCACCCCGCGCCGGCTCCCCACCGCGCCGCGGCCCGCGGAGCCCACGGTCGGCCTGCGCCGAGCCGCCACCTGGCCGATCCTGTGCCTCGCGCCCGTCGCTCGGCCCCGTCGCTGCTGCAGCGCTCCAGCCACCCCTCACCACGCCGCCTCGCCGCCGTTCTCCGCCGCCGCGATGCGCCGCCACCTCGCGCCCCGCGCGCTGCTGCTCTGCCGCCTGCGCACGACCGCCTCTCCCTGCTCGTGTGTCGCCACCGGACTCCACCAAGCCTGCTGCCATCGCGGCTCCCCGCCGCCTGCACGCCATCCCCGGCGACTGTGCCGCCCGCTGCTAGCACCATCCGCCGCCGACCACACCGTCCCCGCTGCCCAGGAGCCCACGCCGCCTCCTCCACCCTCGTCTCCGGTGAGCCGAGCTCCAGTGACCTCGACGCCATCATCCCTGTCTTTGTTCGGCCCCGATTCCAGCGAAGTCTCCGGCGAACCCCAGATCCAGATCCAAACGAGGGTTGACTCTATTTTTCTCTCTAAGTCCTTTTTCCTGATTATTTTATGCCCTGTTCATCATGCCATAACTCCTCATCCGTAGCTCCGTTTTGTATGCATGATATATCAAAATGTTCATCATGATGTGCTCTTCATTTTATTCCATTGTGACATGCTTGTTTGAGTCCATATTAATGTCCTAATGACTGGCACAAGAGTGCTATAAAATGTTAGGTGCTGATTCTTAGCAGAGTATGAGCATTTGTCATTTTTTCTACATTTGTTGTGTGCATCATATGGGCATGAGCTCTACATGTATTTTGATCTATGCCATGCCATCTTTATAGCGGTGTATGCCATGTATTTTTGTGATCATTGTGGTGACTAGCACATGCATGCAAAGTAGCTCTCGTGATATTGCTGATTTCAGAGACTTAGAATTTCACAAAGTCTTTGCCCTGCAGTTATTTTTTATGCCATGTATTCATGTTGCTACAGTGAGATCCATGCTTCTTTTGAGTATATTCAGTAAGGATGATTTGAAAATATGGTTGTGCTCTATCCATCCATGCCCCTGTTTGCATTTATGGAGTGCCCAAGGATGACTTAATCTTGCTCTACTTTTGCTATAAAATGTTACTGGCAGATTGTTTACGTGTTAATCAATTTCGCCAAGGTTGTTGTAGTTGATACAAGCATGCTATAAACTTGCTATTGCCTTGGTTAGCTTCTTGAACATGTCTTCTTGCTGATTCTATGCTTATCTTGTCATACCATGCCTTGTGGTGAGTGAACCGAGCTCGCAAAGAGGCCTTCATAATCTGTCAACGAAATTTGCTATGTTTACATGGGTGCCATCATATCTACTGATCCTTTTTGGCTTATGGTCAGTAAGGGACTTTTGTTCTATGCTTTGAGTAGATTCATGCCATGACTTGGTTTGCTATGTCATGTTCCTGTAGTATGTTGTTTGCTTGCTCTAAACATTGCTTCCTGATGTTAATTCCTGACATGTTAATATTTTCACCAAGTCTGTGATGCTGTTATCTTTTGCTCTTTTGCCATGCTTGTTTGAACCTGCTCTTGTGTGATTTAGCCGTAGCTCATTGTTCATATTTTGTCAAGAATTTGTAGTAGACCACCGCCATGTGCTTTGTTGCTACGTTGGAGTGCAGTAGCTTAGTTTCTTGTTGCATTTTAAATGGCATCGTGCTGTTAATTGCAGAATTGTGCCATTCTTGTTTTGCTTGCCATTTGCAAACCGTGCATCCAATTCCAGTGATCTTTATATCGATTTCGGCCGAAATCAACTCATCTTTCCAGCGGCGCACTTGGTTTTCCAAGTTGGTACCTTGATCAATATTTTCCTTATGGAGCACGCATATGCATTGCATATCACATCCCGCATGTCATGTCATGTTTTGCATCATGTTGAGTGTGCATTGCACCGTGATTGATTGTCCGTCCTTTGCTTGTGTTCTTGCCTTGGGTAGAGCCAGGAGATGAGTACGTGATCGAGGAACCCATTGAGTACGCTTACGAGGGTCAAGCTTTCGTCTTCTCTAAGAACTTTGCAGGCAAGATCACCATACACTCGAAATCACTTCTATCTTTGCTTGCTAGTTCCTCGCTCTATTGCTATGACGCAATACCTACCACTTACTATATCATGCCTCCCATTTTTCCATGCCAAGACTCTAACCCACCTTTCCTAGCAAACCATTATTTGGCTATGTTGCCACTTTGCTCAGCCCCTCTTATAGCGTTGCTAGTTGCAGGTGAAGTTGGAGTTTGTTCCTTGTGGGAACATGTTCATTATTGGGATATCATTATTATATTTTGTTTAATTTAATGCATCTCTATACTTGGTAAAGGGTGGAAGGCTCGGCCTTATTGTTGGTGTTTTGTTCCACTCTTGCCGCAATAGTTTCCGTCATACCGGTGTTATGTTCCTTGATTTTGCGTTCCTTACGCGGTTGGGTTATAATGGGAACCCCTTGACAGTTCGCCTTGAATAAAACTCCTCCAGCAAGGCCCAACCTTGGTTTTACCTTTTTCCACCTAAGCCTTTTTCCCTGGGGTTCTACCGACTCAAGGGTCATCTTTATTTTAAACCCCCGGGCTAGTGCTCCTCTGAGTGTTGGTTCAAACTAGAGCACCGTGCGGGGCCGTCCCTTGGAAACTTGGGTTATGTTGGCTCCTATAAGCTTAGCTTATCCGGTGTGCCCTGAGAACGAGATATGTGCAGCTCCTATCGGGATTTTTCGGCACAGCGGGTGGTCTTGCTGGTCTTGTTTTACCATTGTCGAGATGTCTTGTAACCGGGATTCCGAGTCTGATCGGGTCTTCCTGGGAGAAGGAATATCCTTCGTTGACCGTGAGAGCTTGTGATGGGATAAGTTGGGACACCCCTGCAGGCTTTTGAAATTTCGAAAGCCGTGCCTGCGGTTATGGGCAGATGGGAATTTGTTAATATCCAGTTGTAGAAAACTTGACACTTAACTTAATTAAAATGAATCAACTGCGTTGTAGCCATGATGGTCTCTTTCCAGTGGAGTCCGGGAAGTGAACACGGTTCTTGTGTTATGCTTGAACGTAAATAGTTTCAGGATCACTTCTTGATCACTTCTAGTTCACGACTGTTGCTTGGCTTCTCTTCTCATTCTTATTTGCGTAAGTTAGCCACCATATATGCTAGTGCTTGCTGCAGCTCCAATTCACTATCCTTTCCTACCCATAAGCTTAAATATTCTTGATCTCGCGGGTGTGAGATTGCTGAGTCCCCGTGACTCACAGATACTTCCAAAAGCAGATGCGGGTGCCGATAATACCAGTGCAGGTGACGCAACCCAGCTCAAGTGGGAGCTTGATGAAGATCTTGTTCGTGGTGTTGTTTCATTTCCAGTTGATCAGTAGTGGATCCCAATCGGGGCGATCGGGGATCTAGCATTTGGGGTTGTCTTTGTTTATTTGGTTCCGTAGTTGGACCTTGATTGCATTCTGGATGATGTTTGCTATATTTATGTATTGTGTGAAGTGGCGATCGTAAACCAACTCTTTATCCCTTTCTTATTCAGTACGTGGGATGTGTAAAGATTACCCCTCTTGTGACATACCTACCATGCGGCTATGCCTCTAAGTCGTGTCCCGACATGTGGGAGATATAGCCGCATCATGGGTGTTACAAGTTGGTAATCAGAGCCTTCCCCGACTTAGGAGCCCCATGCTTGATCGAATCGCCGACGTTGTTGAGTCTAGAAAAATGTTTTGAGTCTTGTTGGATTATATATATCGGAGAGTAGGATTGGTTTTACTCCTCAGTCCCTTCATCGCTCTGGTGAGGTCTCCTAACGTATAGTTTTGTCTCTTCTCTTCTCAAATTTCACGAAAAAAATTTAGGATCACGCGGATATCTTGGAATTGATCTGATGGTTTTGTGACGAGAACATTGTTCTTGGTGCCTCCTGACATTTAGGGGTTGTGGCAGTGTCCTGGGGAATTGAGCTCCGAGGTGTTGTCATCACAATTTTATCGTTGCAGTTTTGGAATACCTGAGTTCGCCGACATAGAAAATCTCCTTTATGCAGTTGTTGTCGATGCCACCCAGTACTGGGGCGGGAGTTCGGGAGTATTGCCATAACTCGTATAACGGATGCTTTTCGAAGGTTGAGGTAAATGATTGCTGAAGGTTTCTTGATTATGTGTTGAAGGATGGATACAGCTGGATGTAGGATTTGCTAGTTTTGGGTGAGATATATTGCTTCCCCTGTATCCCCAACACCTGATTGCATAACCAGAAAGTTTCGGGAGTTTTATAGGTGGGAATTCAAGTATCTCGTAGGATATCTTTTCCAACAGACACATGATACAATATGGGATCTATCATCTATTTGCTTCTAGCTTATTTTGCAAGCCAAACCTTTGTTTTGTTTTGAGTTGTGGTATTCGAGTTGCTTCAATGTCAAGTGTGGATTCTATACCTTTCCTAATCTATGTTCTCATACTTCTATGTGAATACTAATCCTTCATGATAATCGAGATTGTCATGTCAAATCTTTCCAACCGGCGTGTTTTCTCTTCAAATGGATCTGATTATTTCAACATCCGCAAAGATCAACTCAAAGTCTTCTCAACGGTGTTCGTTTCATCCGTCCCAAGCTGTCTTTTGTTTTCCCGCCCTCCCACCCTTTTTTCTTCAAGGACTCATATTTCTTAATCAAGTATCCATTGTATGGGTGTGAAGTCTCTCCACTCTTTTATGTCAATGTTCTTATCTGGTGGTTCTCAGGAAGATTCTAACGGAGTTTCTAGTTCATCACTCTTCGTTATCTTTCTTCTCCGGTGGATTCAATTCAAGCCTTGTTGGTCATATTCCTTTCCTCGTTTAAAATGCCTTCTCATGTCGGTGCACCTCTTAATCATCCACTTATCGCTATTCAATTGATCCGAAGTGCTGAAGATATCTTAGAAGGCTCGTCTTTTCATTCAGGATCTGTTCAACCTATTTCAAGATTGTTATCTCATTCATGTCATCTAATTCAACTAGTGCAATCTCCCTTTCAAGCAATCATTTCAATAGTGTTTCTTTTGAGTGGGCCCTAACCCACAGGTCTTTTCCCAGGATCTTACCCGACTCTTCTAATTTTCCGGAGTTATTTTCGAATTCTTATCAATGTCTGACGTAAGAATGAATTATCATCAGTCATATGTCTTTCTTCAGGATTTTTCAAATCCTTTTTATTGTTGGTTCAACCTTTCAATTTCTCATCGTCATTCTCAGATTTTTTTTGAAGACCGAAGAAGAGTTTCCTCCAAATCTTATCCGTTCTCTCGAAGATTCATGGCTCTAGCTTCGTGCCATCCTCTCATAATTGTTTTCAATTGTGAGAATTCTTTTCAACCATCCGGAGCAATTCACGAGTCTTTTCAGTTTGATTCTCCGGAGGCCATCATTTCAGAAGATATATCCATTCCAACTTTCAACTCTCGTTCTCCAAATCTTACAGGTGCATCATTCAAATATTCTATAATCAGCTCGTGATCTCTTTGTTCTCTTGTATCAAATTCCCTCAAGTACCTTCTTTCGTTTTCCACTTCTTCTCGGTGATTTGTGCCTTTGCTACTTTCATTTTCAATTCTTACAGTGGTTCGTTCAAAAATTCTCTTTCGTTGTTATTGTATCAATTCATTCGTTTCTTTCCAAACCCCACCGGTGGACCCATCAAGACCTTCTCAAGTTTGCGCTATATCTATCTTAATTCTTTCTACGAGAATAAGTAGTATGCCAAATCCGTTGCATGTCATCAATTTAAATTGGTGAAGGATAAGCATAATGTAATTCTTATTCTTGTTTCATCGAGTATATTCAATTTGTGCTTTCCAGAGTGGTTCGTCATATCACATTCTCGGTTCGAGATGCTTTATCTTTTCTTTTCTCGGAGTTCCAAGCTCTATCAATTATATCATCGCAAAGATCCATCTAAATCATTACAAGGATTCACCTTGTGTTTTTAAGTTCTCTTTCCTTTTATCATCATTTTATTACCAAAGTTTTTCATGGAGGCTCTACATGGTGGTTCATCAAGGATTCTTTTCATTCTTCAATTTGTTCTTCAAGTTTTCTCTCGAAGTTATGATCTTCCAAACTGTACTCTCAAATAAACATGGTGTTCTACACATGTTTTGTTTTGAGGAGTTCAAGCATTCTTCTTCTTGCATTCCTAAGTGCAATTCTTTCTATGTTGTTTCTTGCGGTGGTGTTATGTCATTTTGACGGCTCCCTTCATGCTTCCTGATTCACAAGTTGGCCGAAATGACATATTTTAAACTTGTCATTTTCTCTTTGTTCGGGAGATGCTTTGCAACGCATCAACCTCTTAATTGGAGTTATCTTGGGTTATATTTCACCTAAAGCATTCCCTAAGGATTGTTGATATTTTGGTTCTTGTAAGTGACCCAAGTTCTTCACTTATCCTCCTGGTGAAATAAGGTTCTCGTCTCCTTGTTCATATCAATCCAATCTAGTGTTTCCGTTAGTGGCAGAATTTCACCTCATCATTTTGAGATGTTTTATTTAAGCCACTACAAGCTTGCTCCTTTCGTGGTTGATAATCCAACAACTCCATTCTAGCATTTGTCGTAAGTGTGCTCTCTCAAGATCTTGTTTTCCATCCGTTCATTCCATTCCATTCTTGCATTTCTTCCGGAGGCATTGTGATGTTGCTCTCTTCAACCGTCACCTTCGTTGTGTCAAGATCATGTTCTTTTCCTTGTTTATCCATTTAACCAGAGTGTTGTGTCATCTCTTCAAGTTGTTTTCTCCTTATCAAGTCTTGCATCTCTTTTCGACCGGAGGTTGTCTGAAGTTGTTCTTCCTTGTTCCTCTTTCCTAACAGAGTGTCTTCAACTTTGCTCATCCTCGTGGTACTCTTTCTTTCAATTTGTTCAACCTCGCAAGGTTCATTGGTTTCACTCGTTTGTCAAATAAGAAACTTAGTTTTACCTCTCCTCTTCCTCTTCCGTTTCCCTCCGGTGCCATCCTAGATCTCAGGACGAGATCCTCTCGTAGTGGTGGACTGTTGTAATGCCCCAGATACAACTTTCCATATTTGTACTCCAACTCTTGCCTTTTCCGGAGTTGCGATACGATATTTCTTTCATGGTTGAGTTTGGTCTTTGTTTTGCATTTTGTTCATGTCATGCATTTCATATCATGTCATCATGTGCATTTCATTTGCATACGTGTTCGTCTCACGCATCCGAGCATTTCCCTGTTGTCTGTTTTGCAATCCGACATTCCCTCATGCACACGGCGTCCCTCTCTTGCCTATTTTCGTGAGCGGGTGTTAAACGTTCTTGGAGTGGACCGATATTTTCCAAGTGGCCTTGGTACACCAACGGTAGACCGCCTGTCAAGTTTCGTGCCATTTGGAGTCCGTTTGATGCTCCAACGGTTAACCAGGGAACCGTAAAGGCCTTGTGTGTGTTGCAGCCCAACACCCCTCTAAAGTGGCCCAATAACCCATCCAAACCCCCTCCATCCTCTCATACGTTCGATCACGATCACGTGGTCGAAAACCGCACCTCATTTGGACACACCTACCTCTTCCTACCTATAAATATGTGCAACCCTTCCAAATTCGCGGTCTAAACCCTAGTCTTCTTCATCCTCGTGCCGCCGGACACGTCCGCGCCGGACCGCACATTTCCGTCAGCAACGCCCCTTCTTCCAATCAATGCATGCCATGTCACCTCGCTTGCCCTTGCGCCCAATCGCCATGGGCCACGTCACCCCGCAGCGGCTCCCCACCGCGCCGCGGCCCGCGGAGCCCACGGCCGGCCTGTGCCGGGCCGCGCCAGGCCCGACCGCACTGAGCCGCCGCCTGGCCGAGCCCGCGCCTTGCGCCCGTCGATCTGCCCCGCCGCCGCCGCAGCGCTTCGGCAACCCCTCGCCGCCGTTCGCCGCCGTCGCAATGCGCCGCCACCTCGCGCCCCGCGCGCCGCTTCTCTACCGCCGGTGCCCGACCGCCTCTCCCTGCTCACGCGTAACCACCGTACACCACCAACCCCGCCGCCGTCGCGCCTCCCCGCCGCCTGCCCGCCATTGCCGGCGACCGTGCCGCCCGCCGCTAGCGCCACCCGCCGCCGACCACGCCGTCCCCACTGCCCGGAGCCCGCGCCGCCTCCTCCACCCTCGTCTCCGGTGAACTGAGCTCCGACGACCTTGACGCTGTCCTCCCCGTCTCTCTCTGGCCCCGATTCCGGCGAAGTCTCCAGCGAGCCCCAGATCCAAACCCAAACAAGGGTTGACTCTGATTTTCTCTCTAAGTCCTTTTTCCCGATAATTTTATGCCCTGTTCATCATGCCATAACTCCTCATCCCTAGCTCCATTTTGCATGCATGATATATCAAAATGTTGATCATGATGTGCTCTTCATTTTATTCCATAGTGACATGCTTGTTTGAGTCCATCTTGATGCCCTAATGACTGATGCAAGAGTGCTATAAAATGTTAGGTGCTGATTCTTAGCAGAGTATGAGCATTTGTCATTTTTGCTACATTTGTTGTGTGCATCATATGGGCATGAGCTCTACACGTATTTTGATATGCCATGCCATCTTTACAGCGGTGTATGCCATGTATTTTTGTGGACTTTGTGGTGACTAGGACAAGCATGCAAAGTCTTTGCCCTACTGTTATTTTTTATCCCATGTATTCATGTTGCTACAGTGAGATCCATGATTGTTTTGAGTATGTTCAGTAAGGATGATTTGAACATATGATTGTGCTCTATCCATCCATGCCCCTGTTTGAATTTATGGAGTGCCCTAGCATGACTTAATCTTGCTCTACTTTTGCTATAAAATGTTCCTGGCAGATTGTTTACGTGTTAATCAATTTCGCCAAGGTTGTTGTAGTTGATCCAAGCATGCTATAAACTTGCTATTGCCTTGGTTAGCTTCTTGAACATGTCTTCTTGCTGATGCTATGCTTATCTTGTCATACCATGCCTTGTGGTGAGTGAATCGAGCTCGCAAAGAGGCCTTCATAATTCTGTTTTGCCATGTCCAGTTTTCTGCTAAGTCTGAATCTGTCAACGAAACTTGCTATGTTTACATGGGTGCCATCATATCTTCTGATCCTTTTTGGCTTATGGTCATTAAGGGACTTTTGTTATATGCTTTGAGTAGATTCATGCCATGCGTTGGTTTGCTATGTACTGTTCCTGTAGCATGTTGTTTGCTTGCTCTAAAGATTGCTTCCTGATGTTAATTCCTGACATGTTAATATTTTCACTAAGTCTGTGATGCTGTTATCTTTTTCTCTTTTTCCATACTTGTTTGAACCTCCTCTTGTGTGATTTAGCCGTAGATCAGTGTTCATATTTTGTCAAGCATTTGTAGTAGATCACTGCCATGTGCTTTGTTGCTATGTTGGAGTGCAGTAGCTTAGTTTCTTGTTCCATTTTAAATGGCATCGTGTTGTTAATCGCAGAATTGTGCCATTCTTCTTTTGCTTGCCATTTGCAAACCATGCATACGATTCCAGTGATCTTTATATCGATTTCGACCAAATCAACTCATCTTTCCAGCGGTGCTCTTGGTTTGCCAAGTTGGTGCCTTGATAAATCTTTTCCTTCCGGAGCACGCATATGCATTGCATATCACATCCCGCATGTCATGTCATGTTTTGCATCATGTTGAGTGTGCATTGCACGGTGATTAATTGTTGGTCCTTTACTTGTGTTCTTGCCTTGGGTAGAGCCGGGAGACGAGTACGTGATCGAGGAACCCGTTGAGTACGCTTACGAGGGTCAAGCTTTCGTCTTCTCTAAGAACTTTGCAGGCAAGATGACCATACACTCGAAATCACTTCTTTCTTTGCTTGCTAGTTGCTCGCTCTATTGCTATGACGCGATACCTACCACTTGCTATATCATGCCTCCCATTTTGTCATGCCAAGCCTCTAACCCACCTTTCCTAGCAAACCGTTGTTTGGCTATGTTGCCGCTTTGCTCAGCCCCTCTTATAGCATTGCTAGTTGCAGGTGAATTTGGAGTTTGTTCCTTTTTGGGACATGTTTATTATTGGGATATCGATATTATATATTGTTTACTTTAATGCATCTATATAGTTGGTAAAGGGTCGAAGGCTCGACCTTATGCCTGGTGTTTTGTTCCACTCTTGTCGCCCTAGTTTCCGTCATACCGGTGCTATGTTCCTTGATTTTGCATTCCTTACGCGGTTGGGTTATAATGGGAACCCCTTGACAGTTCGCCTTGAATAAAGCTCCTCCACCAAGGCCCAACCATGGTTTTACCATTTGCCACCTAAGCCTTTTTCCCTAGGGTTCTGCAGACTCAAGGGTCATCTTTATTTTAAACCCCCGGGACAGTGCTCCTCTGAGTGTTGGTCCAAACTAGAGGACCGTGCGGGGCCGTCCCTTGGCAACTTGGGTTATGTTGCCTCCCGTACGCTTAGCTTATCCGGTGTGCCCTGATAACGAGATATGTGCAGCTCCTATCAGGATTTGTCAGCACAGCGGGTGGTCTTGCTGGTCTTGTTTTACCATTGTCGAGATGTCTTGTAACTGGGACTCCGAGTCTGATTGGGTCTTCCTTGGAGAAGGAATATCCTTCGTTGACCGTGAGAGCTTGTGATGGGCTAAGTTCGGACACCCCTACAAGGTTTTGAACTTTGGAAAGCCTTGCCCACAGTTATGGGCAGATGGGAATTTGTTAATATCCGGTTGTAGAAAACCTGACACTTAACTTAATTAAATTGAATCAACTACGTGTGTAGCCGTGATGGTCTCTTTCCGGCAGAGTCCGGGAAGTGAACACGGTTCTTGTGTTATGCTTGAACGTAAGTAGTTTTAGGATCACTTCTATTTCACGACTGTTGCTTTGCTTCTCTTCTCGCTCTTATTTGCGTAAGTTAGCCACCAAATATGCTAGTGCTTGCTGCAGCTCCACTTCACTATCCTTTCCTACCCATAAGCTTAAATAGTCTTGATCTCGCGGGTGTGAGATTGCTGAGTCCCCGTGACTCACAGATACTTCCAAAACCATGCAGGTGCCGATGATACCAGTGCAGGTGACGCAACCCAGCTCAAGTGGGAGCTCGATGAAGATCTTGTTCGTGGTGTTCTTTCGTTTCCAGTTGATCAGTAGTGGAGTCTAGTCGGGGTGATCGGGGATCTAGCATTTGGGGCTGGATTTTTTTATTTGGTTCCGTAGTCGGATCTTGATTGTATTCTGGATGATGTATGCTATATTTATGTATTGTGTGAAGTGGCAATTGTAAGCCAACTCTTTATCCCTTTCTTATTTAGTACATGGGATGTGTAAAGATTACCCCTCTTGCGATATGCCTACCATGAGGCTATGCCTCTAAGTCGTGCCCCGACACGTGGGAGATATAGCCGCATCGTGGGTGTTAGAATATCGTGGAGGATATCATCCAACTCGAGCCGATGTTCCTGCACAGCATGATGCCGTTCCAAAGGATGAATGGTGTCATCAAAGGATATGTTCGCAACATGTCACGTCTAGAGGGAAGCATAGCCAGGGGCTTTCTGACCGAAGAGTGCATCTCCTACTGTACGAATTATCTAGGCATCGAGAACCCCGTTGGTCTGCCCGTCAACAGGCACCTCAGCAGGCTCGCTGGATGGGGTCACCATGATGGTCGCCGCGAAATGCATGTCGACTTCGAGGGCCGACTCCTTGTCGCGCTACAACACATAGACGTGGTCGATCCTTGGGTGGTACAGCACAAAACCTTTGTTGAGAAGACGTACAATGACCGAGGCCAACAAAGGACGGACGGAGATATAATCGAAGAGCACAACTCATGTTTCACGCGTTGGTTCAAGGAGAAGCTTCTATCGTACCCTTTACATGAGGATTCTTCTGCGGAAGAAAAACTCATATTCGCCTTGTCACAGGGTGGCAAGCACAATCTGATGACCTATGAGGCGTACGATATCAACGGCTACACATTCTACACCGAGGACAAGGACGTGAAGAGAGATGGTTATCAGAACTTCGGGGTAACAATGGAATCCTACACCGGTAACGACAAGGACAGATACTACGGAAGGATCGAGGAGATCTGGGAGCTGAGCTACGCTTGAGAGAAGGTCCCGATGTTCCCTGTCAGATGGACCAAGAGCGTCCTAAAAGAAGACCGGTATTTCACCACCATGGTTATACACGAAGCCAAATCCGAGACCGTGGGCGCAAACATCACCGCGAAAAATGAGCCATGGGTACTGGTTTCCCAAGTAGACCAATGCTTCTTCATTACTGACCCATCAAAGCCCAGTCGTGTTGTCGTGAGGAGAGGGAAAAGGAAGATCATCGGAATGGATGGAGTCGCCAATGAGCAAGACTTCGACAAGTACGGCGACCCGAAGATGGAACATGACGACGATGATGAAGTGACATACACCACAAGAAGAAGCAGGACCACCCTACCTAAAGGACGTCCGTTCAACAGGAGAACTCCATTTGCCAAAAAGAAGGGCAAGAAGATTGTGAAAAGATAGCTAGCTAAGATCGATTGTATTTAAATTGTAGTCTTCATTTCTCGATTGTATTTCGACATATTGAAATGATATTTCTTCTGTTCTAGTCCTCATGAATATGTATTTATGTTTATTCTGGTATTTATGTTTATTCTGGTATACCAATTTTTATTTATGTTTATTCTGGTATTGAATATTTAACTCACAAAAAGTATTGAATTTGTTAATATTTTTTGAACTCATGAATATTTTTAAATTTAATGGGCACGTTTTGAATTCACGATTTTTTTAAAATTTGATGATATTTTTAAATTATTACATGCAACAAAAAATATAAAAAAGTTACTAATGGCGCACTAGGAGAAGGTGCGCCATTACTATCAAGGTACTTATGGCGCACCCCTAGGAGGTGCGCCATTGGTATACCAATTTTTATGATATTTTTTCAAATATTTTCAAATAAAAAATTTGATGATATTTTCAAATAACAAATTTGATGATATTTTTCACATTCCATAAATGTTTTCAAATTTGATCGTCATTTTCTAAAAAATTATTAGATGCAACTAAAAAAAAGTTATTAATAGCGCACCAGGAGAAGGTGCGCCATTGCAATCAAGGTACTTATGGCGCACCCCTAGGAGGTGCGCCATTGGTATACCAATTTTTTATGATATTTTTTCAAATATTTTCAAATAACAAATTTGATGATATTTTCAAATAACAAATTTGATGATATTTTTTCATATTCATAAATATTTTCAAATAACAAATTTGATGATATTTTTTCACATTCATAAATGTTTTCAAATTTGATCGTTATTTTCTACAAAATTATTAGATGCAACTAAAAATAATTAAAAAAAAGTTAGTAATGGCGCACAAGTGGAAGGCGCACCATTGCTATCACTGTGTTTATGGCACCCCTAGATGGTGCGCCGTTGCTAACCTATCCCTCCCTCGCCAGATCCCCCTCGCCCCCACGCCAGATCCCCCTCGCCGGCCAGATCCGCCTCGGCCCCCGTGCCCGCTCCATCGCCGCCGACGAACCCCGCACCCGACGACATTCACGCCCGCTCCGCCGCTGGAGTCACCGTCAGAGCACTAGGAGGAGGAGGCCCGCGTCCACCAGGAGAGGAGGCCCGAGTACCTCGGTACCTCCCCGCCGTCTATCCCCGCCTCCCCCAAGCTCACCATCTCCGCCCTCCGTCGTCTCCGCTCCGGCTACCACCTGATCGTGGTCAGGTAATCTTCATTGCCCTCCTCTCTCTGCCTCTCTTCTCCTCTCTTCCTCCCGGCCATGCCCTCTTCTTCTCTCTTTTGCTAGGTTTAGGTCAAATCCCTCTCGAATTTAGGTCAAATTAGGTTCAAACCCACTTTGAATGTTTGTCCTTGGTGGATAGTGAGCCTGAAAAGTGGTAGTAGTTGAAATTAGTAGAAAATGTGGCATCAAGATATCTTAGACAAAAAAAATATTTTTCTACTCAAATGATTGGCAATAGCTTACTCAGTTCCTCTATTCTTTTGGAGTGGCCAAATTAACTACACTTCATGACCCATGAATTGACAAGTGGAGCAATTAGGGGGAAAAGCTTCATGGTCAGGAAGTAGTGAAGTGCCAAGTGATCATATTAAAATTGTGCACTTTGGCTAAATAACATATCCCGATTATAAAAAAGGAAGACAAATGATGTCGGTTGAGCTTTCTGCTCCTGAGTTTAAAATAGGAACCAAATCACGTAACTTGAGCTTTCTGCTCGTGATGACCCAATGCCTTGTTTAAAAAGAACTACTGCGTTGTGTGATGATCATACTCAATAAGCTCAGTAGCATGGTAGTGCAGCCATGTGATTATAACACTGAATTTTGTGTATGAAGGCACTTGTGCTGGATAAAACAAGGCAAACTTGTGTTTGTGTTAAAATGGAAGATTGTGAGAGTGTGCATGTTTCTGGTTCCTTATTTTGTGAAAGTTTGATGCTGGAGAAAAACACCACTTTATTTCAATTGTTCATCTGCAGATATGCTGCAAAGGGTACACTCCACATAGGTAGTTTTATAATCATATGAATACATCTCTCTTTCCACTAGCACTGTAAGAATACATCTCCATAATGAAGGTATTTCAAGTAAATTGGAACCAGTTGTTTGCAGGAGGATATTCTACTCTTGTTGTGTTGTCTGCAAAGCTTTTGCTGAAATATTTTCCTTTGGTGTGCAAGTAGCTTTTCCTAGTCATTGTTTCAGCACATATGTCCTTTGTTAGAAACTGTTTTTATTTTAGACTTTCAGTGCTACAACACGTTCAGTGTTGCAGTTCATGCATGGGAAAATATAGGCATTAGGTGAGAGAATAATAAGAAGAGTGAACATAGTTATGTCAAGTGGAGCATTGACATAACTTCACAGTATATTGTCACATGAATTAATAAACCATGCATGGTATCAAGTGAGCCATGCACAGCCATGAAAACAGCTTGCTTGCTACTGTTTTAAATAGTTAGTCAAATGAATCGCTTGCTTGCTACTGTTTTTAGCTACTGTTTTTATTCAAAAATTATTGGAGTTTATATCATATATATTGTTGGCATGTATTTCATATGTTCTGTAGCATTAAGGCTACATAGCATGCCATTTTTGTGCCTTGTATTAATTGATTTCCCAAACATATTTGCAGGTTTAAGTGAAAAAAGAGGAAGAAAGGAGAATGAGGGTATTTCGTGGCTATAAGATATATTGCTGGGTTTTGTCTCCGACCATCGTGTCGTGATGATATTGGGGGGTTTTGTCTCCGACCATCGTGTCGTGATGATATTGTGGGGTGTTGTGGGGTTGCAGCGGGGCGGGGGTGGGATAATGATTTTGCAGGTACCCCGAGAGGCCCTTGAGTTTGCCGGAATGTCGATTAACTTCTGTTCCGGCAAGTTTGGGTACTCCATATGTCCTTTTTTCAGCAAATCTCATGCTGAAATTTTCCGTGAATTTTAGCATGACTTTGCTAAAAATAGGACATATGGGGTACTTGTGCCTAATGTATGGGCCGGGGTATCTTAGTACTTAATTAATTAGGATCAACAGTTCTTTTGTCCATCACTCGATAAACTACATGTATGTGTATTTAGAATGACCTTTTTTAGGCAACACAGTTGGTGATCTTCCGACTACATTTTTTCAAAGAAGATGCAAATGAATGAAATTGGCTCACCGTGCCAAGGGAAATCAGGCTCAATGTAGGATAGATGCAGTTGATTTTTTGTTCTTATGGAATAAATAATTGATGTTTAACTGAAACCATTTACTGTAGGACTTGCAAGCAGCTGTGCTTGCAAGCAGTAGCCCTTCTCTCTTCTTCTCATTTCTCTCATCTCAAGGAGTTAAAAACTTATTTAATTAAAACTACTCCACACAAAATTAAATGAAACTTTTCAAAAAAATGATCATATATATATGGAGTAAAGTTTCGGTATAGTTCCAAGCACAGTAAAGTTTCAGTAATGTTATGGAGTATTGAATTTTGCAATTTTGGTTCTCTGTAATTTTGCAATATTGCTTGCAGTCAGTATTGCTTTAATTTGTGAAAACTGGAGTAGCATTATTGCTTCCTCTGTAGTGCATTTTTGCTAGGGACCTGATACTCCATAGTGGTGCATTTTTACTGCAACCTAAACTAGAGTAAACTAGAGTAGGACCTGATACATTTAAGCCATTTGCTAGCACTTCTTGACTAAGACAATTCCTAACAATTTCTGTAGATTTCCAAAATTCAGTTTTGTACCGCACACCGAAGCCCCAAGAAAGAAAACTACAATCTGAAACAGATGATCAATTTTCAGCCCTTGGATTAGTTTAGTATTTTTTCACACACTCAGACACCCTTGCTTGCCATGTGTGTGAGAGAGATAGTGAGAGGAGACAAGAAGAAGGGGGTTAGGAAGGGACTTGGACCTTAGCAACAACACACTAACAGGTTCCATCCCAAAACACCTATGCAATATCACAAACATCTCTAAATTGTTCCTTGACAATAACCAACTTTTTGGTGACATTCCTCGAGAATTACGTTATTTGGTCAACTTAGAGATCTTGTTCCTTGAAAATAACCAACTTTTTGACCAAGCATTTTTCCTATTTAGAGCGAAACATGGCCCACGGTATTCTGGGAGCTGTCCCAGGAGATGGAGGAAGAACCTCACCGCTATGAGGGTGCCACGGAAGACACCGATCCCGACTACACAACCCCTAGTGGCGTCGGGGATGACACCACTGATGGTGCCGCCGAGGATGCCACCACTGATGATGGCAGTGCGCGCACAGATGGCAGCCAACTGAAGAGGCAACGGAAGGACCGGCGCCCGAACGTGCTCGGCACCGTCCAGGAGGAATTTACTGAAGTGTCCTCCAGTGGGAAGCCAATGGCGCCCAAAGAATTAGTCAAGGGGTATGCGGGACAGCTCGGGGCTGAGGGAATTTGCGCAACCTCCTCTTCATGAAGTTGCACGAATGATACAAGTTCCCCGGTGACTTCGCAAACACACGCCTCTCAGGGAATAAAGTGAACATTGCCGCCCTCACGAAGATGAGCACGGCCCTGGCTACTTGGAGAGCCATGGTGAAGAGAGGGATTGGAAAAGGTGATAGTTATGAGAAGATCAAGGAGACAAATCCTTCGATCAGCGAAGCTGACTACCTGGAGTTCAAGATCAAGTGCGAGAGCAATGCAACTGCGGAATCTAGTCAGTGGGGGAAAGATATGCAGGACTTGAGCTTAGGGGTCCACAAACTTGGTCCCGGCGGTTACAGAGTGGAGGAACCTATATGGGACAAGGATGACGCGGAGCGTGCCGAGCAAGGCCTACCGCCCATCTTCGATAAATACTATGACAAGCAGACCAGGAACTATGTCAGGGCCCGGTACAAGATTGACCCGGTAACCAAGGAGCTTACCACGGATCCAAAGACCAAGGTGCTTGAGCTTGTTCTGGTAAGGAATACACCCCTACGTAATTACCTTCATATGCTTGCATTCTAATTAATGAAGCCAATGTTCTAAATGGTTCACGTTCCTTCTGCCGGAAACTGAAAGCAGTAGCGCGGGGTCGTCTCAGAGCTCCCCTTAGGACATCACTTAAATAGGGCGTTGAACGTAATGAAACACAAGGATAAGCTCAGTAAGCCAACGTCAGCTGGTCGTGTGGCCAGCAAAGGCTTGTCCATGAAATGGTCGGAATACTATACCGCTGGGCGAAAGGAGAGAAAGACCAGCTCGGAAAGTTAGGAGCGCGAGGTTCAAGAACTCAAGGCACAAGTGGCGCGGATTCCGGAGATAGTCGAAGAGGATGTGCGAGACCAACTAGGAGCGATGATCACCGCCATTATGCCAACCTTGCTTGAGGGGCTGCAGGCATGGATTGCAGGCGGCCAACAGGGGCCGCCCCCAATTCCCAGCTTCACGGGTAGCAACTCACACAACGCGCCGGCGGCGGCATTGGTGTCTCCGGCGTAGGCGACATTGGTGTCTCCGGTGTCGGCGCCGGCATTGGAGCTTAATGCACCCGGGTGTGGGAAGACTACGCCGGTCAGCACCTCGGCAGCAAGCGGCCCCTTCGTCACTTGCACGCCCGTCGTTGGCGGTGCCTCGACATTAGCTGAGCTCGACGACATCACAGTAACTAAGCCGCTTGGCCGATGACTTCATCTCCTTGCCTTTGACTGGCCATCCCTGATGCCCTACCTGTTTTCGCAGGGCGCCGCTGACGCTCCATGCACTCTCCTGCACTTCGTGGACGGCGAGTTGATCGATGTCGCCAAAGCCAGAATCGTTCAACCAGAAAACCGCCTGTTCCACGGTAATCTGATGCCACCCAACGTGTATAGGGTTCAACTGGTTCGGGTGCTGTGGGGCTGCGACAACTTGTTACCTCCGTATCGACCCCCTAGGGCCGACGAAGATGATGTGATGACCCTTAGCGCCTGCATAAGCTCGTCCATGCTTTGGCCGAAGAGGCATATTCGTTTGGGGGCGGGGGACACCACCCCACAGACAACACCGCCAGTCGTGCCGGCGCCAAGCCATGGCAAGACCGCCGCAACGCTACCGCCGTCAGCTGATCTGGACATGCATATGGCATAGGATCCGGACGACGATGACGATACATTTACCAGGGTCGATAAGTACTTCAACGAACATGGGTACTGTGAAGAATTCTTGGGGCCTCCTTCTCAAGAACCCAACCCTGCAAAAGACGATCGCAATCTAGCTGGTACCACGGAGAAACCCAATTGCAACAGGCGTCGTCTAGCGTTTAGTTCTCAGGAGATGCCTCCAGCTGCCGCCTTCACCGAGCCTTAGATACCCGAGGTGAGAAATATTATCAGCCCCAACACACTCAAGAAGGTGGTCTCTGAGCAGAACTCGATCCCATTACAGCAGAAGAAGAAGGGACGGAAAAGAAAGAATAATAAGGGTGCGAGCCAGCCGGCACCGAATACGAGCCATGCTCCGGACGGGCAACCTTCACCTAAGGATACCTCGAGGAGGGTGCATGTGGCGGGTAGGCCGATGCTACTGACTAATCTGCTCAATGCTGCAACCGGTGCTATGCGGAGTCTGCATGACAGTGTTCTTTCTTTGGAGAAGCAGCGTCTCTCCAAGAATGATGTGGCATACCCGGTTTTCATGGCCAAGGTGCCATAGGGCAAGGGCTTTGTCGATAGCGCCATCGGGGGTATGATCGTCCTGCGGTTTGATGACATCTTCGCTATGTTTAACCTTCATCTGCTACACTACACCTTCATTCAGCTATTTTCGCTAAGTATGGAGATGCGGATCATTAGAGACGACACCCCAGACATGGTGATAGTGGACCCATTCTACATGTGTGCCAAGATCTTGGGCAGCACTGGGGACCGGCAAGTCGTGAGTTCATACTTCGAAGGCGTCATTCTGGCAAACCCAGATAAGGATAACTTCCTCGTGCCTTACTCTCCTGAGTAAGTCATCCCCTCACCGCCCCGTAACATATGGTTTCTTAGATTTCGATCGTTCTTTTTTTTCTAACATTCCATGTTTTGTGCAGTGACACACGTTGCACACTCATCCTCTTAAGCCCGAACTTGTCGATGGCCACATATTTTGACTCGGACCATCAGTCGAATAAAGACTACACAAATATCAAGAAAGTTCTTGATGATGTTCTCCCCGGCTATGCCAAATCTGGAGGCACCTTCAGGAGGCCAATTTTTAGGTACGGCAAGCACGTGTTCACCCACGTAACGATGTTCCCCTATGTCAAGCAGCCGCCTGGTGGTCAGAAGGATGCCTACTACACCCTCCATCACATGCGGGCGATCATACGGGGCCATAATCACCTTCTGCTGCAAAATAGTCCAAAAGATTGGGCCGCACGCTTGTCGGCAATCCAGGACGCGGACCTCAGACAAGAATTCGTTCTCATCCAATCGGAGTTTGCTGAAATCATCCATCAAGATGTCCTTCATACCTCGGGGCAGTTCTACCTCAAATATCAACCGTCCAATAGTGAAATAGAAACAACGCTACAAATGCAGGCTGACAATGATCATGATTTCATGACCATCACGAAAGACGGCGGCTTCATCCACGCTCCGGTCCCTGAGTCGAGTCGAAAGTAGTGATGCTATGTAGTTCTGAAATATCGATTAGCTCATGTTGTAATTAAACTTTAATGAACTTGTATGTCTCTTTTGTTTGGACAGTCGTTCACCTTATATGTAATCGATGCTATTTATTAGTAGGACCATGAATCCTACTATTAATGTGTTGCTTTTCTCTTCCGATCCTGTTGTTGCATACTTATATATTGCTTATGTATTGTCTGTGAATTGCTACTAACCTTTTGTTTGTCTAGTGCATAGAGATGCCATCGTATGTCGTGTACAAGGGTAAGGTTCCCGGAGTCTACGATGACTGGGGGAGTGTCGGAGATAGGTTCACCGTTTCAGCGGTAATAGATACAAAGGGTACACCACTAGGGTGGAGGCAGAAGCTAGATACGCGCGCTATCTAGCGGGTGAGAGGAGGGAGTGGAGGAGGAACCGGATGAAGACCAGTTTCATCACGATGATGCTCATCGTGACCGCAGCTCTCTTCTATGTGATGGTAGTTTAGATATCGACTTGTAATGTGAAGGAAAACTCGTACTCATGGTCTCGAGACTTGTAATGTTCTAACTTTGTTTGGTCTTTTGAATTCAGAGACTAATTGATGAATTGTATTCGGAGACTAATCTTCTATTGTATTCGATAAATCTGATGTTTATATGTTGTGCTGTTTATATTATGTGTTGTAATGTATTTTGTAACCTATGCAAATATCAAAAAAGCAAAAAAAATCCTAATATTCATAGTAGTGGCGCACCATACTGCACTTTAGTGGCGCACTGCAATAAACACACTAGTGGCGCATTATCTAGAAGTGCGCCATTAGTAACCCAGAGCACAATGTAAATATGGCCCCCTGGGAGGCATAGTAATGGCGCATTGGTGGACATAGTAATGGCGCACGGTGTGGTGCGCCACTATTATCTGGGATACTAGTGGCGCACCAGAGGTGCGCCATTACTATTTCTTACTAGTGGCATGTTAATAGTGGCGCACATGTAGTGCGCCATTAATAACAAAAACAGCTGCGCCACTAACAGCCGTTTTTCTAGTAGTGTGACTTCCCCACGAGGTGATAAAATTTGTTATGTTTTAAGGTTGATGTTCCCTTGTACTAACAATGCAGCTGAGTATGAAACCTTACTCCATCGTCTTTGGATGGCTAGGGAGATGAATCTAAGCTGGGTGAGGTGTTTTGGGGACTCACACTCGGTGGCTCAGCAAGTTTCTGGCACTTGGGATTCCAAGGACCCACTCATGGCGGCTTACCACCGCGTGGTTGATGCTATTGCTGGTCATTTCAATGGTTATCAAGTGGAACATGTTGATCGCAGGAAAAATGAGGCAGCTAATGCTTTAAGCTGGTTAGGGTCCCAGCGTAAACTAGTACCACCTAACATTTTTCTTGATATTCTGCATAACCCTTCAGTCAAATTGCCTACGGAGGAAGATCTTGCTATTCCTGACCTAGAGGCACAGTTGGTGGCGGCTCTTCATGCTATTCGTGATTGGACAGTTCCATATTTGGCTTATATAACCCGGGGCGAGTTACCTGAAGATGAAACTTTAGCCATGCAGATAACCAAGAGGTCTAAGTCAATGACTATTGTCAATGGAGAGTTGCATCATCGCAGTGTCATAGTGGCGTTTCAATGTTGTGTCTCTCCTGAAGAAGGCTGTGAGGTCTTACAAGAGATTCATGAAGGAGATTGTGGTCATCATGCCGGCTCTATGTCTCTCGTGGCCAAGGCTTTCCATCATGGGTTTTATTGGCTGAGGACTCATGCTGATGTAGAAGATTTGGTCAGTAAATGTGATGGCTGTCAGAAATTTTTAAGACGAGCTCATGTTCCGGCTCAAGAATTGCGGATGATTTCAATTACTTGGCCGCTTGCAGTCTGGGGGCTGGATATGGTTGGACCTTTCAAACGGTCCTAAGATAAAAAGACCCACCTTTTGGTGGCGGTTGACAAGTTCACAAAGTGGGTTGAGGCAGAGCCGGTCACTAATTGTGACGCGGTAACAGCGGTTCAATTCATCAAGAAGGTGATTTTCCATTTTGGCTTTCCCCATAGCATTATAACTGATAATGGCACTAATCTGTCCAAAGGTGCTATGAAATAGTTTTGTCAACGAGAGCATATTCGTCTTGATGTATCATCAGTGGCTCACCCCCAGTCCAATGGCCAAGCTGAAAGAGCCAATCAAGAGATTTTGAGAGGCATCAAACCCCGGCTTATGGTCCCTTTGCAGAGGACGCCCGGTTGTTGGGTGGAGGAATTACCCTCAGTGCTATGGAGCATCAATACCACCCCAACAGATCTACGGGTTACATGCCTTTCTTCATGGTTTACGGAGCAAACGTGGTTCTCCCTAGTGACATCTGTCATGACTCGCCCCGTGTGGCGGCTTATGTTGAAGTTGATAATGAAAAAGCACGTCAGGATGCTATTGACCTATTGGATGAGGAGCGTGACCTTGCGGCAGCTCGTTCGGCGATTTACCAGCAAGATCTTCGCCATTATCATAGCCGCCGGGTTAAAACCAGGACCTTTCAAGAAGACAATTTGGTGCTCCGACTTATCCAGGATCAAAACGATATGCACAAGCTATCCCCACCTTGGGAAAGGCCCTTTGTTGTCAGCAAAAATCTGAATAATGGGTCATACTACCTTGTCGATGTTCGAGACCACAAGGAGTCACTCACGTCGGAGGAGGAGGCCCGCCGGTCGTGGAATATTGCTCATCTTAGGCTTTATTACACCCGAGCCACCGGCTCTTGTGATGTACATATTTTGAAAATGTATATATTATGATGAATATAATAGAGCCGGCATCCCTGATAATTCAGGGCCTCTGTCATTTCATTTATGAGAATAATGAGTCTTTATTGTCACTTCATATGATCACTTGGGGGCTTCTTGCTCATTGAGCATAGCTCTGACTACCCTCTTGATCTGGCTTGTACGCATGATTACAAAATACTTGGGGGCTTCCTGCTCATTGAGCATAGCTATAACTACCCTGCTGATCCGACTTCTACGCCTAGACTGAAACATTACTTGGGGGCTCTTTGTTAATGAACAGAGCTTTGTTGACCCTTGTAATAGGCTTGGATGCCAGGTGTATTCACCAAAAAATCCGGGTTATCCTGCCTTTGTAAGTCTGTCACTCCGCCCAGGTAATCCTGGAATGACTCGCCGTACTCTTGACAGTCAATCTTATAAAGACCCTGAACTTGTCAAAGTTAAAACGGCGATTGGTCATGTGAGGCCCCGCTTAGAAGGTTTGAATGAAGGTTTAAGTCGGCGGCTGTGCAGCCCTTGAATAGCACTTGATTTTGAGGCTTGGCAGCCTATAAAAGCCTTGGTTTTTGATTTAAATTTGATTTGAACATTTTTTGAGGTTCATCTCTCGTGACTTGTCAATACATGGTTCAAAACCGATGAGGGCCATGTTGCCTTATGGTTCATGTATGACTTTATCCGGAGTGTTATTAACCCGGCCCGGTTGTGGACTTTAAGTCACCAGGGTATAATGATTATGTGCGTAGAGCGATGTGCTCTAAGTTTTGGGATGCTACCCCTTGCTGCATGTGGCGTTGTAAGCTGGCGGTATGAGTAAGTTGAACAGGGCGTTGTGCTTCTGTCTTTGGGCTCTTACCCTTACTACACGGCGAATGATAAGTCGGCAGTATGAACAAATATCACAGGTATGATATTTATTTTATTATGATTATATGAGGTTTTGACAAATCGGCCCTAATTATGGACTATTTAGTCATCAATGATTTTTTGGGGTACTATGACCCGCCCTGCGGTAAACCACCAGGGCACTTGTTATCTGTTTATGGGCAGGGAAAATGACAAATCCGACCTGCATAATTGATAATACTATAAAGCATAAGTGGCAGATCTTCAAATGATGGATCAGCAGTGTTATGCAGGCAAAACATGCACGATGGCACGACATATTAGTGTTTAAGTAGCCTATTACATGGCTCCGTGAACCCAAATGAATACGTATTTTTTCAAGCAAAGCCTGATGATGCAAGTTCTGAACCGGCCAGCGGATCAGTTCTCCTGGTCTTGGCGGCTTGAAGCTTCCGGGTTATCCCGCGCCAGTTCTTCTTCTCCCTCCATCGTCTGGAAGTTAGTTGATGACCAATTGATGCCCGTCAAGCCTTGAAATTCAGCTTCAACATCGACAAGCTCAGATGGATCAATTTCAGGGGCAAATGTGTGCTTATGGATTGGAGGGATAAGATCTGCAATCTTGTAAGCCGGCTAGGCATTTTCTGGATTTCGGCGGTATAAGATGCTTGGTATTTGGATAGATTTGTTTCTTCAGCAAACCGGCTCGCCAATGGACGCATCTCTTTCACACAAGTAGCAAAATCTTGCTTGTCAAAATGAGACCCATCCTCTTTTAAATTGGGGCAGCCAGTGGCTAGCTCGGCCGGGTCTAATTCTGGCTGCCATGCCTTTGCCTGGCTTAAATATGTAATAGCACCGGCTCTAGCGGCGGACCATTTGTTCTCTTCAATCCTGGCAGGAAAGACAGAAAGTTGGCCTAAGACATTGCTGAGAAGATATGGTGCTTGCTTGGGGAGATGGTGGCTATTGTGCGCTGAGCTCCAATGTATAGTTGTTCAACTAATGTGTAAACCGCCTTGAGCTTTATCAACATTTCCTTCCCAAGATTTCTGCTTCTCGGACCTGCATGGCATATTATGATTAAGCCACCTGATGGTTTACCACATGGAGGATGGAAAAGTCATTGCACTATAAAAGATCTTACCAAAAATAGCAAAGGTCATCTGATTGATATCATTCTTCAAGCCAGTAAGTTCAGTGGTGACCTCCTCCAATGAGGCCTCCGCTTTTTCAGCCCTTTGGATCAGGGCAGCCTTCTCTTCAGCCCATGCGGCTTTCTCAGTATTAAACTCAGTTTTGAGTTTTTCATTTTCATTCAAGCTAAACTTGAACTTGGAGTCAGCCTACTGATTTCAGCTTCTTGTTCTTCAAGCCGGGTTTTCAAATCAGTCAGCTGAGATTGAAATTGACTGGATGCTTCCTGAAAGGATAGGTCAAAACAAATATGCACAATTATGAAACAATATATATTGATAAAGTCCCAAGCCCTTTGCAAGCAATAGCACTTGCCACTTGGGGGCTAATGGGTGCAGAAAGTTTCTTTATGAAGTAGTATATATTGATAAGTCCCAAGCCCTTTGCAAGCAATAGCACTTGGCACTCGGGGGCTAATGGACGCTAAGTTTATTTTATGATGCAATGGCAGATGACCTTGGTTCATCATTTGTCAAAGTTTACCCGGTTTGCAAGGATGACTAGATGAGATTTTTTATCAGTGATAAGTCCCGGTTTATTCAGATGGATTCAACCGGCCATTGGGGACTACAGCTGCAAGATTCATCACTATTAACTGAAGACCCGTCTCAACTTAATAGTTTAAGCCGGCCCTAGGAGTTACAGGCACAAAGATAATTTTTGAAAGCCCTGACTTATCTTTATAAGTTTGAACCGTCCCTTGGGGGCTACAGGTTTTGACTCAGATGTAGAGAAAAAAGGCTATCTAAACTAGTCTACTATATATTTTATTCTATCATATTCAGTGGACTTGGGGGCTAAAGGAATATATCTCATATGAGAGCAAGGATTGATACCTCATGTTTCTGATGCATGTGCTTGACCATGTCAAACTCCAGATCACGGCTGTTGTGTACTTGATTCAGGTAACCAGAGAGGATTTCACTAATGCTCAAATGAGAATAATTGGCCATATCAAATTTGACCTTGCGCCTCTCAATCAATTCTTCCTTGGCAGAGTGCTTTGCTAGAGTAATTGAATTCCCTGGTTCTTGAAAACCAGTGCCAGTGATCAGAACTTCCTCTGTGTTTTGGTCTGAAGGCTTGATCAGGCTTGGCGGCTCAACACCCAAGGGATAGACAATTGTATGATCAGCAGAGGCACCACAATTTTCTGGTGGCGGTACATCAGTAGGTTCCTCCGGCTGTTGCACGGAGGCCTTAGATATTGGAGCTTGTTTTTCGGTTCATGTGAATTGGGGTTTTCTGTGGGCTTGTTCATTTTGGCCTTTTTGCTAGGCTTTGCTTTCCCACTGCAAGAGGATTCAAAAAGTCAATACGAGTCTAGTGATGTTGAAAAACACAGTTAAAGTTGGTACCCGGGGGCAGTCTTGAAAGTCGGAAGCAGAGTCTGAGATGAATTGCCAGACAAAGAGTGAGAGGTCCCCTGGTAATTTGAGTCAGAAGGATTAAGGGTCTGATGAGTAAGACCTGCTTTACAATAAATCATGTTGGAATTTTGAAGTACCTCATTCCGGCGTTTGTGTGGGGCTGGCGTGTTAGGTAAGCCAGAGGAAAGTTCTTCGGCTCCACCGGTCCGGGTTCTGTGCCGGTTCTCATGATGTTGTTGCTTCAAAATAAAGTTGGGATACAAGTGAGCTAAAGGGTTAGAAAACCTTACTTTCTGAATCACTCATCGAATTTTCTATCTTGGCAAGGACTCTGAGTCGGAGAAAATGATAATCACCTCATCATCACTCGCCTGGCTGGTTTCCACGTCATCCTGATAGCAATCAGTGTCAATAAGATGGACGAATAAAGATCCAAGGGAATCAAGGTCTACCTCTGACTCATCATCATCGTCCAATCAGGAGCAGTGGATTTCTTTTTGTTATTCTTCACGGCTTTGGTCTTAGCACTAGCCTTCTTGGCGGCTTTTTCATCATATTTCTTATCCCAAAAAGTGGATCCAGCCTGTGAGAAATTACAATAAATGTTGGGAATTTTCAGGTTCTATGAACAATAAAGTAAAGTATATAAACCGAATAGACTTACATCCGGTGCTGGGTTAAGTGTGCAGAAGGGATTCAAACCCACTTTATTGCAGCCCTCCAAGCTTTCATTGAGAAGAGCCTTGGTCATTTCATTGATGGCCTTATCAGACAAATGCATTGAAGTGTAACACAATGGATCTTTGGTGTCGCTAGTATATGTACACATTAAACCGGACTGGCGGCTTAAAGGTATGATCCTCCAAGCTACCTAGCACCAAACCAAGCTAACTCCGGTTAATCCATTGCCCAATAATGCCCTAACCTTTGAGAAGGTAGGTGCAAGTTTGGCCAGTTCAGCAGTTGTAAGCCGGTCGGGAAGAGGGTGCTTTGGGTTGAGCCACTAATCACGGAAGCCTGGTAAAGGGTTTTCATCAGAAGGAGAGGTATCTTTGCAGTAGAACCAAGTTTGATTCCAATCCTTGGGATGGCTTCGAAGGTGAGCATAAGGGAAAATGGTGTCTCTGCGTCGCTGAATTGATATCCCTCCAAGTTCTTGGTGGGGGCCCGCCGGTGAATTCATTTTGGCGGTTTAAGTAAAAATACTCTCTATAGAGGTCAACACTGGGTTCTTCTTGAAGGTATACTTTAGAGCAGAGTTGGAAATTGCAGATATTGGAAACGGAATTAGGTCCGATGTCTTGGGGATGAAGTTGTAGAAAATGTAGAAAGTCATGAAAGAATTTTGACCCGGGTGGTGAGAAGCCCCGGTTCATGTGGTCAGTGAAAACGATAACTTCATCATCCTATGGCTGAGGTCTGACTTCGTCCGGTTTTGGAGCACGCAAGTGAATGATGTTTTTTGCCGGCAAAAAGCCAATCTTGACATACCCTTGGAGCATTGCTTCATTAACAATGGACGGGACCCAGTGGCATGATGTGACGGTCTTAGTCATGACTTACTGCACAACCTACATAAGGTGGTTCAAGATGTTATTAAACCGGCAAATGTTTGGCGAGTTACAAGTTATTGTTTAAACCACCGTACAAGGTTAATGGCTATGGAGATATAGTTAGGAGTATGCGGATTGTGAAACCAGAGGATAGAATTATGAGGATGAATGAGCTAGCCTAGTTAAACCGGAAGGATATTGCCGAATTATTGACTTAGGTGGATGATGGCGGCTTGAACAGGGCCTAATGTTACATGATGGGTCACAGTTTATGTCATAAGCTGCCATGGCAGTTTTGGTGTTTCAAATCTATCAAGTGAAAATTTTGCTAAGTGGTGGACAAACATATTTCACAAGTTAAAGTTATAATTTCGGATCTATGGCAATTCAGAAAAGATAGTGAAATTAAACCTAAGGTGGCGGTAGTGGAAAGCTTTGATGCTATGATGTGATGTTCTGTGGAGGGATGCTATTCTAATCACAAAAATGATGTTAAAACTACTTCCATAGAAGATTTATGGCCTATCCAGATTAAGAGCTATCAGAGTTGAAGGAAACACTGAAGAAAGACAAGAACACCGACGAGCGGCCTGAACCCTAATATAGATCTGAGATAAAAGGGGGAGGAGCACTTACAGGTCATGAGGAGCCGCGGTGGCACGCCAGAGTTCTCTGGTCCGATCAGGTCGATGCAGCGGCCTGAGTTGATGCAGCAGTTGGAGGTCACGGCGACGGAGCTCGAGCACTGGCGCGACTATGCGAAGGAGGAATACGAAGGAGGAAGCGAGGGGGAAATGATAAAGACCCCTGTCCCTATTTATAAGGGGGTGGATACAAGGCATGCGCGGGAATCGAGGAGGCCAAAATCATCGTGTGGCTATATGGATGCCTCGGTTTTTGGGATGCTTATTAAGATAAGGATTAGTTAAAATGTTCAGGGCCTTGTGCGAAGTTAATGCGAGATGACGTCATGGCGATTTAAGAAGATTTTAAGATCTGACCTCATGGTGGGTTACAACAAGGTTTATCGAACAAGTGAAGCAGAATTTGACAACTCATGTATTGAAGATTGATATTAACAAGTTCAAATCAACCTGGGGCCTAATGTTGGGGATATAACTACTGGGTACGAACCGCCGAGAGGCCAAGTTATACCAATGACGACTCATCAATAAAGGTGGCGGGTCATAGCAAGCCCATTAATGGCCCAAGACCCAGAGGCGACTTAAGGCCCAAGAGGATGAACCACCATATGAATGACTTGTATTGTAAGGCAATTTTAGTTAGTCACTGTCGGTGTCAATACCGGCGGATCTCGGGTAGGGGGTTCTGTACTGTGCGTCTAAGGCAGATGGTAACAGGAGGCAGGGGACACAATGTGTTACCCAGGTTCGGGCCCTCTTGATGGAGGTAAAACCCTACGTCCTGCTTGATTAATATTGATGATATGGGTAGTACAAGAGTAGATCTACCACGAGATCAGAGAGGCTAAACCTTAAAGCTAGCCTATGATATGATTGTATGTTGTCCTACGGACTAAAACCCTCCAGTTTATATAGACACCGGAGAGGTTAGGGTTACACAAGGTCGGTTACAAAGGAGGAGATATACATATCCGTATTGCCTAGCTTGCCTTCCATGCCATGTAGAGTCCCATCCGGACAAGAGACAAAGCCTTCAATCCTGTATCTTCATAGTCTAACAGTCTGGCCAATGGAGATAGTCCGGCTGTCCGGAGACCCCCTAATCCAGGACTCCCACAGTAGCCCCTGAACCAGGCTTTCAATGACGATGAGTCCGGCACACAGTATTGTCTTCGGCATTGCAAGGCGGGTTCCTCCTCCCAATACACCATGGAAGAATTTTGAATATAAGGATAGTGTTTGACCTTGCAAAATAAGTTCCACATACCACCGTAGAGATAATAATATTTCCACAGATCCAATTTGCTGACTTGTTTTGGCAACACGACATTACGTCACGGCCCAGTGATTATTCGCACCATTTCCTTTAACTAGCCCGCACATAACGCGAGGCAGTTTTTTGACACGTCTTGTCAAAGCAGAGATCATGTCCCCTTATCATAGGATTCTCAACAATACGGGTGTGGGTAACCCAACCGTGCCATCGATTACGGCGCTTGGGGGACAAGCAAGTTATACAAGGCTAGTGGGGATGCATAGTTTCATCCGCCCATATAAAGGGATAAGGATTTACCTTTTCATCCACGCCTTCTTCCTCCTTTGCTCATCCGTTTCCGCACACTCGAGCTCCAGTGCCCAAGTTTGCATTTCCCACCTCGACCTTCTCCAACAATGTCCGAAGCGGGAGGCAGGTGGATGGTCTCCTCCGTCACGGAGGGACACATCAAGAAGTTGAGGAGAGCCGGATACTTGCCCGATGACATCGCGCACCGGCTCCCAGAGGAGGGGCAGCTCATCCCCACCCCCAGGCCCCATGAGAGGGTGGTGTTCCTTACCCATTTCCTCCGCGGATTGGGATTTCCTCTCGACCCATTTGTCCGGGGGCTCATGTTCTACTACGGCCTAGATTTCCACGATCTGGCCCCGAACATCATCCTCAACATCTCGGCGTTATCATCGTGTGCGAGGCCTTCCTCCGCTGAAGACTTTCAATGTCAAGCCGAAGGTAGTGAGCGGCCGCCAGGCGGAGTGCGGAGGCGCCATGGTGGGCAAGATGCCCAACATCACATGGCTTGAGGGCTCCTTCATGGAGACAATAAAGGAGTGGCAGTCGGGGTGGTTCTACATCACCGAGCCGCGTGACCCTACATGGGTAGCGGCCCCCGAGTTCCAATCTGTCTTCCCCGCACGGCTCACCTCCTGGCAAGATAATGGCCTGTCCTGGGGTAGTTTGGGAGAGCTGACCGGACTCCAAACATGTATTAAAAACATGGTCAACAAGAAGCTCAAACTCGTCAATGTAGTCTAGGTCATCCTCAACCGCCGGATCCTCCCGTGCCAACAACGGGCCTTCAACTTGTGGGAGTTCGACCCGGCGCAGCACCGAACTCTGAACAGGCTCTTCGACACAACTCACGAAGATGCCTGGAGGGTGCTGTTCAAGAGCAACGAGGTCCCCCCTCCCACTACTAAGGATCGCGGATTCAGCGCGAAGCGCCAAGCAAGTGCGGTAAGCTGCTTTATGTCTTACAGGATACTTGTTTTTCATAGCTTGACTCCATGCGGGATCTAAACTCCTGTACCTTTGACAGGACTGGCAGGAGATGGCCAGACGGATCGAATGTCTGGCTTCCTTGCCCAAAGGCCCAGCAAACGCTCTTCTGACGAAGATGCTGACCCCGGCTCCTTATACGGTGCCGGAGAAGACCAAGAAGGCCAAGGGAACCCGAAAGAGTTCCCGGCGCCAGGCGTCATCGGACTCACCGTCCGAGAACTCCACGGCACAATCCTCCCCCGAAGACGAGGAGGCAGAAGAACATGCTCCCCCTCCAGACAGGGGAGACAAGAAAAGCAAGGCCGCCCCAACTGGGGAGGCCGAAGGGTCCAAGAAGGGAAGGACTCTCCTTCCGGACAGCTCTACCACCGCCGTCGATAGCGAAGATGAGTGGCTGCCCAGGGTCAAGCCCCTAGGGAAGTCGTGAGTATTCGGATACCAGAGTCACTCATAGCACCCCTTTTTCGCACTACTTTACCTAACGCCGAATGTGATAATGCAGGCCACCCCGAGCCCGTATCGATGTAACATCGGACGGCTCCTTGGGCTTGTCGGATATGGATCGCGATCCAGTTCCGACTGCCACCTCCCCCCATCCTACGGACGATGCCGAGGTGCTGTCTCAAGAGGCACCGGGTCGAGGGGAGACAGTCCCGGAGGCACCTCAAGGTGGCCTCCCGGACTCCAGGAGAAGAGGGGACAAGGCCCCTGAGGGCTCCGAGTTTGGCCCTTAGCTGAACACTGCGCCGGAACCTCCAGTGGTTCCGGACTTGGGCAGGCGGCCTCCTTCTAAGAGGGGCAAGACGCATGCACCGGTGACCTCTGTCCATCCAGAGCCGCCGGACAATCTGCTGGAAGCGCTTCGCAGTGCTTCCATCGACGAGGAGCACCGCACTATTATGAGTGCGGTGATCCAGAAGGTTCAGTCCGCTAAGAGCGGATTGACCGAAGCCTGTGCCAGCCTTCTAACAGGCTTTGAGGTAAGTGTTTAAAATATAGGAAAAATATTACCGCATAGACAGTAGCCCCTGATGCTCTGTTCGGTGTTCACAAAGAAAACCCGAACAGAGGATCAAACAATATCGCAGGAGTCTAATATGAGTATGTCAATATGCCTATGCAGGCTTCGCTGCTGGCGTCTGTCGCACTAACTGTGGAGGTCACTGTACTGAAGAAGGACCTGAAAGGGTCCCAGGACGAGCTCGGCCTTGCCAAGATGCAGCTCGAGGAGAACAAAGGTAAGTAGTACCTAGTCTATGGATATGTATAAAAAGAATGCGATTGCAAAATGACAGGATCATCATGACTTTGCCAGGGGCCACGACTGAAGTGGTGACCCTAAAGAAAGCACTGTCCAAGGCCGAAGATAAAGCGGCCAAAGAGTGCACCGAGCGAGAAAAGCAAGAGGCTTGGGTGGGCGAGGTGCAGCAAGAGCTCCAAGCTCTCATGGTGAAGCACGAGGCGTTGGAGCTTGACTCAAAGACGCGAGAGTCTGAGCTTGCCGCGGCCCTCGAGTGCGCAAAAAGTGACAAGGCCGAAGCCCAAAAGGCCCTCCAGGAGATCGACGCAATGAAGAAGATAGCGGCGGGTAAGGCATTCTATATGCAAAGCAAGCATGTAAAAGTAAATTACCGATTACTTACCCGAATTCGGAGCTCTCCAGGAGCATTCGCAGATTTGCCCCGCAGCGTGTCCGATGCCGCACAATTTTACCAGGCCGAGGATGGAAGCTCAGCGGAGAAGATGCTCTGGTCTCAGTATACTGGGACCGAACACCCGGTGCCAATGAGCGACCAGCTGAAGCAGCTGGTCGAGCTACATAAGGCAGCCGAACAGGCCATGAAGGTCTTTATAGTCCAGCTGTGGCCTGGCGATGCCCTTCCGAACAGCTTCTTCGGCCTGGTGAGGCGGCTTGTGGATGCCTGCCCGCAGCTGGAGGTCGTCAAGCGATTCGTCTGCATTGAAGGTGCACATCGGGCTTTCGCCCGTGTGAAATTGCAATGGGTCAAGCTAGACGGCATGAAGCTGATCAAGGAAGGGCCGCTGGAGGGCAAGGAGCATCGCCACCCCGAGATGTACTACGAGGGTGTTCTGCCGGGTGCCCGTCTCATAGCGGACGAGTGCACAAAAGATGTAATATTTGAGTAAAACATGCTCGTGTGATCCTTTATTTATGAAAACTTGTTTCATATGCGCTATGCAACGCTTGTTTGAATTTAAAATATTACCTTCTTTTTAGCTGTTTATCCAATCTGAGAGATGGCTAGTCCTCGGCTTCTTCCCCCATGCCGCGAGTGCTGGGGTGTTCGGGATAAACCTGAGCACTCTTGTTCCCATTTTTGGGTCCTTCGAGGGAGGTGCTCGGCACAACGAACAAGGCAACCGGACTAATAATGCTTTATCACTCTTACTTAGCCATAGAATTCTATAATTTTAAATTTTGGCGAAGCCCCTAGTATTCGGAAGGCCAAATTCGGGGCGCGATACACGCCTTTAAGCTGGACAGGGCCAGCCCCTCGCTCTAAGTGGCATAAGTCTTTAGGGATTTGAAACCTCGCCGAACAGCGACCAGTCTGTCACCTTATCATGACAGTCAGTTTTAGCTTTCTCTACTGAGGTGCTTAACCCAGCAGAACCGAGGCACAATCGCAGTAGTTCTCCTAGCGCTACCTTAGCCAATAGAGCAGAATGTAAGGTACCAAAATATAGGAGCCGGGCAAACCCAACATTTGACCAAAGACATGATTCGGAGCTGATGCATATAATGCTATAAGTTCGGGGTGCCGCAATTGTGAAAGTGTTCGGACTTTTCACACCATATTGTGGGGTACGTAAGCCCCTGGTGTATTGGCCGTACCAAAGTGTACGTTTGCAAGGCATCATTAATGAACACACATATATAAAACATGAATGCAATAATAGTCGTAATGTTATGCATTGTTTATTCAAAAAGGTGCGTTAAAGAAGAATGATACAGATAGTTCAATAAGCAAAGAGTAGGACTATGTTTCTTCCAAGGGCAAGCTGAGGAATAGTATTAAATCAAATATTTCGCTCTTTATTGTAATCCACCTGGGAATTCCATGGTGTGACATAGCTTTCTGCCTCCTTGGTTGCTGCATCATGTGTTCGGCAATAGTGCTGCCGGACAGGGTTTCCAGAGATTGTCCTGAAAAAGGGAAAAATAACCAAGCGGGAAGCCCCTAGTGCGGTTTAAGCCGCGTCTTGGGGCGTGCCGCAGTTGTGCCCCCCTCTCCGCCTGTGCCCATGGTATTTTTAATGCGTAATTATGTACGCGTGGCACGAGTTTCGCCTCTTGGTTGGGACTGGGGTGGGGGCCGCATTGCTACGCGAGCTTAGATCGCACCAGGCGGTCTACTTGTCGATTGCTCCGAGCGCACTTGAAGGTGTCTGGGTCTTGAAACGCCGAACTGGTGGATTGCCTTGAGTGGCTGCTTTGCGCTTCTGCTGCGAGGGCCGCAGTGTGCTCCTCCGTTTGGAGAGAGCGCTCTGTGTTTCCGCTGACTGTAATAACCCCACGAGGTCCTGGCATCTTGAGCTTGAGGTATGCATAATGCGGTACCGCATTGAATCTCGCAAATGCGGTTCGCCTGAGCAGGGCATGATAACCACTATGGAACGGGACTATATCGAAGATTAACTCTTCGCTTCAGAAGTTATCCGAGGATCCGAATACCACTTCCAGTGTAATTGAGCCTGTGCAATGGGCCTCTACGCCTGGAATAACGCCTTTAAATGTCGTTTTTGTGGGTTTGATCCTTGAGGGGTCGATACCCATTTTGCGCACTGTGTCCTGATAAAGCAGGTTCAGGATGCTGTCGCCATCCATAAGGAGTCGAGTGAGGTGAAACCCATCAATGATTGGGTCACTACTAGGAAAAGTGCTATAGATGGAATGGACACTAATGGTGCACCTGTCATGTGGTGCGCCACTACTATATAGTAGTGGCGCACCTGTCATGTGGTGCGCCACTACTATATAGTAGTGGCGCACCATGTGCTGGTGCGCCATTAGTGTGGAAGACACTAATGGTGCACCTGGCACATGGTGCACCACTAGTAACAAAATGTTTTTTTCACTTTTTCAAACATACTAATGGCGCATCCGAGCGGAGTGCGCCATTAGTAGTTAGAACTACTAATGGCGCACCAGCCGTAGAGTGCGCCACTACTGTATTTTTTTTTTTACTTTTTTGCAAAACTACTAATGGCGCACCGTTGAATAGTGCGCCATTACTAGTTTAAACTAGTAATGGCGCACTGTGCCACGGTGCGCCATTAGTTTAAAAATTATTTGATGATATTTTCAATTAAAAATAAAAAAACAAATATGATGATATTTTCACAAAAAATATTGATGATATTTGATGATATCTTCTGTTCTAGTCCTCATGAAAATAAAATTTTTGAGAAAAACAAATTATTAGACGCAACAAGAAATAATGAAAAAAAATGTTACTAATGGCGGACCAGAGGACGGTGCGCCATTGCTGTCAGAAAAAAAGTTACTAATGGCGCACCAATGGAGGGTGCGCCATTGCTATCAGAAAAAAAACTACTAATGGCGCACCACAGGGTGGTATGCCATTGCTATAGTGTCTAGCTGGATACCCCTTCGCCCGATCCCCCCTTCCCTCTCCCTCGCCAGATCCCCCTTCCCTCCCCCGCCGCGCCCACTCCGACGACACCCGGCCCGCTCCAACGACCCCCGCGCCTGCTCCACACCCGCTCCGGCTCCCCCGCCTGCCGCCACGACTGCCAGCCCGATGCCGCGGCGCACCCAGCCGTCCGAAGCCTCCACTGCCCCGTAGCCGGCACAGGAGCCCAGCAGTGCCTCCCCCCGCCGCCCCTACTGCGCCGCCGCCCGTCCTCCTCCGCCCGTAAGCCCCCCTCCTCCTCCGCCCGTCCTCCTCCGCCCGTAAGCCCCCCTCCGCCTCCGCCCGTCCTCCTCCGCCCGTAAGCCCCCCTCCACTCCAAACCCCTGACCCCTTCTTGTCTTGTCTCTACAGGTAGACCGCGCCGGCAAGCGACCAGGACGAAGCCCGGAGAGGAGAGGAGGGCCTTCTCCTCACCATGTAGCCGCTGACCTTGTCCTGCTCGAGGAGGAGGAGCAGGAGGGGCGCACCCAGCTACCACAGTTGCCGCCATCAAGGGCTTCTTCCACCTAGACCTCTAAATCCACGGCACCGTCGTTCAGCCACCCAAGGTGAAGGTGCCCCCAACTCCCCTCCGTCCGCTCTCCCCTCCTTGTTTCATTCGTTCTAGCAGCCATGGATTTGGGTTCCTCAAGGCTGCCTAATTACTCTACCATGTGTTCCTACTACTAGCTCTAGCCATGGATTAGGGGCTAGTGTAGATGCAAAATAAGGACAAATCCCTCTCGAATTTAGGTCAAATTAGGTTCAAATCCCTCTGAAATTAGTATGTAAAGCTCACTGTTCTGAAGTTCTGATCAGTTTAGTACCTTAGTAAGCAATAACACAAGCTTGCTGCTAGTTCAGTACCTTTTTCTGCTAGTTCCTCAAGGAGTTCTGCTCACAATTAGCTCAACAAGTTGCATCTGGCTTTTAGAAAGTTGTTTTGGCTTAAGAGGATAAGTTGTTGTATATACTGTCATAAAGATCAGCAAGAACAGGGCATCAACAGTGCTACTCTAGTATCTAGTCGGGGAGGGACAAAATGGACAGGGCATCACTGTAGTTGTACTACACAACAAACTATTAGTCTTAGGATTAACACTCCTCATATGAGATGAGAGGATTTTTTTCAAATGGCTTTTCCCTCTAGCTAGCTTTAAATGGCATCACTGTAGCTGCCAATTCAGATAAACCTGAATTGACTTTTCCAGTGTTGTATTTGTCCCCTCGGATTATTGTAAATTATATGTAGTGAAGCATGCAAATTGGATTTGCTATAGTCAACCTATTAATATTTGTTAGTTTTGAAAATTCAGTTTATTCGGTTACTGAAAATTCAGTTAATTCAATTAGGCACACAAATTTCAGAACTTTTGTGTGCCCTAGTACTTGGTGTTTGTAGAAAATTTAGTTAATCCATCGAGGTGAGCACTGATGCTACAAAAAGAGAAGACATGTATGAGTTTGGAGAAAGTGCCAATTTGATTTTCAGTTGCTAGCTACCTGTGATTTATTGTTTCAATTTGGATTCCAGAAATGTTACGGTGTGTTACTATGACCCAACTTTATCTGTACCATAGCATGCTACTATCAGTTATTTTTGAACATCAAATTCAGTCTGTATCTTGCGTTCTTTTTTTGTTCAAAATTTCTCAAACTCTGAATAAATAAAATTATTTGGAAAGAAGCACATGAGTATCAACAATAATTGTTTCTTTCTGCTTGAATGAATGGAGTACAATACAAGTTCAGGAACAAGGGACATTTTTTGCAATTGTGAACTCTCAATGCCCAAGTCTGGAAGTGTTTACAAATTCAAAGAGTTCACATGACTACTGGTCAAATACTCTAGTGTATTTAGTGTAAATCTAGTCTGAAACTAGTAGAGATCTTGTTGATTTGCAAATTCAGTTTAAATAAAAATTTGGTACATGACTAGTGATCATGTATGAAAGATGTTGCTACTGGATGAGCACAAGAACTAATTAGTAGATTTTGATTTTCAATTTTTATAACTAGTGATCAGGTTTCAAATGATTTTGAATTTTTATGATTTTTATGCACATAGGTGAAGCCACTAACTACACTTCAGGTTCTACTCCTGGAACACTTCAGGAATTTTACTTCATAACTGGAGTATTTTGATTATATTGGGGGGTTTTGTCTCCGACCATCGTGTCGTGATGATATTATGGGGTGTTGTGGGGTTGCAACTGGGTGGGGGTGGGGTAATGAATTTGCAGGTACCCCGAGAGGCCCTTGAGTTTGACGGAATGTCGATTAACTTCCGTTCCGGCAAATTCGGGTACTCCATATGTCCTATTTTCAGCAAAGGTCATGCTGAAATTTTCCGTGAATTTTAGCATGACTTTGCTAAAAAATAGGACATATGGGGTACTTGCGACTAATGCATGGGTCGGGGTATCTTAGTACTTAGTTAAGTAGGATCAACTGCCCCACCATTCTTGCTACATTAAACCATAGGTGGCAATAGAGCCAAGTGATTAGGCCCAACTTAGAATTCTCCTTAGCATCGATAATGTCACATCCCTAGCTTCAGGCATTGCTCTAGGTTAACTTCATGTGTGCATCATGTCTATATTTTTGAAACTTGAATTGAGGAATATTGGAAGCCTCAAAACCCTAAATAAAAGAGGGGCAAAAACCCTAGAAATCTCATTCATTGCTCCAAAAGGCTCTTCTTAAATGTTTGATAAATTTTGGTAAGGGTTCTGGTCCCAACCAAAATATTGAACATTTTTAAGGATTTATTTTTGGGACTTTGAATTTAAATCTTTAGCTATTTGAATTTGAATTATATTCATATAATTAGAATATAATTTCAAATACCCCTGAAATATTTTATGAGCTTTTTGGAAAAGTCCATCTAGCAACATAAAATATTCAGAGGATATTTGGCACTGTTTTGAATTTGTTTAAATTTGAAAACAGTGGCAAAGAAAAAAAAGAAAACAAAACAGAACAGAAATAAAAATAAAAAGAACAGAGTCTTACCTGGGCCTTACCTGGCTGGCCCAGTGGACAGCCCAGCCCACTGGCCTGGTGCCAGTCGTCCTCTACCTCTGCCAGTAGGCAGAGGAGGGAGACAGCGCACGCGCGCGCCATGGCGACACGCCACCTCCCTGCCTGCCTGCGTCCCTCGCCACCGCGACGCCTCGGGCTTTCTCCTCGGCGCCGCCTCGAACCCCTGGACCCCCTCACTCGTTCCCTTCGTCTCTCCTTCGCCTCTCCCTCTCGCACACCCGAACGCCTCCGCCGCCGCCGTTCGCAACCACCGCAACCACAGCCACTCCCTCGCCCCCTCTCTGCGTACCCGAGCTCCGCCCTGACCCCGTGGAGCTACCCACCGACGCACGCGATCAGAGGAAGCCGAAATCGACCGGAGCATCATCGTCTTCACCTCCGGTGCCCGGAGATCGACTCCACCGATTTGGCGCGTCCAGAGCCTCCCAGGCCCCGCCGTCTGCACCGTCTGACTCGCCGTGAGCCACTTACCTTATCCCCTAACTCCTTGTGCTCGCCCCCGTGCTGTAGCGCCGTTCCCCGCGAGCACCGAGCTCCGGCCGCCGCCGAAGTCGACGCTGCGCTCGACTCAGGCCACGTCTCACCCTCCCGATGCTACCAGTGGATGCGCGCAAGTGCCAGCAAGCTAACGCCGCCACCAGCTCGTCCTCTTGTGCACCATAGCGCTAAGCCGCCCGAAACCGTAGCTCCGGCCGCCGCCGTTCTGGTCGCCGCCGTCGACCCCGGCCTCCCTGTGCCCAGCTGCGTGCGCCCCTAGACGCGCGGGAGCACGGGCTTCCTCCTGATGCCCTCAGGGTGCCCAACCGCAGCCGTAGCGCCGTCCCGACCAACTCCGGCGAGGTCTCGCCGTCGCCGTGGTCGCCGGCGTCACTCGCCGACGTGGCCACTTAGTTAGGGCGTAAACACCCCGCTAATCACCCACTACAGCCACTGCCAAGTGGGCCCTCGTGCCTAATTAACTAGTTTAACCTCTCTGTTTAGATTAGTACTAATTTTGTGGGCCCCATAGGTCAGTTTGACCTGGCCCCGTCACACTTTGACCGACCCCACACGTCGGAGTTGACCAGGCTGATGTGTCCATTGACTGGGCCCACCTGCCAGCGACCTAAACGAGCCCTAAGTCACTGACTAATGGGACCCCCTGGTCAGGTTTGACCCGGGGCAGCCCTGTTGACTTGCTGATGCAAGCATGACGCACTGCTGATGTCATAAAGTATTTTCTGGATTTAATTATATTCAGGAAATTCCAGAAAATAGCTAAAACTTCAATAAATCATAGAAAATTAACCGTAACTCCAAATGAAATAAATTATATATGAAAAATTATCAGAAAAATTCAAGGAATCCATCTGTACCATTTTCATGCATGTTAGAACAACTTATAGCTGCTGTTTAGCACAAATCAATTAAAGGGCATTTAAATAATCACATATGGAGTTTGAATTTGAATCTTGTATTCAAACCAACTTCATTTAACTTGTTGCTAGATGCATTAGCCCAAAACACATTCATTTTGCTATGTCATGATCATGCATCATATTGTGCATTGCATTGATTGTGTTTCCTTCTGTGTTGCCGGTATTTGTCCCCTCTCGATAGACGTGATACCGAGGATGTGATCGTTGACACTGATGAAGACTCAATGTTATCTTCAGAAGTGCCAGGCAAGCAAAACCCCCTTGTTCATTCCGATACAATCCTACTCTCTCGCTCCTGCTCTCTTTTACTGCATTAGGACAACACCGATTCATCTGTTACTTGCTGCGGTAGCTGAACCCCTTTATCCTCTGCATGACCTGTCATTCCACAGTAAATAGATGAAACCCACTAGCATGAGTAGGAGTTGTTTGAGCCCTGTTGTGCCTACTCATTCATGTTTGTTTGTCATGCCTGCTACTGCTTAGAGTTGAGTCAGGTCTGATTCATCGGGGATGAATCAGAGGCGTGTGAACATGTCCTACTGTGTGTGAGCTAAGTGTGTGAACACGATTTGGTAAAGGTAGCGGTGAGAGGCCATGTAGGAGTACATGGTGGGTTGTCTCATTGTAGCCGTCCTCAGGAACTGAGTTCTGTGTTTGTGATCCATGATTCAGCTACTACCATACATTGGGCCCTGAAATATGACCCCGCTCGACTTCTTATTCACCCTTGTCCTCTGTCCAGGAGTTGCAAGTAGTTTCTGGTGTTTGTAGTATGCTGGAGGCCGTGGACAGCGCTGACCGTAGGGGTGGGCTGTGATGCGGTAGGCACGTGGCCGGGTAAACCGGGCGCCCGTTTGGTGTCACGGAACCCTGTTCACATCGTTTGGGGCTGTGAGCGAAACTCCGGCCGGATCTCCTCATGGATGGACCCCGAATAGGCGATAAACCTGGACTAGAGACTTGAGTGTTTAGGTAGGTCGTGGTCTACACCCACGTCGGCTTTCGCTTGAAGTCTGCCGAGCACATGTCGTGTGCAGACGCTAAGTGGTGAAAACATGTATGAAGAAGTACACCCCTGCAGGGTTAATATGATCTATTCGAATAGCCGTGTCCGCGGAAAAGGACTTCTGGGTTGCTTATATCAGTTCATAGACAAGTGAAAGTGGATACTCTAAAATACGCAAGATAAGCGTGAGTGCTATGGATGGCGTTCTCGTAGGGAGACGGGAGCGGATCCATAGTGGTGTATTGATATGGTGAATATGTGGACTCGTGTGTGCCACCTCAAAAGTTACATTGCAGTCGTAGTTCAGGATAGCCACCGAGTCAAAGCTGGCTTGCTGCAGTTAAACCCCACCATCCCCTTTGTTGATAATGAAGCATATGTAGTTAGTTCTGATGTAAGTCTTGCTGGGTACATTTGTACTCACGTTTGCCTATTTTATGTTTTTGCAGAGAGACTTCGGTCTCACTAGTAGTTTCGCGTGGACTTCGACGTTTAGCTTGTTACCTCAGCTACGATCTTGTGCCTCGGCAGGATCTGGTAGATAGTCAGGCTTCTCAGCCTTTTTCATTTATAGATGTCTGTACCCAGACATGATAGCTTCCGCTTGTGCTTTGACTTGTATGCTCTGAGTGTTGGGTCATAAGACCCATGTTTGTAATATCTCGCTCCTCGGAGCCTATTGAATAAACTACTTGAGTCGTAGAGTCATTTTGTGATGCCATGTTGTATTGCACATATCGAGCATATTGTGTGTATGTTATTGAAATGCTTGGTATGTGTGGGATCTGACCATCTAGTTGTTTATCTTTAGTAGCCTCTCTTACCGGGAAATGTCTCCTAGTGTTTCCACTGAGCCATGGTAGCTTGCTACTGCTCCGGAACACTTAGGCTGGCCGGCATGTGTCCTTCTTCGTTCCTGTGTCTGTCCCTTCGGGGAAATGTCACGCTTTGAGTACCGGAGTCCTGTTAGCCCGCTGCAGCCCGGTTTACCGGAGTCCTGCTAGCCCAGTGCTACAGCCCGGACCCACTTGCTGATGACCGACACGTTCGAAGCTGGGTCATGGATGCCTGTCCCTGTAAGTCTGTGCCACTTTGGGTATACGACTAGTCATGTCAGCCCGGGCTCTTTATCATATGGATGCTAGCGACACTATCATATACGTGAGCCAAAAGGCGCAAACGGTCCCGGGCAAAGGTAAGGCGACACCCGTGGGAACACCATGTGTGAGGCCGCAAAGTGATATGAAGTGTTAACGGCTAGATCGATGTGACATCGAGTCGGGGTCCTGACAGCGTTGGTATCAGAGCTTGACTGCCTGTAGGATTACCAAGCCAAAATGGTCGAAGTTGAGTCTAGAAATTCTTTAGTTATATAAGGGAATTGATTGTGGGATGGAACGTAAGGCTCTTTCTATTCCTTATACCTTATGCCTTCTGATCTGAGTCATCATCTTCTCTTCTACGGGGATTAAGAACTAGGCTATCTCTTCTTCCCATCAGGATCACGTGTTACTAATCCGTAGACCTATAAGATTGTTGGATTTAAGCTTGAGTTCAGTTCCTACTACCTCCATATGTTAATTGTTGATCTCGAAACCTTGATATTGTGCTTCTGAGTGGTTATGCCACCATTTTTGTGAATGTCTCAAGTCTTTTCTGGGCAATTACAGCCGTTATGCTGTCCGAGTCATTCCAGGTTTCTAAATAGTCTGATGCATTTGCAAATCCTTTCTTCCTGTTTCAATGTTTCCATGGGCCAGATTAACCACACTAATCAGTGAGTTGAGGTACTCCGTTACCTTGACATATATGTTGGAGATATTATTATGACCCTAGGTGTCTTAGGGGATCATCTAGTAATTTAGCCATGATTTGTGTTCCCAGTGTGATGATTCTGGCCATCATTCTCGAAAGCATCCCGTGATGTTATTAGTTAGTAGGCATTCTGTTCCTGGGTTCTTGAACCCGAGATTCACTCCACCTACTTCGTGTTGATAGTAATTGCTAGTTCCTTCAGGATATTGGTAACCTTTGCATTAGTCCTCGATGTTCGTGGTATTCCTTTCTTCCAAATACTATGAACCGCTTATGGCAGATGTTCCTCGCTAATCGAAAGATCACAATCAGAGTGCTTTCGATGGGTTCTCGATTCTACATTGTGACTCTGCCAGTTCTACCTTTCTGCATGGGTTATCCGGAAGAATTATGTGGAATTCGTTCGACATACTAATCTATGCATCCACAACTCAGAAAGTTATATGTTCCTTTGAGTTGTTCCCCTTTAGTTGTTTTCTGACCCTCGTCTATCAATTGATAGTCAAGATTATGTGTGCATTCATTCATCGATGCCTATTACTCTTGTGGTCCGTCAAGCCATTCTATCGCAGAATGACTAGGAGAAACAAACTCCAGTACCTCTTCCATATCCAGGATTGGGTCAAAGAAGTTGTGCTCCGCAGATCAAATTGCTAATCCAGCTTTTGTTCTGTTCTACCTTGGAGTATTACCATCTTTATATCGGGATTGTTATAGGAATTGCACACCATCCTATGAACTCCTGGTACAGTGATACTTCTTGTCGTCATTAGTCATTCCTCGGTCTTCGTGCTGATGCAACCGGAATACCGACAAATGAATTGTGATGCGTGAAATCAATACGCCTAGCAACCTCGTTGCTGGGTAGTTAAAAGACAATAATTTTATTCCTAGTGTGTTGGTTATCGAATCATCATTCTAAGATTGATCGTGCTACCTAGTCCATTCTCCTGGTTCACTCCTCGATCGATGAGTTGGGATTATTTCAAATTCTTGCTCTATTGATCATATCGTCTTGCCCTGAAAAGCAAGATTGTTCTCGAGCTTAGTAACATACCGGTGGCTCGTGATTTTCTGAATATCTTCTCAGAGGTATTACCAGGTTGTCACCTGACCGCTATGTTGAGCTCGTGATCAAGTTGGTTTCTTGTGAACCATCCCTCTCCAAGAATCGGTGTTAGTTATCCCTGAGCTAGTTGGTTAAGCTAGACAACAACTTGGAGAGTTGGAAGATAAAAGCTTGTCTGACTAGTTCGTTCCAAAGGGATATTCTTGTGTAGTGTGTGTTGAAGAAAGATGATATCTTCATCGATTGGTCCCTGTGATCAGTTGCTGGACCTATTGTCTTATCAACCCTTTGATTTGAGTGTGGGCTATCGTCAAATCAAGTCAGAACCAACGATGTTCGTAATGTTGTCTTACTCGTGGTTGATCCCTCGAGCATACATCTTTATATCCTTTGGGGCTGACCAATGCTATCACCGTGTTCACACGATGGTGGAAGTCCAGTGATATGGTAATTCCGATGAGTTGTTGTTGAGCCCATTGACAACATTCTTATCTCCTCCATGATGTTGTTGACATTAAGTTAGTGTTGGAAACTTTTGAAAGCATTTTCTTCATGCCCCGTTCATGAAGTATATGTTTGGATAAAAGAAGTGACTTCCTTTGATTCACGTGCATTTGATGTAAGTTGCCGACGTGAATTCGAGAAAGCATGTTTTTGCCTCCTCTGGAACCATCCCAAGTCAGTTATGCACGTGCGAAGTATTCTGTGGTTTGATAGACTGATCATCTTCATTCCATATGTGTATCCTAGCACATCAAGCCACCGACTGATTTGTTCAAGGAGAAGGAGTATCTTCATAAGAGCTAATCCAGACTTATGAAAGAACTTCGATATCCTCGCTGATGGTTCCCAACCAGAACTCGGTAGTGTTTTATTGTAAGACTACCAGGTGGGCATGCTTGTCTGGGACAACGTGTTCACATGTTTGTAGCAGAACCAGCTCATGTTTTGGAGCTTGCTATCGTAGTTCATCTCCCGAGAATCCCGCAACGTCATCTCGTCAATTTGTGTTGCAAACTTCCGTTTTTCTTCCTAGACTCGATGAGTCTGGAATATCCTAACACCAACCAGATCTGAATCTCAGGCAGATATGATGGTTGGAATATTTCCCAAGAATTATAATATTGGTCGCGCGATAACCGGTAAAGTGGATGTCGTGGCCAACACACCCAGCCGGAAGACCTGTTATTATAATATATTGATTGATGAAGTTGGTCACCTCCCCATAAGGATTTCGTAGGGTTTACCTCCCTAGTTGTTCCTTATGGATTCTTGTGCTCCCGAAGTCCGACCTTTTTACTTGATGTTCTAGATATCAAACCATTTCTATGAATGGGTTACACTAGCACATCAAGGAGAACATTAGAAGCGGAGTGCTAAATGTCTCTCGGTCGATCATCCAGATTTTGTTTCCTTGGCCTCGCTAAGGTGAAATCTGAGAAGGTGTTATCTTCCTTTGCATCTGCATCATCCATCATTAGCCATCATGGTAGTATGTTGTGTTGTCAGCACCCTTGACACGGATGTTGATAAAACCTTGATGATTATGGAAATGCTCAAGTTCTTGAGAGCACGCACAAGCGCTAGGTGTTATCATCGACACTAATTGGGATGCTCTCAGTTCCCTCGGCAATGCTATGACCTTCTCAAACAGTGAATTCACTCTCTATTGTTGGGTTCTTCCCCAGTTACCAGAATCATTCCCAGCAATTGCATTTTGTTCCCAGCTTGCACCACCAATGTGCCATTCTACCATGGGTCTCTTCCATTTTCGGTGATAAGTAAAATCATCCATTACGTTGTCTTCAACAAGGTAATCCACATCATCCAAGTCCGAGTATGCCATTCTACCGACCCCCTCCAAATGATCGCTCGAGAATTGCCTTAGGCTGGTTTAAAGAGTTTCAATGATCTCTGAATCAAAGGTAATTCTTTTGCCACTTAAGGGGAGATATCTACGAGTCACGGTTTCGAAGGTGTCTCGTTGTGGTATCATGGCAACTCAACTCCTCGCTACGTTGACAACCGTTTACCACCTTCTTAAGTGTGGAATTGTTGTCCACCTAGTGAACCTCCGTCATCCGTTTCTTCCACCCCTCTTGATGTGTATCTCGTGTCTCACCCGAGAGACGGTTCTATGTCTCATTCCGGGAGTTAATCCTGAGTTGTTCGATCTTCGAGAAGACCGATCCTTCCAGAGTTTTCCTTTCCTCTTCTTGTCATGATTAGCTGAAGATCTCAGAGCAAGACGACAAGACAAAGATGGTGTTCAAACCAACGTTCATTTGAAGTGCAACCTGGATCGTGAAGATTGTGCTAGTTTGCGTTCCCCTTTCACCTTACCCTACGCTTGAATCACGAGACGAGATTCTTGTTTAGTGGGGGTGAGTTGTCACATCCCTAGCTTCAGGCATTGCTCTAGGTTAACTTCATGTGTGCATCATGTCTATATTTTTGAAACTTGAATTGAGGAATATTGGAAGCCTCAAAACCCTAAATAAAAGAGGGGCAAAAACCCTAGAAATCTCATTCATTGCTCCAAAAGGCTCTTCTTAAATGTTTGATAAATTTTGGTAAGGGTTCTGGTCCCAACCAAAATATTGAACATTTTTAAGGATTTATTTTTGGGACTTTGAATTTAAATCTTTAGCTATTTGAATTTGAATTATATTCATATAATTAGAATATAATTTCAAATACCCCTGAAATATTTTATGAGCTTTTTGGAAAAGTCCATCTAGCAACATAAAATATTCAGAGGATATTTGGCACTGTTTTGAATTTGTTTAAATTTGAAAACAGTGGCAAAGAAAAAAAAAGAAAACAAAACATAACAGAAATAAAAATAAAAAGAACAGAGTCTTACCTGGGCCTTACCTGGCTGGCCCAGTGGACAGCCCAGCCCACTGGCCTGGTGCCAGTCGTCCTCTACCTCTGCCAGTAGGCAGAGGAGGGAGACAGCGCACGTGCGCGCCATGGCGACACGCCACCTCCCTGCCTGCCTGCGTCCCTCGCCACCGCGACGCCTCGGGCTTTCTCCTCGGCGCCGCCTCGAACCCCTGGACCCCCTCACTCGTTCCCTTCGTCTCTCCTTCGCCTCTCCCTCTCGCACACCCGAACGCCTCCGTCGCCGCCGTTCGCAACCACCGCAACCACAGCCACTCCCTCGCCCCCTCTCTGCGTACCCGAGCTCCGCCCTGACCCCGTGGAGCTACCCACCGACGCACGCGATCAGAGGAAGCCGAAATCGACCGGAGCATCATCGTCTTCACCTCCGGTGCCCGGAGATCGACTCCACCGATTCGGCGCGTCCAGAGCCTCCCCGGCCCCGCCGTCTGCACCGTCTGACTCGCCGTGAGCCACTTACCTTATCCCCTAACTCCTTGTGCTCGCCCCCGTGCTGTAGCGCCGTTCCCCGCGAGCACCGAGCTCCGGCCGCCGCCGAAGTCGACGCTGCGCTCGACTCAGGCCACGTCTCACCCTCCCGATGCTACCAGTGGATGCGCGGAAGTGCCAGCAAGCTAACGCCGCCACCAGCTCGTCCTCTTGTGCACCATAGCGCTAAGCCGCCCGAAACCGTAGCTCCGGCCGCCGCCGTTCTGGTCGCCGCCGTCGACCCCGGCCTCCCTGTGCCCAGCTGCGTGCGCCCCTAGACGCGCGGGAGCACGGGCTTCCTCCTGATGCCCTCAGGGTGCCCAACCGCAGCCGTAGCGCCGTCCCGACCAACTCCGGCGAGGTCTCGCCGTCGCCGTGGTCGCCGGCGTCACTCGCCGACGTGGCCACTTAGTTAGGGCGTAAACACCCTGCTAATCACCCACTACAGCCACTGCCAAGTGGGCCCTCGTGCCTAATTAACTAGTTTAACCTCTCTGTTTAGATTAGTACTAATTTTGTGGGCCCCATAGGTCAGTTTGACCTGGCCCCGTCACACTTTGACCGACCCCACACGTCGGAGTTGACCAGGCTGATGTGTCCATTGACTGGGCCCACCTGCCAGCGACCTAAACGAGCCCTAAGTCACTGACTAATGGGACCCCCTGGTCAGGTTTGACCCGGGGCAGCCCTGTTGACTTGCTGATGCAAGCATGACGCACTGCTGATGTCATAAAGTATTTTCTGGATTTAATTATATTCAGGAAATTCCAGAAAATAGCTAAAACTTCAATAAATCATAGAAAATTAACCGTAACTCCAAATGAAATAAATTATATATGAAAAATTATCAGAAAAATTCAAGGAATCCATCTGTACCATTTTCATGCATGTTAGAACAACTTATAGCTGCTGTTTAGCACAAATCAATTAAAGGGCATTTAAATAATCACATATGGAGTTTGAATTTGAATCTTGTATTCAAACCAACTTCATTTAACTTGTTGCTAGATGCATTAGCCCAAAACACATTCATTTTGCTATGTCATGATCATGCATCATATTGTGCATTGCATTGATTGTGTTTCCTTCTGTGTTGCCGGTATTTGTCCCCTCTCGATAGACGTGATACCGAGGATGTGATCGTTGACACTGATGAAGACTCAATGTTATCTTCAGAAGTGCCAGGCAAGCAAAACCCCCTTGTTCATTCCGATACAATCCTACTCTCTCGCTCCTGCTCTCTTTTACTGCATTAGGACAACACCGATTCATCTGTTACTTGCTGCGGTAGCTGAACCCCTTTATCCTCTGCATGACCTGTCATTCCACAGTAAATAGATGAAACCCACTAGCATGAGTAGGAGTTGTTTGAGCCCTGTTGTGCCTACTCATTCATGTTTGTTTGTCATGCCTGCTACTGCTTAGAGTTGAGTCAGGTCTGATTCATCGGGGATGAATCAGAGGCGTGTGAACATGTCCTACTGTGTGTGAGCTAAGTGTGTGAACACGATTTGGTAAAGGTAGCGGTGAGAGGCCATGTAGGAGTACATGGTGGGTTGTCTCATTGTAGCCGTCCTCAGGAACTGAGTTCTGTGTTTGTGATCCATGATTCAGCTACTACCATACATTGGGCCCTGAAATATGACCCCGCTCGACTTCTTATTCACCCTTGTCCTCTGTCCAGGAGTTGCAAGTAGTTTCTGGTGTTTGTAGTATGCTGGAGGCCGTGGACAGCGCTGACCGTAGGGGTGGGCTGTGATGCGGTAGGCACGTGGCCGGGTAAACCGGGCGCCCGTTTGGTGTCACGGAACCCTGTTCACATCGTTTGGGGCTGTGAGCGAAACTCCGGCCGGATCTCCTCATGGATGGAACCCGAATAGGCGATAAACCTGGACTAGAGACTTGAGTGTTTAGGTAGGTCGTGGTCTACACCCACGCCGGCTTTCGCTTGAAGTCTGCCGAGCACATGTCGTGTGCAGACGCTAAGTGGTGAAAACATGTATGAAGAAGTACACCCCTGCAGGGTTAATATGATCTATTCGAATAGCCGTGTCCGCGGAAAAGGACTTCTGGGTTGCTTATATCAGTTCATAGACAAGTGAAAGTGGATACTCTAAAATACGCAAGATAAGCGTGAGTGCTATGGATGGCGTTCTCGTAGGGAGACGGGAGCAGATCCATAGTGGTGTATTGATATGGTGAATATGTGGACTCGTGTGCGCCACCTCAAAAGTTACATTGCAGTCGTAGTTCAGGATAGCCACCGAGTCAAAGCTGGCTTGCTGCAGTTAAACCCCACCATCCCCTTTGTTGATAATGAAGCATATGTAGTTAGTTCTGATGTAAGTCTTGCTGGGTACATTTGTACTCACGTTTGCCTATTTTATGTTTTTGCAGAGAGACTTCGGTCTCACTAGTAGTTTCGCGTGGACTTCGACGTTTAGCTTGTTACCTCAGCTACGATCTTGTGCCTCGGCAGGATCTGGTAGATAGTCAGGCTTCTCAGCCTTTTTCATTTATAGATGTCTGTACCCAGACATGATAGCTTCCGCTTGTGCTTTGACTTGTATGCTCTGAGTGTTGGGTCATAAGACCCATGTTTGTAATATCTCGCTCCTCGGAGCCTATTGAATAAACTACTTGAGTCGTAGAGTCATTTTGTGATGCCATGTTGTATTGCACATATCGAGCATATTGTGTGTATGTTATTGAAATGCTTGGTATGTGTGGGATCTAACCATCTAGTTGTTTATCTTTAGTAGCCTCTCTTACCGGGAAATGTCTCCTAGTGTTTCCACTGAGCCATGGTAGCTTGCTACTGCTCCGGAACACTTAGGCTGGCCGGCATGTGTCCTTCTTCGTTCCTGTGTCTGTCCCTTCGGGGAAATGTCACGCTTTGAGTACCGGAGTCCTGTTAGCCCGCTGCAGCCCGGTTTACCGGAGTCCTGCTAGCCCAGTGCTACAGCCCGGACCCACTTGCTGATGACCGACACGTTCCAAGCTGGGTCATGGATGCCTGTCCCTGTAAGTCTGTGCCACTTTGGGTATACGACTAGTCATGTCAGCCCGGGCTCTTTATCATATGGATGCTAGCGACACTATCATATACGTGAGCCAAAAGGCGCAAAAGGTCCCGGGCAAAGGTAAGGCGACACCCGTGGGAACACCGTGCGTGAGGCCGCAAAGTGATATGAACTGTTACCGGCTAGATCGATGTGACATCGAGTCGGGGTCCTGACAGATAAACCCTAGATGATAAACCCAACATAGGTGGCAATAGAGCCAAGTGATTAGTGCCAAGTGATTAGGCCCAACCTAGGGTGCCTCGGCATCGATAAACCCTAAATGATGAAAACTTAACTTGGCTTCTATAGGGTGCCTCGGTGTCGATGAGAACCTAAATGATGTACGCTTAGGCTTTTAGGGTGCCTCGGCATCGACAAACCCTAAATGATAAAAGCTTAGCTTTTAGGATGCCTCGGTGTCGACAAACCCTAAATGATGAGACCATGATCTTGTTCGTTGACAATAACCAAATTTTTGACCAAATTTTTTTCCTATTTAGAGCGAAACATGGCCCATAACGATGAGGCCGGCGGTTCGGGCGGCAAGCAATTCTGGGAGCTGTCCCAGGAGTTGGAGGAAGAACCTCACCGCTATGAGGACGCCGCGGAAGACACCGATCCTAACTACACAACCCCTAGTGGCATCGGGGATGACACCACTGATGATGGCGTCGCGGATGCCACCACTGATGATGGCAGCGCACGCACAGATGGCAGCCAACCGAAGAGGCAACGGAAGGACCAGCGCCCGAACATGCTCGGCACCGTCAGGGAGGAATTTACTGAAGTGAACTCCGACAGGCATCCGACGGCGCCCAAACACGTAGTCAAGGGGTACTCGGTTCAGCTTGGGTGCATTCTCCAGAGCACCGCCTTGATCAACACCGAGAACCTAAGGCATAAGGATCGAGGGAATTTGCGCAGCCTCCTCTTCACGAAGCTTCACGAACGATACAAGTTCCCCGATGAGTTCGCAAACACATGCCTCTCGGGGAATAAAGTGAACGGTGCCGCCCTCACGAGGATGAGCACGACCCTGTCTACTTGGAAAAACACGGTGAAGGCAATGATTGACAAAGGTGATAGTTATGAGAAGATCAAGGCGAAATATCCTTTGATTAGCGAAGATGACTACAAGGAGTTCAAGATCAAGTGCAAGAGCCCCGCAACCTCTAAATCAAGTCAGTGGGGGAAAGATATGCGGCAGTTGAACTTAGGGGTCCACCAACTCGGTCCCGGCGGTTACAGAGTGGCGGAGCTTATATGGGACAAGGAGGACGCGGAGCATGTCGAGCAAGGCCTACCGCCCGCTTTGAGAAATACCGTGACAAGCAGACCAGGAACTTTCTCAGGGCCCGGTAGAAGGAGGACCCGGTAACAAAGGAGCATACCACGGACCCGAAGACCAAGGCGCTTGAGCTTGTTCTGGTAAGGAATACACCCCCACGTAATTAGCTCCATATGGTTGCATTCTAATTAATCCCCAGTATTTCTAAATGGTTCACGTTCCTACTGCAGGACAAAGAAAGCAGTAGCGTGGGGTCGTCTCAGAGCTCCCCTTTCGACACCCCTTTGAATAGGGCATTGAACGTAATGAAAAACAAGGATCCGCTCAGTAAGCCAACGTCAGCTGGTCGTGTGGCCGGCAAAGGCTTGTCCACAAAATGGTCGTCATACTATATCGCTGGTGGGCGAAAGGAGAAAAAGACCAGCTCGGAAAGCCAGTCGCACGAGGTTGAAGCACTCAAGGCGCAAGTGGCGCAGATTCCAGAGATGGTCCAAGAGCAAGTGCAACAACAACTGGCATCGATGCTCACCGGCATTATGCCTACCTTGATTCATGGGATAACAACGTCGATTGTGGGTGGCCAACAGGGGCCGCCCCCGATTCCCAGCTTCACAGCCAGCAACTCGCACAACGCGCAGGCGGCGCCATTGGTGTCTCCGGCGGCGGGGGTATTGGTGTCTACGGCAGCGGCGCCATTGGTGTCTCCGGCGGCGGTGGTATTGGTGTCTCCGACACCGGCATTGGAGCTTAATGCACCCGGGTGTACGCCGGCCAGCACCTCGCCAGCAAGCGGCCCCTCCGTTAGTTGCACGCCCGCCGTTGGCGGTGCCTCGACATTAGCCGAGCTCGACAGCATCACGGTAACTAAGCCTCTCGGCCGAGGACTTCATCTCCTTGCCTTTGACTGGGCATCCCTGATGCCCTACATGTTTTCGCAGGGCGCCGCCGATGTTCCTTGCACTCTCCTGCACTTCATGGGCGGCGAGTTGGTCGATGTCGCCAAGGGCAGAATTGTTCAACCAGGCAACCTCGTGTTCCACGGTAATCCGATGCCACCCACAATGTATAGGGTTGAAGTGGTTCGGGTGCTGCCAGGATGCGACGACATGTTACCTCCGATTCGACCCGCTTTGGCCGAAGAGCCAGATTCGTTTGGGGGCGGGGGACACCACCCCATAGACAAGACCGCCAGTCGTGCCGGCGCCAAGCCATGGCAAGAACGCCGCAACGCTACCGGACATGCCGGACATCCCTATGGCACAGGATCTGGACATGCATAGGGCATAGGATCCTGACGACGACGACAACGGCGATGGTACATTTACCAATGTCGATAAGTACTTTGCCGAACATGGGTACGGTGACGAGTTCTGTGGGCCTCCTTCTCAAGAACCCAAACAAGACGACCGTGATCTAGCTGGTATGGCGGAGAAACCCAATTACAACAGGCGTCGTCTGGCATTCAGTTCTCAGGAGACGCCTCCAGCTGCCGGCTTCACCGAGCCTCACATAGCGGAGGTGCCAAATATTATCAGCCCCAACACGCTCAAGAAGGTGGTCTATGAGCAGAACTTGGTCCCATTACAGCAAATCAAGAAGAAGGGCCGGAAATGGCAGACTAAAAAGGGCGCCTGTGCGAGCCAGCCGGCACCGAGTACGATCCGTGCTCAGGACGGGCCACCTTCACCTAAGGATATCTCGAGGAGGGTGCATGTGGCGGGTAGGGCGATGCTACCGACAAATATGCTCAATGCTGCAATCGGTGCTATGCGGAGTCTGCACGACAATGTTCTTTCTTTGGAGAAGCGGCGTCTCAAAGAGAATGATGTGGCATACCCGGTTTTTGTGGCCAAGGTGCCAGAGGGCAAGGGCTTTGTGGATGGTGACATCGGGGGTACGATCGTCCTGCGGTTTGATGACATCTTTGCTATGTTTAACCTTCATCCGCTGCACTACACCTTCATTCAGTTGTTTTCGCTGAGTATGGAGATGCGGATCATTAGAGACAAGACCCTGGACATCGTGATCGTCGACCCCTTCTACATGCGTGCCAAGCTCTTGAGCAGCGCTGGGGACCGCCAAGTCGCGAGTTCACACCTCGAAGACGTCATTCTGGCAAACCCAGATAAGGATAACTTCCTTGTGGCTTACTTTCCCGAGTAAGTCATCCCTTAACTGCCCCATAACATATGATTTCTTAGATTTCGATCGTTCTTTTTTTTCTAACGTTTCGTGTTCTGTGCAGTGACACACATTGCACACTCATCCTCTTAAGCCCGAAATATTCCATGGCCACATATTTCGACCCGAACCGTAACTCCAAGATAGACTACACAAATATCAAGAAAGTTTTTGATGATGTTCTCCCCGGCTATGCCAAATCTGGAGGCACCTTCACCAAGGCAGTTCATAAGTACGGCAAGCACGTGTTCGCCCACAATACGACGTTCTACTGCGTCAAGCAGCCGCCTGGCGGTCAGAAGGATGCCTACTACGCCCTCCATCACATGCGGGCGATCGTAAGGGACCATCATCACCTTCTGCTACCAAATAATCTCAAAGATTAGGCCGCGAGCTTGTCAGCAATCCAGGACGCGGACATCAGACAAGAATTCTTTCGCATCCAGTTGGAGTTTGCGGACATCATCCATCAAGATGTCCTTCATACCTCGGGCCAGTTCTTCCTCAGATATCAACCGTCCAACATTGAGATAGACGGAATGCTACAAATGCAGGCTGACAATGCCCGCGATTTCATGACCATCACGACAGACGGCGGCTTCATCCACGCTCCTGTCCATGAGTCGAGTCGAAAGTAGTGATGTGTAGTTCTGAAACATTGATTGGCTCATGTTGTAATTGAACTTTAATGAATTGTATGTCCCTTTGGATTGGACAGTCGTTCAACTTAGATGTAATCGATGCTATTTATTAGTAGGACCATGAATCGTGCTATTAATGTCTTGCTTTTCTCTTCTGATCCTTTTGTTGCATACTTATATATTGCTTATGTATGTATTGTCTGTTGTTTGGCTTGTGCATAGAGATGCCGTCGTATGTCTTGTACAAGGGTAAGGTTCCCAGAGTCTACAACGATTGGGAGGAGTGTCGGAGACAGGTTCACCATTTCAGCGGTAACAGTTACACAGGGTACACCACTAGGGCGAAGGCGGAATCTAAATACGCCCGCTATCTAGAGGGAGAGAGGAGGGAGCGTTGGAGGAACCGGATGAAGACCAGTTTCATCACGATGATGCTCATCGTGATGACCGCAGCTCTCTTCTATGTGATGGTAGTTTAGATGATCAATATCGGCTTGTAATGTGAAGACAAACTCGATACTCGCGGTCTCGAGACTTGTAATGTTTTATCTTTGTTCGGTCTTTTGAATTCACTAATATGATGAATTGTATTCGGAAAATAATCTTCTATTGTATTCGATGAATCTGCTGTTGCTATGTGCTACTATCTATATTCTATCAAATAATATATTTTGTAACCCGTGCAAAAATCAGAAAAGTAAAAAAAACCTAATATTCATACTAATGGCGCATCACTACAGAGTGCGCCATTAGTATGCCAAAGTATACTAATGGCGCATAACCAAACAGTGCGCCATTAGTATGCCAAGTATACTAATGGCGCATCCATCCGTAGTGCACCATTAGTGTGCCAAAGCACATGGTTAAATATGGCCCCTGGGAGGCATACTAATGGCGCATGGTGTTATATACTAATGGCGCACTGGGTGGTGCGCCATTAGTATACCAGATACTAATGGCGCACCAGTGGTGCGCCATTAGTAATAAATACTAGTGGCATGATACTAATGGCACACCAGTGATGCACCATTAGTAGGCAAAACTGGTGCGCCATTAGTAGGCCTTTTCCTAGTAGAACCAGTGCATCGAATCCGCTATGACGGATACTAGTGGGGTGGTTCCAGCGATCAAAAGTGATCGGATAGGAGGACCATGGGTTGAACTTTTGGACGACTGGCTCCAACGCATATACATCCCTGAGAGCACGCTTCTGCTCCCTCTTGGGGATGTGGGTTGTGTATATCATGTTCACCATCCGTACTTGTGGGGGAAACCTCTTCTGTCCTCCGGTGTGTGGCTTCCGGGGCTCCTCCTCGTCATCGCTATGTGACCCCTTATCCTTGTTTTTGGCAATTAACTTGCCGTCCTGCTTGAACACCCAACAATCCCTGTTTGTGTGATTGGTTGGCTTGTCTGGGGTGCCGTGTATTTGACACGAGCGATCGAGTATGCGGTCCAAACTGGACGGGCCCGGCGTACTTTGTTTAAATGGATTTTTCTGCTGACCGGGTTTAGAGCCTTTGAATCCGGCATTGACTGCCGTATCCTCAGTATTATCGTTGTTAATGCGGCGCTTATGTTTGTTGCGATGGGACCTTCTATTGCCGTCCTTGGTATCTGAGGTACCATGGTTTTTTGACATATTGTTACTGCGAGCCAGCCAGCTGTCTTCTCCCGCGCAAAAGCGGGTCATGAGTGTCGTGAGGTGTGACACTCTAAAAATTTTTATTTGGTTTTTATCAAAAATTTTGTGGTTTTTGAGGAGAGGCCTTTTTAAAAAAAAATTCAGAAAAAAACCTTCCACTTAAAAACTTCCTTTGCCTTGGCAAGGACTTTATTTTTTTTCAAACCTTGGTGTTTGATCTTTTGAAACTTCTTCTCTGTTGGTTCTCTCAAATTTAATTTTTGAGTTTAATTATTTTTCTTTTAAAATAAAGCTCTATGGAAATTTGGGATTTCCATATCTTGGAACCATCCTTGACTTGGCATTCTTGCCCATGTGATAAAACCTCTCCAAAACCTCCCCTACACCTTGTGATCAACCCAAGTTCTCTGTCCCAACTAATCCAAACAAGTTTTGGATTTTATTCTAATTATTTTCCCTCTCAAATCAATTCTGAAAATTATTTGGAGCCTTAGTGATTTTCAAAGCAAGTACTCTTTTTCATTTGAGTTTTGACCTCACACCAACTCCCCTGGATAGTCCTTTGTACCCACAACTCAGAACCATCTTGATCCACTCCTTCTCTTTTCAAATTTTTCAAAATTCAGTCTCTGCAAGTTTGGACCAGATTTGCCAAATTTGATGAAATTCATATCTACACTCCCCCAAAAATTCCACCAAAATTCAGGCAACCTATTTGAGCAATGAGAAGCCACTCCACCAAGTATCAGCTCAAGGAAAAATCACCAGAGGCCAATTTCATTCTGTCGAACACCTTGCAAGCACTGCTGCTGTTCAAAATTCAGAAACATTCAGAGTTTAGTGTTGATCTTCGACAGAGTTTCAGTCACGCGGCCACAGTGCACTTGGCGCGTTGCACGCGGCTCTTTCTCCCTGGCCAGCACCCCCGCACGCGCGCTTGGCGTCTTCCCGGCGTCGGTGGCGCCCCTGGCCGCCCGCGCCGGCGTGTCTTGCGGCGGCCGAGACCCCGTTACAGCCGTCAGGGGGCAAGAACGGCGGCTCAACGCCGTTCCGCGCCGCCCATCGCTCCCTGGCTCTCCGCGTGGCCTCATGCACGCCAGCGCACGCCCGTGCACCGCCACCGCGACCGGCAAGCACAGGACGCGCTCCCTGCCGCCGACGGGCCCGCGCCGCCCCGTTCTGTCGAACTCCCTCCTAAGCACCAATCTCCAGCTCGATTAGCACCAAAACGGACCCAGTAGACTCCCACGACGGCGCTCGACTCCCTAATCACCCCCGACCGAGCACTGCGCCGCCGTAATCGCTCGCCGGAGACCCCGTTCACGGCAACCGCCTCGGGCCGCCTATAAAAAGGGCCCCCGAGCTCAACCTCGTGCACGCCTCATCCCCACTCCGCACCAGCGCCACGCCAGGCCACTCGGAGGACCTCGAGGAGGTCTCCTCCCCCAGCTCCGGCCGCCCCGATCCGCCTCGGCCTCCACCTCGATTCACTCCGGTGAGGCCATCTCCGGCGCCCAAACCCCGTCCGTTACCCTCTCTAGCTACCAGGAGCCTAACCCCCTCTTCAATTTAACCCTTGCAGCTCTCTCCGACGAGCCCCTCGACCACCCGAGCCGCCGTCCGCCGGAGCAAAGCTCGCCGTCGACGTGGTGCTCGCCGACCGCCTCCACCACCATCAACCGACGCGGAAGGGTGCCCTGAGCACGGAGGTACCCTCCGATCTCTCTGCCTCGCCGTGGATCGCCGCCGGCGACCACCGCGGCTCTCGGGCACCGGCGAACTCTGCCGCCCCGTTTGAACATTTGAACCTGACGAGTGGGACCCCACCGTCAGCCTCTCTGCCCTTTCTATCGAACCGTTTTCTGGAAGCGCCTTCGGGCAAATACGTCTTTCCTCTGGGCTGGCGTAGTCGCTACCGAAGCGCTTTCTGTTTTTATAAGCTAGCCCCTGGAAATCTTCTGTTTCATTACAGATGAGTCCCTGGACAAAAACCCTTATAACTTTTAAACAGAAAAGTATTTTTGATTGATTCTTCTTCTGTTCTCTTTAAAATTTTGTCTAGTTTTTTATCAGATTTATTTGAAAATTATTTGAAGTACTTTCTGTGCACTCCTTGGTATTTACGATAGCGCATATATTTTCTTTATACCGTAGATACCGAAGGAGGTGACGGAGCCGTGAACTTCACCGAGCTAGGCTCCGACTACTCTGAACCAGGCAAGCATGTTTGAACTTTTGATATGATGAGTGTCTTGGCATGTTTTGCATTTAGTTAGTTTCATGGCATGTTGATAAGCATATCGATGAATGTCATTTTATGCGATAATGAGGTAAGTGAGTTCGATGATCCATAAGTGGATGGATGTGAGTATGAATGGCCATGTGTTGGCATGAGGATGGGTGAGATGGCAGTGTTGTAGCATGCCAGTCTCATGCCGGACTATGTGACTTCAGTGTCAAACCGTATCGGTCCAGTTCCTTTCATTTCCTTCCCTGTACTACCACATGTTTTCCGCAAGGAATATGGTTTAGTAAGTTGCAAACCGCTTTTCTGGTACACACCAAAAGGAGAGGCCGTGATGATGGTTCCATGGCCCTGGATTAAAGCCAGTCATCCGGTCAGGGGGCATGGGTGTTTCCGGTTGGGACCGAGAGGGGGGCACCCCTTAGAGCGCGCGTATATAAATTTGATCCCATGCTATTCGAGATTGTGATCTCCCCGTCTCAAAAGTTTTTCTTGGACGATGTCTAGGGTGATTCCTAGCATCGAGAGGTATGATGGGTGTGTACTGGTTAGCTGTGTTTTCTTCCGAAATACCGTAAACGGAACTAGTCCTTCGTGACTACGGAAATCCGTTGGCTGTGGGAATAATTTTGTACAAACTCTGCAGAGTCATATATCCCTCCAAATCATCTATTCCATGTCCAATTTCGTATTATCTTGTCCTAACAATGACAGTGTTGATGACAGAGACTCCGGTGTTTCGCATGAGTGCTAATTCCGGTTAGATGATATTCCTGTGGATGGACTAACCCATTTATTCTTATGAATTAAAAGTTTATTATGATTATTATTTACCTGTCCATAAAAGCCCTTTCTGTGATGTCGCCCCGACGTCCGACTGTGGCATTTCTTTTCAAGCCCTTTCTGTGATGTCGCCCCGACGTCCGACTGTGGCATTTCTTTTCAAGCCCTTTCTGTGATGTCGCCCCGACGTCCGACTGTGGCATTTCTTTTCAAGCCCTTTCTGTGATGTCGCCCCGACGTCCGACTGTGGCATTTCTTTTCAAGCCCTTTCTGTGATGTCGCCCCGACGTCCGACTGTGGCATTTCTTTTCAAGCCCTTTCTGTGATGTCGCCCCGACGTCCGACTGTGGCATTTCTTTTCAAGCCCTTTCTGTGATGTCGCCCCGACGTCCGACTGTGGCATTTCTTTTCAAGCCCTTTCTGTGATGTCGCCCCGACGTCCGACTGTGGCATTTCTTTTCAAGCCCTTTCTGTGGTGTCGCTAAGACGCCCGACTGTGGCAGTTTTTTCTTATATTTATTTCAGACACCCGATCGGAAATTATTTATGTTCTGTTGGGATTTCAGGCGGACTACCGCCGTTTCCCTTTTACTTACCTTGTTATGATAATTTGAATGTACATTTGGTGAATTAATCATGACGCATCCATGCATGCATTTGTTATATCTTACGTCCGAACTGTCTTGCGAGTACTTTCAAAGTACTCACTGGCTTGTTGATTTGGCCAGATGCTGACGAAGGCGATCTCATGGATGAAGAGTTTGATAGCGAGTCCGACACCTAGAGGAGTCCCAGTCAGTCTCGTGCGACCCTGGATTTGGTCACTGTTTTATATCCGCTTCCGCTACCAAATAAATTCATCGAGCCTCACCTCGACGCTCGATGAGATGATAGACATAGAGTCTTGTATTTCTCTTCCCGCTATGTTTTTCCACCACCGCCATATCCTCGAGTCAGTAGTATGCCTCCACACCACTGTGTCATGTCCGCCATTATGTATAATTATTGGCGTGCTTGTAATAATTTGGTTGAGCAACCGCAGCTCGACCCTGTAATATATTTTATGCTACTGGCTCATTGTATCAAGAAATTGTCTACCAGTGAGGAGGATTTCTCTCATACTGGACTCAAAAGATTGGTTTCTCAATAAATATTTTTATTGGAAAACCGGTTGTGACAAGCTTGGTACCAGAGCCAGGCTGACTGTAGGAAGCCACTAGGTGCGATCGCTAATTAGTTATTACCATGATAGAGCTAATTTATATTTTTGCAATTGTAGTCATTTTCTGTCAGTCAGCATAAATTTATGATCTGACCCTGCAGAATTTTTGCCCACTTTTGTAGATGGCCGACAACAGCTGCGAGTCTCAGACCTTCGCCAACGTGCCCGATGGGTTCATCAAACTTCTTTCTTTCATCGTTCAGGTCGCGATGGGGCCATCCGTACGCCCGGTCTTCACACTCTGCCAGCACCGAGTCAACGACAGTCTGACCATGCACCAGGCCGCGGTGCAGTTCAAGGGAGGGCGTGGTGAGTTACGCCGCTTCCGGTTCGTGGGAAGAGCAATGCCTACGGAGAGGCATGCTATGCAGATGGCAGCCCGCGAGGCGATAGCTCGTCTCAGGGATGTCCTTCCCGTGATGAAGACTCGTCGTTACCGTTATCTTCCGTGCCATGTGCCTTACACCTGTCACTACACATACTCCTGCCCCAGAGGAGAACGAGACGAGGTTTTTGAGATGCTCATTGAGTATCTCCGGGCCTTGGAGGCAGCCTTCGACAACCTGGTGGACGACTTCGTAGCTACCCGCATGGACTCAGTTCATGGCTGTGCTGCCAACAGCAGGGAGCTCCTACCAATCGCACCGCCACTGACTTTTGTCTCGTCATCAGCATCTTTTACTCCTGCTCGTCGCCTGCCTTCTACCGAAGAATTCAACCAAGTCATTGCGCCCACTCCAGCGCGCACTGCACCAACCTTCGCGCCCACTCCTGTACGTGTTGCTCCGCCCCTGGCAACCGCTCCGTCCGCTCTGCGCAACACTACACGTATGGAGCCCATTAGCGAGGAGGAAGTCGAGTCCCCAACCTCGCTACGCCTCGCCCTCGGCAGGGCAAAGGAGGTCGTCAACATCTCCGCCTGAGTACGCTTAGCTGCCGTGTATTGTACCGCTTTGTAAGATATGCACATAGGTTGTGAGAAGTAGCCTGTTTGCGCATCATGTAGGATCTGGAGAAGTGCACTAGCCTAAATAACATGTCAGGATTATGTACGCATATCCTGAGTGATGTATTGTATAATTACCGCCCGCGTGTAAGATATGTAATGAGTAGTCCTTCTTCATGCGCACGTCGATTTGTTTTCTTAAGTAAGCTGAGTTATTTAATTCAATTTGCCAGCTTTATGCATTTATGGTTTTGTTTTGCGACTCTTTCCGCTTTTCTTATGAGTTTTACAAAAAAATATATCCCCAGAGTGAAAAATGTCTCGTCCTTGGACACGCTCCATGCCAACTCCACCAGAGGAAAATTATGATACACAACCCAACAACGAGTTCACCCAGGGACAGTCAAGCCAACAGGGCAATGAATCGGCACTTTCACAAATGTGCCGCCTTTATGAGCAGAGTCAGCAACAACATCGGGAGATGATGAACCAAGTCATCAACATGGGAAATCACCATGGACAGTATCAACAGCATTCCAAGTTATCTGAACTACAGAAGACACGTCCTCAAACATCTTCTCACACTGACAAGCCTCTTGAAGAAGAGGACTGGCTTCGAGATATGGAGACGAAATTAATTATTGCAAAGTGTTCAGATCTCGAGAAAGTACTATATGCTCCACACTATCTCACAGGAGCAGCCGCATCGTGGTGGGAGAATTTTCTGCACATGCATCCCAACGAAAATAACATAACCTGGGATGATTTCAAGGAAGGTTTCCGTGGTGCACATATTCCTAAGAGTATTATGAAAATCAAGAAGAGAGAATTCGATGACCTCAAACAAAGGAACATGACAGTGTCAGATTACAACAGTCAATTTACCCTATTATCCCGCTACGCCAATGAGGAACGTATGACTGAAATCAAGAAGATGGAGAAATTCCTTGACGGTCTGGCGCCCGCGCTTAAATGCCAACTGGTCGTGCACACTTTTCCTGATTTTAAAACACTGGTGGACAAAGCCATTACTCTGGAAAATGAGAGACGCAGTCTGGAAGATATCCGCAAGCGAAAAAGGGACCAGACTAATCACGCTCGCAATCACCGAAGCAAGACAGATTTTCAAAAGGGTGGGACACACAAATTCTCATCCAATGTCTCACGCCCAATCAAGAATTTTCATGCAAGGGACAAGGAATTCACCTATCGCCCCGGCGTTACTTGTTACGCTTGTGGAGAAGAAGGGCACTATGCCAAACAGTGCCCCAAGCCAAGGAGTTCAACCCCAAAGCCGAACAACGGCGGCAATAATTCAGCACCCAAGCGAAACAATTTCAATCCCAACAATAACCACAGGAAGGGTCATCTGAACCACGTAACCAAAGAGGAGGCACAAAATGCTCCGGATATCGTACTCGGTACGTTTCCTGTCAACACAATACCTGCAATGGTTTTGTTTGATTCTGGAGCTTCTCACTCTTTCATTTCGAAAAGTTTTGCTTTGCAAAATAATTTTTCGATGCTTCCTTTGGAGAAATCCATAATCATCAAGTCCCCTGGGATTCAGCAAGTTTCTCAGAATTACTGTCAGAATGTGGTCATTGAGTTCGAAGGATTGGAGTTTCACGCAAATCTTATTGTATTGGAAAATAAAGGACTGGATGTCATCCTAGGGATGGATTGGCTAACCACCAATAAAGGTTTCATCGACTGTTTCAACAGGACCGTGATTCTCACACACCACCAAGGGAAGACAATAAGAGTATCAGCCAAGGAAGGAAAAAGACCCCGGCAACCGAGATTAAATAAGGTGGACGTTTCTGAGCTAAACAAGGTTCCAGTAGTGTGTGAATTTCCAGATGTATTCCCTGAAGAGCTGCCAGGCATGCCACCAGACCGAGAAATAGAATTCCGCATTGAGCTAGCACCAGGAACCGCCCCCATATACAAGAAACCATACAGAATGGCACCATCCGAGTTGGTCGAGTTGAAGAAGCAAATAAAGGAATTACTGGAAAAAGGATACATTCGAGCCAGCTCCTCACCTTGGGGATCACCAATTTTATTCGCCAAAAAGAAGGATGGAACACTAAGATTGTGTATTGACTATCGAGCACTTAACATGGTCACAGTCAAAAACAAATACCCGATGCCAAGAATAAATGATTTATTTGATCAGCTCGCTCAGGCCAAGGTATTCTCAAAAATTGACTTAAGGTCAGGATACCATCAATTGAAGGTGCGAACGGAAGATATCCCCAAAACAGCCTTCACCTCCAGATATGGACTGTACGAGTTCACAGTGATGCCATTTGGATTAACTAACGCCCCAGCATATTTTGTTCACCTCATGAACAAAGTATTTATGAAGTTTATGGACAAGTTCGTCGTGGTATTCATCGACGATATACTAGTATATTCCAAGACACCAGAAGAGCACGCAGAACATCTCAGGATTGTGCTAGGAGAGCTAAGAAAACACCAATTGTATGCCAAGTTCAGCAAGTGCGAATTTTGGCTAAGACAAGTAGGTTTTCTAGGCCACGTGCTGACTCAAGACGGTATCGCAGTGGACCCAGAGAAAGTTAAGGCCGTACTTGACTGGAAATCACCAGCCAGCGTAACAGACATATGGAGTTTCTTGGGAATGGCAGGATATTACCGCAGATTTATTGAAGGATTTTCCACCATAGCCAAGCCTATGACACAGTTGCTCAAGAAAGATAAGAAGTTTGAGTGGACAGAAGCCTGCGAGAAAAGTTTCCAAGAGCTAAAGCGGAAATTAACAACAGCACCGGTATTAATTGTACCCGACATACACAAGAATTTTGAAGTATATTGTGACGCGTCCAGAAAGGGTCTCGGATGCGTGTTGATGCAGGAAGGCAAGGTTGTCGCCTACGCTTCAAGGCAACTTCGCAAGCATGAGGAAAATTATCCCACTCATGACTTAGAAATGGTAGCAGTTATTCATGCACTCATGGAATGGAGGCATTTCTTACTTGGGAATCGATGTGAAATATATACGGATCACAAAAGTTATTTTCACGCAGCCAGAACTAAATTTACGGCAACGACGCTAGTTGGAATTGGTAAAGGATTATGATGTTGGGATCCATTACCATCCAGGGAAAGCAAATGTAGTGGCCGATGCCCTGAGTCGGAACCCCAGCTCCGATGGAAACTTTCTGCACAGCTTGAGGCCCGAATTCCATCAAGAATTTGCCAAGCCTAACTTGATAATGGTAGCAGAAGGCACCATATCAAACTTGGAAATACAACCCAACCTTGTGGAGAAAATTAAAGAAGCTCAGCCCAGTCACCCCAGCATTGAAGGAATTAAAAGAAAGTTGAGTATGGGCAAAGCCTCGGAATTCGTCATAGACAATGAAGGAATATTATGGTACGGAGGAAGGCTATGCGTGCCAAACATAGAAGACCTTAAATAGCAAATTTTAGCTGAAGCACACACCACTCCATATTCGATCCACCCTGGAGGAACCAAAATGTATAAGGATATTCAGGAAAGATTTTGGTGGCACGGTATGAAGAGGGATATAGCCGCCTTCATTGCATATTGCGACTCATGTCAACGCATAGAAGCTGAACATCAGAGACCAGCCGGACTACTGCAACCAAACAAAATACCTGAGTGGAAATGGGATGAAATAGGGATGGATTTTATTGTCGGACTACCTCGGTCACGACACGGGAATGATGCCATATGGGTCATCACTGACAGGTTGACCAAAGTGGCACACTTTATTCCAATGAAGACAACCTACACCACTCAGAGGCTTGCCAGGATTTATCTTTCCCGCATAGTTTGTCTGCACGGTGTCCCGAAGACTATAATATCCGACAGAGGCACTCAGTTCGTCTCAAGATTTTGGGAGCATTTACAATAGGCTCTGGGAACCCAACTAGCCTTCAGTACCGCATACCATCCACAGACTGATGGACAAACAGAACGCGTAAACCAGGTTTAAGAAGACATGCTGAGGGCATGTGTCCTCACCTACGGAACCAGTTGGGAAGAAAGCCTGCCATACGCCGAGTTCGCATACAACAATAGCTACCAGGCCAGCCTACAAATGGCACCATTTGAGGCTTTATACGGGCGAAGATGTCGTACCCCGCTAAATTGGTCAGAGACCGGAGAAAACCGCATATTCGGGCCAGAACTGCTCAGAGAAGCCGAGGAAAAGGTCAAGCTAATCAGAGACCGACTTAAGACCGCTCAAAGTCGACAGAAGAGTTATTATGATCAGAAACATCGTAGGGTCAGCTTCGAACCCGGTGAGTTCGTATACCTGAGAGTATCCCTTATGAGAGGATTGCAACGATTCAGGATAAAAGGGAAGTTAGCACCAAGATTCATTGGGCCATTTTGCATAGTGGCACGAAGAGGCACTGTAGCCTACCAGCTAGACTTACCCGAGGAATTATCCGATATCCACGACGTGTTCCATGTCTCGCAATTGAGGAAGTACGTACGCAACCCAGAGAAACAAGTATCCCATGAAAACATTGATGTGCAGCCAGACCTCACTTATCGAGAACATCCCGTAAGAATATTAGAGGAGTCTGAAAGGAGAACCCGACAGAAGGCCATCAAGTTTTTCAAAGTCCAGTGGAGCAATCACACCGACAGTGAAGCAACTTGGGAAAGCGAGGATTTTCTTCGGACTGAGCATCCACACCTATTTAAGGATCAGCTGAAATCTCGGGGACGAGATTTTTCCTAAGGGGGTAGGTGTTGTGACACTCTAAAAAATTTTATTTGGTTTTTATCAAAAAATTTGTGGTTTTTGAGGAGAGGCCTTTTTAAAAAAAAAATTCAGAAAAAAACCTTCCACTTAAAAACTTCCTTTGCCTTGGCAAGGACTTTATTTTTTTTCAAACCTTGGTGTTTGATCTTTTGAAACTTCTTCTCTGTTGGTTCTCTCAAATTTAATTTTTGAGTTTAAATTATTTTTCTTTTAAAATAAAGCTCTATGGAAATTTGGGATTTCCATATCATGGAACCATCCTTGACTTGGCATTCTTGCCCATGTGATAAAACCTCTCCAAAACCTCCCCTACACCTTGTGATCAACCCAAGTTCTCTGTCCCAACTAATCCAAACAAGTTTTGGATTTTATTCTAATTATTTTCCCTCTCAAATCAATTCTGAAAATTATTTGGAGCCTTAGTGATTTTCAAAGCAAGTACTCTTTTTCATTTGAGTTTTGACCTCACACCAACTCCCCTGGATAGTCCTTTGTACCCACAACTCAGAACCATCTTGATCCACTCCTTCTCTTTTCAAATTTTTCAAAATTCAGTCTCTGCAAGTTTGGACCAGATTTGCCAAATTTGATGAAATTCATATCTACACTCCCCCAAAAATTCCACCAAAATTCAGGCAACCTATTTGAGCAATGAGAAGCCACTCCACCAAGTATCAGCTCAAGGAAAAATCACTAGAGGCCAATTTCATTCTGTCGAACACCTTGCAAGCACTGCTACTGTTCAAAATTCAGAAACATTCAGAGTTTAGTGTTGATCTTCGACGGAGTTTCAGTCACGCGGCCACAGTGCACTTGGCGCGTTGCACGCGGCTCTTTCTCCCTGGCCAGCACCCCCGCACGCGCGCTTGGCGTCTTCCCGGCGTCGGTGGCGCCCCTGGCCGCCCGCGCCGGCGTGTCTTGCGGCGGCCGAGACCCTGTTACAGCCGTCAGGGGGCAAGAACGGCGGCTCAACGCCGTTCCGCGCCGCCCATCGCTCCCTGGCTCTCCGCGTGGCCTCATGCACGCCAGCGCACGCCCGTGCACCGCCACCGCGACCGGCAAGCACAGGACGCGCTCCCTGCCGCCGACGGGCCCGCGCCGCCCCGTTCTGTCGAACTCCCTCCTAAGCTCCAATCTCCAGCTCGATTAGCACCAAAACGGACCCAGTAGACTCCCACAACGGCGCTCGACTCCCTAATCACCCCCGACCGAGCACTGCGCCGCCGTAATCGCTCGCCGGAGACCCCGTTCACGGCAACCGCCTCGGGCCGCCTATAAAAAGGGCCCCCGAGCTCAACCTCGTGCACGCCTCATCCCCACTCCGCACCAGCGCCACGCCAGGCCACTCGGAGGACCTCGAGGAGGTCTCCTCCCCCAGCTCCGGCCACCCCGATCCGCCTCGGCCTCCACCTCGATTCACTCCGGTGAGGCCATCTCCGGTGCCCAAACCCCGTCCGTTACCCTCTCTAGCTACCAGGAGCCTAACCCCCTCTTCAATTTAACCCTTGCAGCTCTCTCCGACAAGCCCCTCGACCAACCGAGCCGCCGTCCGCCGGAGCAAAGCTCGCCGTCGACGTGGTGCTCGCCGACCGCCTCCACCGCCATCAACCGACGCGGGAGGGTTCCCTGAGCACGGAGGTACCCTCCGATCTCTCTGCCTCGCCGTGGATCGCCGCCGGCGACCACGGCGGCTCTCGGGCACCGGCGAACTCTGCCGCCCCGTTTGAACATTTGAACCTGACGAGTGGGACCCCACCGTCAGCCTCTCTGCCCTTTCTATCGAACCGTTTTCTGGAAGCGCCTTCGGGCAAATACGTCTTTCCTCTGGGCTGGCGTAGTCGCTACCGAAGCGCTTTCTGTTTTTATAAGCTAGCCCCTGGAAATCTTCTGTTTCATTACAGATGAGTCCCTGGACAAAAACCCTTATAACTTTTACACAGAAAAGTATTTTTGATTGATTCTTCTTCTGTTCTCTTTAAAATTTTGTCTAGTTTTTTATCAGATTTATTTAAAAATTATTTGAAGTACTTTCTGTGCACTCCTTGGTATTTACGATAGCGCATATATTTTCTTTATACCGTAGATACCGAAGGAGGTGACGGAGCCGTGAACTTCACCGAGCTAGGCTCCGATTACTCTGAACCAGGCAAGCATGTTTGAACTTTTGATATGATGAGTGTCTTGGCATGTTTTGCATTTAGTTAGTTTCATGGCATGTTGATAAGCATATCGATGAATGTCATTTTATGCGATAATGAGGTATGTGAGTTCGATGATCCATAAGTGGATGGATGTGAGTATGAATGGACATGTGTTGGCATGAGGATGGGTGAGATGGCAGTGTTGTGGCATGCCAGTCTCATGCCGGACTATGTGACTTCAGTGTCAAACCGGATCGGTCCAGTTCCTTTCATTTCCTTCCCTGTACTACCACATGTTTTCCGCAAGGAATATGGTTTAGTAAGTTGCAAACCGCTTTTCTGGTACACACCAAAAGGAGAGGCCGTGATGATGGTTCCATGGCCCTGGATTAAAGCCAGTCATCTGGTCAGGGGGCATGGGTGTTTCCGGTTGGGACCGAGAGGGGGGCACCCCTTAGAGCGCGCGTATATAAATTTGATCCCATGCTATTCGAGATTGTGATCTCCCCGTCTCAAAAGTTTTTCTTGGACGATGTCTAGGGTGATTCCTAGCATCGAGAGGTATGATGGGTGTGTACTGGTTAGCTGTGTTTTCTTCCGAAATACCGTAAACGGAACTAGTCCTTCGTGACTACGGAAATCCGTTGGCTATGGGAATAATTTTGTACAAACTCTGCAGAGTCATATATCCCTCCAAATCATCTATTCCATGTCCATTTTCGTATTATCTTGTCCTAACAATGACAGTGTTGATGACAGAGACTCCGGTGTTTCGCATGAGTGCTAATTCCGGTTAGATGATATTCCTGTGGATGGACTAACCCATTTATTCTTATGAATTAAAAGTTTATTATGATTATTATTTACCTGTCCATAAAAGCCCCTTTCTGTGATGTCGCCCCGACGTCCGACTGTGGCATTTCTTTTCAAGCCCTTTCTGTGATGTCGCCCCGACGTCCGACTGTGGCATTTCTTTTCAAGCCCTTTCTGTGATGTCGCCCCGACGTCCGACTGTGGCATTTCTTTTCAAGCCCTTTCTGTGATGTCGCCCCGACGTCCGACTGTGGCATTTCTTTTCAAGCCCTTTTTGTGATGTCGCCCCGACGTCCGACTGTGGCATTTCTTTTCAAGCCCTTTCTGTGATGTCGCCCCGACGTCCAACTGTGGCATTTCTTTTCAAGCCCTTTCTGTGATGTCGCCCCGATGTCCGACTATGGCATTTCTTTTCAAGCCCTTTCTGTGACGTTGCCCCGACTTCCGACTGAGGTATTTCTTTTTAAGCCCTTTCTGTGGTGTCGCTAAGACGCCCGACTGTGGCAGTTTTTTTCTTATATTTATTTCAGACACCCGATCGGAAATTATTTATGTTCGGTTGGGATTTCAGGCGGACTACCGCTGTTTCCCTTTTACTTACCTTGTTATGATAATTTGAATGTACATTTGGTGAATTAATCATGACGCATCCATGCATGCATTTGTTATATCTTACGTCCAAACTGTCTTGCGAGTACTTTCAAAGTACTCACTGGCTTGTTGATTTGGCCAGATGCTGACGAAGGCGATCTCATGGATGAAGAGTTCGATAGCGAGTCCGACACCTAGAGGAGTCCCAGTCAGTCTCGTGCGACCCTGGATTTGGTCACTGTTTTATATCCGCTTCCGCTACCAAATAAATTCATCGAGCCTCACCTCGACGCTCGATGAGATGATAGACATAGAGTCTTGTATTTCTCTCCCCGCTGTGTTTTTCCACCACCGCCATATCCTCGAGTCAGTAGTATGCCTCCACACCACTGTGTCATGTCCGCCATTATGTATAATTATTGGCGTGCTTGTAATAATTTGGTTGAGCAACCGCAGCTCGACCCTGTAATATATTTTATGCTACTGGCTCATTATATCAAGAAATTGTCTACCAGTGAGGAGGATTTCTCTCATACTGGACTCAAAAGATTGGTTTCTCAATAAATATTTTTATTAGAAAACCGGTCGTGACATGAGGGCTGCCATAGATTTCGGCTTTTCCTGACCAAGGTGCCGGGCTAGCCACTCGTCGCGGATGTTGTGTATGAAAGCCGCTAGGGCCTCTACATCCGGACAGTCGGCGATTTGATTTTTCTTTGTTAGGAACCGAGTCCAGAATTGCCTGGCCGATTCTTCTAGCTGCTGAATGATGTCTACTACACAACCTTCTTCTTGTAGACGTTGTTGGGCCTCCAAGTGCAGAGGTTTGTAGGACAGTAGCAAATTTCCCTCAAGTGGATGACCTAAGGTTTATCAATCCGTAGGAGGAGTAGGATGAAGCTGGTCTCTCTCAGGCAACCCTGCAACCAAATAACAAAGAGTCTCTTGTGTCCCCAACACACCTAATACAGTGGTAAATTGTATAGGTGCACCAGTTAGGCGAAGAGATGGTGAAACAAGTGGTATATCGATAGTAGATAATAGTTTTTGTAATCTGAAAATATAAAAACAGCAAGGTAGCAAGTGATAAAAGTGAGTGTAAACGGTATTGCAATGCGTGGAAATAAGGCCTAGGGTTCATACTTTCGCTAGTGTAAGATCCCTCAACAATACTAAATGAATTGGATCACATAACTATCCCTCAACATGCAACAAAGAGCCACTCCAAAGTCACTAATAGCAGAGAACGAACGAAGAGATTATGGTTGGGTACGAAACCACCTCAAAGTTATTCTTTCCAATCAATCCGTTGGGCTATTCCTATAAGTGTCACAAACAGCCCTAGAGTTCGTACTAGAATAACACCTTAAGATACAAATCAACCAAAACCCTAATGTCACCTAGATACTCCAATGCCACCTCAAGTATCAGTGGGTATGATTATACAATATGCATCACACAATCTCAAATTCATCTATTCAACCAAAACATAGGACCTCAAAGAGTGCCCCAAAGTTCCTACCAGAGAATCACGACGAAAACGTGTGCCAACCCCTATGCATAGGTTCATGGGCGGAACCCGCAAGTTGATCACCAAAACATACATCAAGTGAATCATGTGATATCCCATTGTCACCACAGATACGCACGGCAAGACATACATCAAGTGTTCTCAAATCTATAAAGACTCAATCCGATAAGATTACTTCAAGGGGAAAACTCAATCCATTACAAGAGAGAAGAGGGGGAGGAGAAACATAGGATCCAACTATAATAGCAAAGCTCGCGATACATCAAGATCGTGCCAAATCAAGAACACGAGAGAGAGAGATCAAACACATAGCTACTGGTACATACCCTCATCCCCGATGGAGAACTACTCCCTCCTCGTCATGGAGAGCGCGAGCATGATAAAGATGGCCACCGGTGAGGGATCCCCCCTCCGGCAGGGTGCCGGAACAGGGTCCCGATTGACTTTTGGTGGCTACAGAGGCTTATGGCGGCGAAACTCCCGATCTAATCTCTATTCTAGAAGTTTTAGGGTATATGGAGTTATATAGGCGGAAGAAGCACGTGAGGGGAGCCACGGGGGCCCCATGAGGCAGGGGGCGCGCCCTAGGGGGGGTGGGCGCGCCCCCCACCCTAGTGTGCAGCTCCCGTATCTTCTGACGTGGGGTCCAAATCCATCAGGTGTGTTTCCTTCCAAAAATAACTTCTCTAGTTGATTTCGTTCCGTTTCGACTCCGTCTGATATTCCTTTTCTTCGAAACACTGAAATAGGCTTAAAACAACAAATCTGGGCTGGGCCTTCGGTTAATAGGTTAGTCCCAAAATTAATATAAAAGTGGATATTAAAGCCCAATATTGCCCAAAACAGTAGATAATATAGCATTGAGCAATCAAAAATTATAGATACGTTGGAGACGTATCAAGCATCCCCAAGCTTAATTCCTGCTCGTCCTCGAGTAGGTAAATGATAAAAAAGATAATTTTTGATGTGGAATGCTAGTTGGCATAATTTTAATGTAATTCATATTAATTGTGGCATGAATATTCAGATCCATAAGATTCAAAACAAAAGTTTATATTGACATAAAATAGTAATACTTCAAGCATACTAACAAAGCAATTATGTCTTCTCAAAATAACATGGGCAAAGAAAGCTATCCCTACAAAATCAAATTGTCTGGCTATGCTCTATCTTCACCACACAAAATATTTAAATCATGCACAACCCCGATGACAAGCCAAGCAATTGTTTCATACTTTTGATGTTCTCAAACTTTTTCAATCTTCACCCAATACATGAGCGTGAGCCATGGATATAGCACTATAGGTGGAATAGAATGGTGGTTGTGGAGAAAACAAAAAGGAGAAGATAGTCTCACATCAACTAGGCGTATCAACGGGCTATGGAGATGCCCATAAATAGATACCAATGTGAGTGAGTAGGGATTGGCATGCAACGGATGCACTAGAGCTGTAAGTGTATGAAAGCTCAACAAAAGAAACTAGTGGGTGTGCATCCAACTGGCTTGCTCACGAAGACCTAGGGCATTTTGAGGAAGCCCATCATTGGAATATACAAGCCAAGTTCTATAGTGAAAGATTCCCACTAGTATATGAAAATGACAACATAGGAGACTCTCTATCATGAAGATCATGGTGCTACTTTGAAGCACAAGTGTGGTAAAAGGATAGTAGCATTGCACCTTCTCTCTTTTTCTCTCATTTTTTGATATATTTTTTTAATTTTTATTTGGGCCTTTCTCTTTTTTATGGCCTCTTTTTTTCTTTTTTTTGTTTGGGCTTGTTTGGCCTCTTTTATTTATTTATTTTCGTCCGGAGTCTCATCCCGACTTATGGGGGAATCATAGTCTCCATCATCCTTTCCTCACTGGGACAATGCTCTAATAATGATAATCATCACACTTTTATGGCCTCCGGCGGTGTACCGGGATGTGCAATGATTCATGAGTGACATGTATGAAAGAATTATGAACGGTGGCTTTGCCACAAATACGATGTCAACTACATGATCATGTAAAGCAATATGACAATGATGAAGCGTGTCATAATAATGGAATGGTGGAAAGTTGCATGGCAATATATCTCGGAATGGCTATGGAAATGCCATAATAGGTAGGTATGGTGTCTGTTTTGAGGAAGTTATATGGTGGGTGTATGATACCGGCGAAAGGTGCGCGGTATTAGAGAGGCTAGCAAAGGTGGAAGGGTGAGAGTGCGTATAATCCATGGACTCAACATTAGTCATAAAGAACTCATATACTTATTGCAAAAATCTACAAGTTATCAAAGCAAAGTATTACGTGCATGCTCCTAGGAGGATAGATTGGTAGGAAAAGACCATCGCTCGTCCCCGACCGCCACTCATAAGGAAGACAATCAATAAATAAATCATGCTCCGACTTCATCACATAACGGTTCACCATACGTGCATGCTACGGGAATCACAAACTTCAACACAAGTATTTCTCAAATTCATAACCACTCAACTAGAATGACTCTAATATCACCATCTCCATATCTCAAAACAATTATCAAGTATCAAACTTCTCATAGTATTCAACACACTCATAAGAGAATTTTATTATTCTTGAATACCTAGAATATTAGGATTTGAAGAAAATTACCATGCTATTTAAGACTCTCAAAATAATCTAAGTGAAGCATGAGAGTTCATCTATTTCTTCAAAATAAAACTACCACCATGCTCTAAAATATATAAGTGAAGCACTAGAGCAAATGACAAACTACTCCGAAAGATATAAGTGAAGATCAATGAGTTGTCGAATAATTATGCAACTATGTGAAGACTCTCTAACATTTAATAATTTCAGATCATGGTATTCTATTCAAACATCAAGCAAAGAAAAATAAAATGACATTCTAAGAATAGCAAACATCATGTGAAGAAGCAAAAACTTAGGATCAACCGAAACTAACCGATAATTGTTGAAGAAGAAAGGTGGGATGCCAACCGGGGCATCCCCAAGCTTAGATGCTTGAGAATTCTTGAAATATTATCTTGGGATGCCTTGGGCATACCCAAGCTTGAGCTTTTGTGTCTCCTTAATTCCTCTCATATCACGGTCTCCCTAAATCTCAAAAGCTTCATCCACACAAAACTCAACAAGGACTCGTGAGATTAGTTAGTATAAACCATTGCAAAAACCTTATCATACTCTACTGTAGCAAATTACTAAAATTATTATTCAACATTGCATACTAAATGCTTCTGCATATTTAATAGTCCCATCCTCAAATAGAATCATTAAAGAAGCAAACATATGCAAACAATGCAAACATAACAGCAATCTGCCTAAACAGGATAGTTTGTAAAGAATGCAGCAACATCCATACTTCCCTAGCTCCAAAAATTATGAAATAAAATTTCCATAGTAGTAAATTTATCAGAGCTTAATATGCAAAAGGTTTCAACATTTTATCACATTCTTACTTTTCTAGGGAATTATTGCAACAGCGGTAAACTTTGTGTTTTCAAACAGCAACATGTATACTTGTAACATAGGCATAGTAAAGGCTATCAATGCCACTTTTATTGAATTAAAAGATTCAAAACATTGTTCTAAATAACAGCAAGCAAATACTAACAAAATAAATTGACGCTCCAAGCAAAACACATATCATGTGGTGAATAAAAATATAGCTCCAAGTAAAGTTACCGATGAACGAAGACGAAAGAGGGGATGCCTTCCGGGGCATCCCCAAGCTTAGGCTCTTGGTTGTCCTTGAATATTACCTTGGGGTGCCTTGGGAATCCCCAATATTAGGCTCTTGCCACTCCTTATTCCGTAGTCCATCGAATCCTTACCCAAAACTTGAAAACTTCACCACACAAAACTTAACAGAAAACTCGTAAGCTCCGTTAGCGAAAGAAAACAAAACACCACTTCAAGGTACTGTAATGAACTCATTCTTTATTTATATTGGTGTTAATCCTACTGTATTACAACTTCTCTGTGTTTATAAACTATTTTACTAGCCATAGATTCATCAAAATAAGCAAACAACACAATGAAAACAGAATATGTCAAAAACAGCATCTGGATCAAACGTATACTTCTGGCACTCATAAAATTCTAAAATAAATTTCTGGACCTGAGGAATTTATCATTTAATCATCTACAAAAATAATTAACTAAATAGAACTTTCCAAATAAAAATGGCAGCAATTCTCGTGAGCGCTAAAGTTTCTGTTTTTTACAGCATGATCAACAAGACTCTCCCCAAGTCTTCCCAAAGGTTCTACTTGGCACAAACACTAATTAAAAGCATAAAACCACATATAAACAGAGGCTAGATGAATTATTTATTACTAAACAGGAGCAAAAAGCAAGGAACAAATGTAAAGTTGGGTTGCCTCCCAACAAGCGCTATCGTTTAACGCCCCTAGCTAGGCATGATGATTTCAATGATGCTCACATAAAGGATAAGAACTGAAACATAAAGAGAGCATCATGAAGAATATGACTAGCACATTTAAGTCTAACCCACTTCCTATGCATAGGGATTTTGTGAGCAAACAACTTGCGGGAACAAGAATCAACTTGCATAGGAAAGCAAAACAAGCATAACTTCAAGATTTTAAGCACATAGAGAGGAAACTTGATATTATTGCAATTCCTACAAGCACATATTCCTCCCTCATAATAATTTTCAGTAGCATCATGAATGAATTCAACAATATAACCAGCACCTAAAGCATTCATTTCATGATCTACAAGCATAGAAAATTTACTACTCTCCACATAAGCAAATTTCTTCTCATGAATAATAGTGGGAGCAAACTCAAAAAAAATAACTATCATGTGACTGAAAATTAGGATCAAGATGGCAAGTTTCATGGTTATCATTATTCTTTAAAGCATACGTGTCATCACAATAATCATCATAGATAGGAGGCATGCTTTCATCATAATAAATTTGCTCATCAAAGCTTGGGAGACAAAAAATATCATTTTCAAACATAGCTTCCCCAAGCTTGTGGCTTTACATATCATTAGCATCATAGATATTCAAGGAATTCATAACAACATTTCCATCATGCACACCATTCAAATATTTAGTGCCAAACACTCTATAGATTTCTTCTTCTAGCACTTGGGCACAATTATCCTTTCCATCATACTCACGAAAGATATTAAAAAGGTGAAGCATATGAGACAAACTTAATTCCATTTTTTATAGTTTTCTTATATAAACTAAACTAGTGATAAAACAAGAAACTAAAAGACTCGATTGCAAGATCTAAAGATATACCTTCAAGTGCTAACCTCCTTGGCAACGGCGCCAGAAAAGAGCTTAGTTGACGGGGTGTGTTAGTGCTACTTTCCTTGCCTCCCCGGCAATGGCGCCAGAAAAGAGCTTAGTTGACGGCGTGTGTTAGTGCTGCTTTCCTTGCCTCCCCGGCAACGGCGCTAGAAAATAGTTTGATGTCTACTACACAACGTTCTTCTTGTAGACGTTGTTGGGCCTCCAAGTGCAGAGGTTTGTAGGATAGCAGCAAATTTCCCTCAAGTGGATGACCTAAGGTTTATCAATCCGTAGGAGGCGTAGGATGAAGATGGTCTCTCTCAAGCAACCCTGCACCCAAATAACAAAGAGTCTCTTGTGTCCCCAACACACCCAATACAATGGTAAATTGTATAGGTGCACTAGTTCGGCGAAGAGATGGTGAAACAAGTGGTATATGGATAGTAGATAATAGTTTTTGTACTCTGAAAATATAAAAACAGCAAGGTAGCAAGTGATAAAAGTGAGCGTAAACGGTATTGCAATGCGTGGAAATAAGGCCTAGGGTTCATACTTTCGCTAGTGTAAGTTCCCTCAACAATACTAACATAATTGGATCACATAACTATCCCTCAACATGCAACAAAGAGCCACTCCAAAGTAACTAATAGCGGAGAACGAACGAAGAGATTATGGTAGGGTACGAAACCACCTCAAAGTTATTCTTTCCAATCAATCCATTGGGCTATTCCTATAAGTGTCACAAACGGCCCTAGAGTTCGTACTAGAATAACACCTTAAGATACAAATCAACCAAAACCCTAATGTCACCTAGATACTCCAATGTCACCTCAAGTATCCATGGGTATGATTATACAATATGCATCACACAATCTCAGATTCATCTATTCAACCAACACATAGGACCTCAAAGAATGCCCCAAAGTTCCTACCGGAGAATCACGACGAAAACGTGTGCCAACCCCTATGCATAGGTTCATGGGCGGAACTCGCAAGTTGATCACCCAAACATACATCAAGTGAATCACGTGATATCCCAATGTCACCATAGATACGCACGGCAAGACATACATCAAGTGTTCTCAAATCTATAAAGACTCAATCCGATAAGATCACTTCAAGGGGAAAACTCAATCCGTTACAAGAGAGAAGAGGGGGAGGAGAAACACAGGATCCAACTATAATAGCAAAGCTCGCGATACATCAAGATCGTGCCAAATCAAGAACACGAGAGAGAGAGAGAGATCAAACACATAGCTACTGGTACATACCCTCAGCCCTGAGGGAGAACTACTCCCTCCTCGTCATGGAGAGTGTCGGGATGATGAAGATGGCCACCGGTGAGGGATCCCCCCTCCGGCAGGGTGCCAGAACAGGGTCCCGATTGACTTTTGGTGGCTACGGAGGCTTCTGGCAGTGGAACTCCCGAGCTAATCTCTGTTCTGGAAGTTTTAGGGTATATGGAGTTATATAGGCAGAAGAAGCACATCAGGGGAGCCACGGGGCCCCATGAGGCAGGGGGGCACGCCCCCCAGCCTCGTGGGCTGCTCTCGTATCTTCTGACGTGGGGTCCAAGTCCATCAGGTGTGCTTCCTTCCAAAAATAACTTCTCTAGTTGATTTCGTTCCGTTTCGACTACGTCTGATATTCCTTTTCTTCGAAACACTGAAATAGGCATAAAACAGCAAATCTGGACTGGGCCTCCGGTTAATAGGTTAGTCCCAAAAATAATATAAAAGTGGATATTAAAGCCCAATATTGCCCAAAACAGTAGATAATATAGCATGGAGCAATCAAAAATTATAGATACCATGGAGACATATCACTGAATTATATGGCTCAAGTCATCGGCATCTGGTGGTCGCACATAAGTGCCCTGAAAGTTGTCGAGGAATGCGGCCTCCAGATCTTCCCAACAGCTGATGGACTCTGCTGGCAAGCTGTTAAGCCAATGCCGCGTTGGTCCTTTGAGCTTTAGTGGGAGGTATTTGATGGTGTGTGAGTCATCACCGCGGGCCATGTGGATGTGGAGGAGGAAATCCTCGATCCATACCGCAGGATCTGTTGTGCCGTCGTATGATTCAATATTTATAGGTTTGATACCTTCTGGGATTTGATTATCCATTACTTCATCTGTGAAGCATAAGGGGTGTGCGACGCCTCTGTATTGGGCTATATTGCAACGCAGCTCAAATGGGTCTTGCCCGCTGTGTTCGGCCTGGCCGGATTTACTTTTACTGTATCTGGCGTGACATTTATCGTCTCGCATAGTGCCGTGCCCTCGTGATCCATAGATTGATCTTGCATGTTTTGCTTTGTCCTCCAATACATCTCGCGGGTATGGCGTGTTTCCCCATGCTTTTTTATTGGAATGGCGTCGGGGTGTGGGCTGAGCTTTTGGCTGGAATGCCTCTCTATCATGGCCACGAGGTGGCCGATCAGCCGCATCATACGCTTCTTCCTCCAGTTGAGGTAGCAGCCTGCATTTTAGGTAACTCTTGGAGGGGCGCTCGAGTTTATATTCCTCGGCCGCGAGGACTTCAGTCCATCTGTCAGCTAGTAGATCTTGATCAGCTTGAAGCTGCTACTGCTTTTTCTTAAGGCTATTTGTCGTGGCCATAAGCCGGCACTTGAAGCGCTCTTGTTCGACGGGATCCTCTGGAATGGCGAATTCGTCATCGCCGAGGCTTGCCTTGTCTTCGGAGGGGGCATGTAATTATCATCCTCCGCCTATCCGTCTGTCGCTCTCTCAGGAGGGCTAGCTCCTCCATCATCCTGCTCTAAATCTTGTTGGAGGGGGTTATTGTTGTCTTCGGCGCTATCCGGAGTGTTATTACCTCCTGTGCCGGTATCACCACTTTTGCTTTGGCGGGACTTAGAGCGGCGCTGCTGACGTCGGTGCTTGGGTTGCTTCTTGGAGGGGTCATCCCTCGTCGTCTTGTTGCCATTGCCTTCTTTGGGTGTATCCACCATGTATATATCGTATGATGAGGTGGCTGTCCAGTGCCCTGTGGGCAGTGGTTCCTCTTCGTCTCCCACATCGTCGTCCATACCGTCAATATCTTCGGAGTCAAAGTCGAGCATGTCGGTTAAGTCATCGACAGTGGCTACTAAGTGGGTGGTGGTTGGGCCGCGAATTTCTTTGTCGTCCGCATCCCAGTCCTGCCGGACGTAGTTCGGCCAGGACTCTCCTGACAAGGAGAGAGACCTTAATGAGTTCAGTATGTCGAGGAATGAGACCTTAATGAGTGCTAAAAGATATCTGCAGAGGTAAACTCCATGATCGGCGCCCAATCAGATTTGATAGGAACGGGCACAGGCAGTTCGGAGTCCGTGGCCAGAGAAGAATTCGGCAGTTTAACAACACGGCTCTCGGGCAAGTTAAGGTCGATGTTCGGCTCGATCGCCGCTGAGGGTAATGCCTCCATGGCGGGGTCCATCCCCCCGTCCATGGTCGGCGCAACTGGCTCCGAAATGAGGGTCGGAGCGGCTTCCGGTGCGATCTCCAGAACGCTTTCTGATGGTAGAGCTAAATCGTACTCATCGTGACCGCGTGACGCACAAGGTAGAGGCTCGAATCCATCGAAGATCAAGTCTCCTCGGATATCGGCCGTGTAGTTTAAGCTTCCAAACCTGGCCTGATGGCCAGGGGCGTAACTTTCAATCTGCTCCAGATGGCCAACTGAATTGGCCCGCAGTGCAAAGCCGCCGAACATGAAGATCTGTCTGGGGTGAAAAGTCTCACCCTGGACTGCATCGCCATCGATGATAGTAGGAGCCATCAAGCCTAACGGCGACGACACCGAGGAACTCTCAATGAAAGCACCAATGTCGGTGTCAAAACCGGCGGATCTCGGGTAGGGGGTCCCGAACTATGCGTCTAAGGCGGATGGTAACAGGAGGGAGGGGACACAATGTTTTACCCATGTTCGGGCCCTCTTGATGGAGGTAAAACCCTACGTCCTGCTTGATTAATATTGATGATATGGGTAGTACAATAGTAGATCTACCACGAGATCACAGAGGCTAAACCCTAAAAGCTAGCCTATGGTATGATTGTATGTTGTCCTACGGACTAAAACCCTCCGGTTTATATAGACACCGGAGAGGTTAGGGTTACACAAGGTCGGTTAGAAAGGAAGAGATATACATATCTGTATTCCCTAGCTTGCCTTCCATGCCAAGTAGAGTCCCATCCGGACACGAGACGAAGCCTTCAATCCTATATCTTCATAGTCTAACAGTCCGGCCAATGGAGATAGTCCGACTGTCCGGAGACCCCCTAATCCAGGACTCCCACAGTCACCGAGCAAGACACGTTGTGTATGAGCCAGCCGGGACTCTGTAAGCCGTCGGGTGTCAACCTGTGTATATAAAGGGACGACCCGGCGATGAGTTAGGGGCAAGTAAAAAAAATTGAGAGCTAGGTCAAGTGTATTTGCTCCCTGGTAATCGAAACCCTAGCAATAAAACATAAAGCAAGAGTAGGCTTTTACCTCATTTAGAGGGGTCGGACCTGGGTAAACACTCTATGTGCTTTCTCCCGTTTAACCCCTTCAAGCTAACCTAGTTGAGATGTCTCCACGACTAAGTCCTTCTGCTGGGACATCTGCCGTGTCAAGTCCACGACAAACACCAATAGCATAATCAATAGCATCACACATAATTCCATAAGGCAAGTTTCAATCAATTGGTCGGATAATAGGTGCAGAAGTCAGGGCTTTCTTAAGTGTTTCAAATGCTTCTACATAATCATCATCAAAAAAATGGAACATCTTTTTCCAAGATATTAGTAAGAGGCCTAGAAATTTTAGAGAAGCCTTTAATAAACCTCCTATACAAACTAGCATGACAAAAGGAAACTTCATATACCTTTAATATCTTTAGGACATGGCATTTGCTCAATTGCATCAACTTTGGCCTTATCCACTTCAATGCCACGCTCACAAATTTTATGCCCCAAGACAATACCTTCATTCACCATAAAGTAGCACTTCTCCCAATTCAAGACAAGATTAGTTTGTTCACATCACTTCAAAATTCGAGCAAGGTTTCTTAAGCAACTATCAAAAGAAGTTTCGTAAACAAAAAAAATCATCCATGATAACCTCAACAATCTTTCCACAAAAGTCAAAGAATATAGCAGTCATACATCTTTGCAAGGTAGCAGGTGCATTGCATAAACCAAAAGGCATGCTCTAGAAGCATAACTTCCAAAAGGACAAGTAAATGTGGTTTTCTCTTGGTTGGGTTGTGATACAGGCATCTGAGTGAAACCCGAATATCCATCAAGAAAGCAAAAGTGTGTATGCTTAGACAATCTTTCTACCATTTGATCAATAAAAGGTAAGGGGTAATGATATTTTATATTATCTTGACTTAATTTTCTACAATCAATTACCATCCTATAACCACTGACTATTCTTTGTGGAATAAGTTTATTTTTATCATTAGGAACAACGGTAATGCCTCCCTTCTTAGGAACACAATGAATGTGACTTACCCATCTACTATCAGCTATTGGATAAATTCTACCTTCTTCCAGAAGCTTTCATATTTCAGTTCTTACAACTTCCTTCATCTTAGGATTTAATCATCGTTGATGATCAACAACTGGTTTAGCATCAGGCTCCATATTATTTTTATGCTGACATAAAGTGGGACTAATGCCCTTAAGATCGTCAAGAGTATATCCAATAGCAGTACGGTCTTCCTCAGAGTTTTTAATAATCTCTTTTCTTAACGCTCCGAAGGTTAGCACTAATAATAACAGGATATCTTATTTTCGTTAAGATAAGCATATCACAGTGTATTAGCCAATTTTTTAAATCCAAACACAGGATCACCATTAGGTGGAGGAGGACCTCCAAGAGTTTCAACAAGCTAATTGTTTTTAAGAATAGGTTGCCGATCAAAGAACATCTTATCTATTTCATTTCTTTCATTCAAGTTCATATCATTTTCATGGTCCATCAAATATTGTTCTAACCGATCAGTAGGAGGTAAGACAATAGAAGTAAGACCAATAATTTCGTACTTAATAGGCAATTCCTTGTCATGAGGTTATCTATGAAACTTAGAGAAATTAAACTCATGAGATATATCACCAAAGTTAATACTGACAGTTTCTTTAGCACAATCAATCTTAGCATTAATAGTGTTCAAGAAAGGTCTACTGAATATAATGGGACAAAAATCATCTTGTGGAGAACCAAGAACTTGAAAATCAGCAGGGTATTTTATTTTTCCACATGAGACTTCAACATCTCTAACAATCCCAAGTGGTGTAATAGTGTCTCTATTAGTAAGCTTAATAGTAACATCAATGTCTTCTATTTCAGCAGGAGCAATATCATTCATAATTACATGATATAAGGTAAAAGGGATAGCACTCACAATAGCACCCAAATCACATAAGCCATGATAACAATGATGTCCTTTTTTAACGGAGACAACAGGCATGCCAACCAAATGCTTATTCTTATTTTATCATCGGGTTTAGCAATTCTACCAACTTCACCACATAAATAAATAACATGCCCATCAATATTATCGACCAAGAGACCTTTAACCATAACAACATTAGGTTCAACTTTAATTTGTTGAGAGGGTCTAGGTGATCTAATGTTTCTTTTCTTAACCACAATTGAAACCATAGTATGTTTCTTTATCCTAACAGGGAAAGGTGGTTTCTCAATATAAGCAGTATACACTACTGAATCAGCATTGTAAATGATAGTTTCTTCTTTAACTATGAAGGGATCCTCAATCTTTTCTTTAGCAAGGGGTGATATTTAAACCACTTCTCCTTAGGCAGATCAACATGAGTAGCAAAAGATTCACAAAAGGAAGCTACTATCTCAGAGGCAAGTCCAAATTTAGTGCTAAACTTGTGAAAAGCATCGGTTTCCATAAAAGATTTAACACAATTGAACTTAATTGCTATACCTGACTCATTATCTTTGTGGGGTTCCCAATCTTTAGAGTTGCGTTTAATTCTTTCTAGAAGATTATATCTGAGTTCAACAGTGTTCTTCAGAAAAGGGCCAGTCGAAGAAGAATGGAACATTTTTTGATTATCATGAGAAAGCCGAGCATAAAAATTCTATAAGATAATTTCTTTTGAGAGCTCATGATTGGGGCATGTATACACAATGAATTTAAGACTCCCCCAAGATTGAGCAATACTTTCTCCTTCATGAGGCCAAAAATCATATATATAATTCCGATCATGATGAACTAGATGCATAGGATATTTTTTTTGATGAAACTCCAATTTCAATCGATTCCAACCCCAAGCTCCAATATCATCACATAGTCTATACCATGCCAATGCCTTTCCCTTCAAAGATAAAGGGAAGAACTTATTCTTAACTTCATCTCTGGGTAAACCTGCAAGCTTAAATAATCCACAAACTTCATCCATCTAGATTCGGTGCATATCAGGATGTAATGTTCCATCTCCTGGATAAGGATTAGCTAGAAGTTTCTCTTTTCATACCCGAAGGAATCTCATAATAAATATTTTCAGTTGGTGTAGTAGGTTGAGGAGCAACTCTTTTTTGTTCTATTCAAGGTGAAGATACCCCTAACGAAACCCTCAAAGGATGATTTTCCATAGTAACAAGTGACCGTAAATTTCAGCACGTAATATAAAATTTTCCTTACCAAATTCCACTTACTAGAAGCGCTTCACTCCCCATAAATGGCGCCAGAAAAGAGCCTTGATGACTTACAGGTATATAGGATCTATCATAGTCCTTTTGATAAGTAAGAGTGTCGAACCCAACGAGGGCCAGAAGGAAATGACAAGTGATTTTCAGCAAGGTATTTTCTACAGGCACTGAAATTGTCGGTAATAGATAGTTTGATAGCAAGGTACTTCTTAACGAGCAAGTAATAGTAACGGTAAAAACATGTAGCAAGGTAGCCCAATCCTGTTTGTAGCAAAGGACAAGCCGAAACGGTCTCTTATAACAAGCAAAGCATTCTTGAGGACACATAGGAATTTCATCTAGTCACTTTTATCATGTTTGTTTGATTTGTGTTCACTACTTTGATAACTTGATATGTGGGTGGACCGATGCTTGGGTACCGTTCTTCCTTGAACAAGCCCCCCGCTTATGATTAACCCCCCTCGCAAGCATCTGCAACTACAAAAGAAGAATTAAGATAAAATCTAACCATAGCATTAGACATATGGATCCAAATCAGCCCCTTACATAATTGCACATAAACTAGGGTTTAAGCTTCTATCACTTTAGCATCCCATCATCTAATAACTACTCCCTTCGTTCCTTTATATTAGGTGCATTATTTCTAGCTCGGTGACCAAGGCAACAATTTTTGGAGCATCCTGGACAATACTACCCCTGATATCAGTTTAGCGGTAGAAATCAATTACCTGAGGGTCCACTGATTTGACCAATGCATGCAGATATGCTGCCAGCCTTGCGTGGCACATGCAATAGGCGTATCCCAGCAACTCGGGGATGGAAATAAGTGTCTTTCCTTCAATACGAAAATGGGTACCCATGTACGTGCGCGACCATCAGGAAAAGGGAGGGAAGTGGCTTGGTGCCAACTTAATGAAGATTTTAAATTATGTTTTCATGTACAAAATGAGTCAACTCCCGCTGGTTCTTTTCATTCCCCCCTTCTTCTAGTACGTGGCCAACAAAAAATGGTTGATATAGAATTGCATCCAGCACCTAATTGGGATTCAATTGAGGAGAACGATGACAACGCCTTTGATCTTGGATACGACTACGACTGGCTAGCTTCCGATGACTCCGACGAAGGTATGTTCTTGTTTCCATCTCACCTTTTTGCACTATCAGCAGGATAATTTTTCACTGCTGACGATGAGGCGGACCTCCTTAAACACACAGAGCAAGGTGCTTCTACCGAGCACGGGCGAGTTGAAGTACACATGCCGACGGAAGACACGGGGGTGCGCGGATGCGGGCACAGCCAATGTGTCAGTGGGCACGGGCGCGGACGCGGTCATGGGAACAACCAAGGTGCCGGCGGTCGCGGACGCACGTGAGGCCAACATGCCGACGGACGCGGCCACACAGTGGATGGAACGCCATCTTGACAGGTACGTACTGTATGTATCCCATACTTGTTGAACCAGATCATGTAGTACTTGACCCGTTGTGTCGCCATCTACGTACAGTTCAATCACCGAGGTGCTGGTGGACGAGGCCATGTAGAGGATAAAATACAGTGCAAGCCGCCAGTGAATCCAGCGGAAAAGTGGTGGCCGGTGTCCTTTTGCATGACGGTTTCACTCAGAAGTAGGCAAACCTTCTATTCGGGGACGATCCGTCTGGGTACCACCAGGACCTATCTATTTGATGGTGACCAAATTCTCATAGATTCTCATGCGCACTGTACCGGTTAAGTATTCATACAGGGAACTGTTGTCTTGTTCCCCTGCCATCTCGGGAACATCTCCACCGGTGATCAAGGAGTTGATGCGGCAGGTTCTATGCCCGCGCATGACTCAGGCCATGGAGTAGATGTTGGTGATGGATGCGATGGCTCTGAAGGAGAAGAAGATGCCAGTATGTACGCGAGCCTCGGACATGCTCGTGGTGCACATGATGTCGTGCTTAAACGCGTGCGTGCGGCTCTACTTGGTGGTCATGTCATGCGGCATGGACAGGGAGGTTACGACAATACCGTCAGGGACGCCAGTGACGCTCACCGTGGTCATTGACGCTTGGGCTTGCCTGGTCGCAGCAGAATGTGCCTGGCTCTGACGAAGTGGCAAGGTGGTCGTACCGAAGTTGTTCCATCTTCGGTAAATGGCAGCAACAATGATGCGAGCAGCCCCGCCTGCAATGTTAACCAACCTGATTGTTCCGAAGTTGTTCCATCTTCGGTAAATGGCAGCGGCAATGATGCAACTAGCCCTACCGGCAACATTAACATATGCATCCGTGTGGAGTTGAAGAAGGATGTTGTTCCGGAGACTGATTCTGGAGTACAAGCTGAAGTAGCTAACACCGGCAGCAACAATGGTTAGTCTGTTCCACGAGTTATTTAAGTTAGTCCTTGTTTGAAGTCATTGTGAGTAATCTATGGAACTTAATTCGTGTTAATTTCTAGAGAATGTTAGTTCATTTTAACTGAAAGTATTTCATTTCTTGTTCTGAATATTCTGAAGTAGGCACAAATGCTAAACAAAATAAGAGCGAAGATGGTACCCAGACAATCAAAAGCAAGAAATTTATGCCATGCTATAAGAGCGGACAAATCAAGGCATACTAAACCAAGGGGTGGTTGAGGAGGTGGCAGAACATTGTCAAGTTAATTACCGGACTGTTCAAAACATATGGTTGAGAGGCAAGCGAGCCGGTGGTATTCATGGAGTAGCAAACAAAAGGGTGAAAGATTGTGGCCGCAAGAAGATACCATTTGATTCGGATGCTATAAAATAGATTGATTTGAGCAAAATAACTACGCTTAAAGATCTTGCTAATGAGCTTCAAATGGCGAAGACAACATTATGGAGAAGGTTGAAGGAGGGCAGACTGAAGCGCCGAACAAATTCAATTAAATCCACATTTACTGATGACAATAAGCTAGGTCGGATTCAGTTTTTTTTATCCATGTTGGATGAACTAAGCGTGCCTGAAGAACCCACATTTAAAGGCATGTACAATGTCATCCATATTGATGATAAGTGGTTCTACCGCACTAACGGTACTCAAAACTACTACTTGGCACCTGATGAAGAGGAACCCTATCGCAGACACAGAGCAAGGGATTTATTGAGAAAGTGATGTTCTTAGCAGCGGTAGCAAGGCCTCGTTATGATGATGATGGTGTCATGACATTTGATGGCAAGATTGGAATTTGGCCATTCACATATCAGGACTTTGCAAAGAGGCGTATCCCTTACATAGAGAGGGGGAGGAGGTAACCAAGGTTTTGCCGTCGGTGACAAAGGATGTCAGTAGGGACTATATGGTGAACAAGCTTCTACCTGCCATCAAGGCTTTGTGGCCGGCTTCGGAACGCGGATGCACAATGTACATTCAGCAAGATAATGCAAAGACCCATATTTCCGTGAATGATAGTGTGTTTTGTGTAGTGGCACAGGTGGATGGATGGGACATTAGGCTTACATGTCAGCCGCCCAACTCACCTGATTTGAACATTCTTGACTTAGGTTTCTTTGCAGCACTTCATGCACTTTTTGAGAAGATGTCCCCTGGTAAAATTACTGATATTGTTGCGAAGGTGAAAAAGCATATGACACATACCCGGCCGAGAGAAGCAACCGTATTTTTCTGACCCTTCAGTCATGCATGCGCGAGGTACTAAAGCAGAAAGGAGGTAACCGGTACAAGGTCTCGCACAGGAGGAAGTCATTTCTGGAGGCACTCGAAATGCTTCCGGACGTAGTACCCTGCGATGCTGATGTTGTAATTGCTGCTATTGAGGCCCTTCCAGATGCTTGATGTACTTCTCGTTGCTTGTTATCATTAATAATCTTAGTGAATTCGTTAGTTACACAATATTGAATTTAAACTTACTCGTACTGTACATCAACCACTATTGTTACTCGTAGCGAACTCGTTGTTCTGGTGTCTTGTGATGTTTATTACTCCATGCCATCGATTAATCCTAGCGAACTTGATTTTCTTTGTTTTTTTATGTTTACGACTCCATGCCATCGACTCTTATCGAACTCATTGTTCATTGTTTTGTGAGTAGCACGTGGTAAGTAACAAGAACAAATAGAATGAACTTCATTCATGCCACAAATTATTTGTGTATGATGTCACTTAACATATTCATGCAATACAAAAAAGACTTTCGGCACCATTACAATTTATGAAATCACACCAAACATTGACTGCTAAACATAGAGTAGTTGCGCCATTGATTGCGTGCTCATTTCTTCATCATCTTCGGATCATACGATGTTATCAAGGACTTTAGTATGAAATCCCTATATGATTCCATTTCTGGGGGTACCGACTCTGGCATTGAATCCGAGGCATAAAGTCGTTGCACATGCACTTCACTTGCTTTGGCAGCTTGCAACTCTTCAAACTCTAAATCAATGGTTTCATCATAGCTATCGACCTCATCAAATTTGATGTCCTTGCCATTCACCGCGTCGGTCTTATCGTCGTCGTCGCTATACTTGTGATTCCCTTGATCGAAGCCTCCAGTTGTAGCACTAAAATTAAGAACAAGGGATGTCATACACGTACACATGTCAACAGGAAGTAAAGTTAGTCACAAAGTTATAAATGGAACTAACCCGAACTCTATAATTTTGCTTGACGTGATAGATATTCCATAGCTACGGCAAAGGTCAGTGAGCTGAGCGTTGCTTGACTTGTCATGTTTAAATTTATGTCCCATGATGCGTAGGGCTCCAGTGCTGCACACTGCATGGCCTCGCCGACGGCGGCAATTCCCGCCTTCGAAGAAGTTGCACACAAGATGTCGAGCACCATTTGTGCACAATAACCTGGCATGTCAGACAGGTCCGACATCGTCCGTGGTCGCTTCATGAAAAATCTGCTCGGCGATCTTGACGTCGCTGGACAACGCAGGGGAGGAGTCCTTGGCGAGACGCTGGCCGTGATCTTCTACCTCGCTAAACACACCCAAGGACTCATCTATTTCTTCCACCTGACTGAACAATTCCATAGCGGGATCATCCTGTTGGCTGAAAACATGGAGCAACGAGTTGAACCTTTCTTCCTCTAGCGTTAACGCATCCATGGTGGATGAGAAAGGATGTGGCTTGGGAATTTTTTGTTCGTCAGATGTTTTCTGTTTTCTAGCCTAGAGAAAGGCTTCGATCTGGTGAAGAAATACGTTCTGTACGCTCGCCAACAGGAAATAGTAAAAAAAGGATAGCATGGTACGTGAGGATCTTTTTCCTAACTGATGATAGGAGCATTTAATTTGGAACGAATGAATTCATGGGTTGGCTTGATTTTAGCATGAGGAGGCTAGCTTCCATGTACGTGATGGTGGAGGAGTCGAAGATGGATTATATAAGATTACAGCAAATACACCTTACATTGTGGAAAATTTGTAAAAAAGCACCTTAGATAAAGGAATGGAGGAGTACTTCACAGTGCATTACCTTAGGCCCAAAGATGGCGAAGTTTCATGTAGTCGACGTTCACATAACACCACTAGGGGAATCAACAACATACATAACATCAAAATATCGAACGAATACCAAATTCTCATGATTACTTATCACAATACTTCTCCCATGTGCTCAAGAATAAAATTAACTACTCAAAAACATATTCATGCTCAAGATCATAGGGGTATTCTATAGAATAATAGATTTGAATATATGATCTTCCACCAAATAAACCAACTAGCATCAACTACAACATGTAATCAACACTACTAGTAACCCACACATACCAATCTAAGGTTTTGATACAAAGATTGAATACAAGAGATGAACTAGGGTTTGAGATGAGATGGTGTTGTTGATGATGTTGATGAAGATTGACCCTCCCATGAGGAGAGGGTTGTTGATGATGAGGATGGCTTCGATTTCCCCTCCCGAAGGGAAGTGTCCCTAGCGGAATCTCTCCATCGGAGAGCAAAAGTGCTTCTGCCCAAGTTCCACCACGAGACAGTGGCTTTCCGTCCCAAAAGTCCTCTCCTTATTTTTCTAGGGAAATGGGCTTATATACCAGAAGATGGGCACCGAAGGATGTCCAGGGGCCCCACTACCCACTAGGGCGCACCCTGGTGCCTAGTGGGCACCTGGGTAGCCCCCTCTGGTATTTCTTTTCTCTAATGATTTTTATATATTCCAAAATAAATGTCCGTAAAGTTTTAGATCATTTGGAGATGTGCAAAATAGGTATCTCTGACATAGCTTTTACAGGTCCAGAATTCCAGCTGCCAGTAATCTCCCTCTTTGTGTGAACCTAGCATATTATGCGAGAAAAGGCATTAGAATTGCTCCATAAAGTGTTATATTGATTGAAACACTATAAATAACAGTAGCAAAACATGATGCAAAATGGACGCATAAGTAGACAAACACATCATCCATCATGATGGTTCTCTTCTCTCGTACATAACCATTAGAAGCAAATGTGCATGAATGATATGATGCAACAATGGCGATATTAATGGCACTCGGCATATGGTGGAAAGATGGGAGACAAGTATTGACGGTGTCCTAGATTATGGGGTGCAAACCATGTCAGCCCATGTTCCTCGGATTGGGCTGATGGGCCCTCATTCATTCTCAAGAAGTACTTCGGAGGCAATACGCAGGAGGCGTGATCAAGGCTACATCTACCGAAGACTTGTCGTATACCCCAAGACTACTCCTTCCGTCTCACGCCTAGATGTCGACCTTATAACCCTAGATACCGAACCTGGTGTGTATATAAGCCGTAGGGTTTAGCCCATATAGGGGACATCAACACAATATCATTCACCTAGCCCTAGAGTTAGACCAAATCTTACGATCTCGAGGTAGATCAACTCTGTACTCGATACATCTATATCAATATAAACAAGAGCATGGAGTAGGGTTTTACCTCCATCTAGAGGGCCCAAACCTTGGTAAAACATCGTTTCCATGTTGTTGTTACTATCTGTCTGAGATCCACAGCTCGGGACCCCTACCCTAAGTTCTGCCAGTTTTCACACCGACACTGGTGCTTTCATTGAGAGTTCCGCTGTGGGGTTAACAGAAGGATCGACGGCTCATCTGCAGATCAACTGCAGCAATGGCCGCGGGATTGTTTACGCCCACAGAAAACTTGTTGTGTTCGACACCATGATCTTCTGCACCGACTCTATTGGCCATATGGCATCCGTCGAAAACTACACCCCATGTCGGATCATGAACTTTGGTGGCCTCGAGTACACCGTAGATTCCCATGGCAAACTCGTCTTAGTCTCTGGCCCGGATATCGATTTGGCTCCCACCTCTCAAGCTAAGTCAGGCTTAGAGCCGACCCTTATGCAGGATCTAGGGTCACTCTCATATCCCCTTTACGCCGAAAACACGCCAACCTATACGTAGGGCACACTTTGAGTCAGCCATGCCTATAGCCAAGCCATAAAATCTGAAGAGCTATCCCACCTCAATGAGATGCTTAACCATATCAAGAGCATGTCTATCTCGGACGGTAAGACTTCGACTTACGATTAGATCAGACTTAAGGACAACGATCGGGAAATTTACATACCACCCACCACCCACCTAGTCACTATGGTCGATGACTTAACTGACGTGTTGGACTACGATGAGGCCATGGACATGGATGAAGATGCCGATGGCCCCACAGAAAACACATTGCCTCTGATAAATACTGGCAGGTGTACCTATGATGTATACATGGTTGATACTCCCAGATCTCCTCCAAGGCATCGGCAGAGACGCAGAATGGGTAACAATAGGTAACCAAGTGGCAATAATGTTACCGCCGATGAGGGCGATGCAGTAGCCGGTGACGCTGATATCCCCGAGGAGGAATCTCAAGCCTCCCCTGTGTGGAACGGCAATCCCTAAGGAAACCCCGAGGAGTTAGATCCCGATGACCTCTTTGAAGGGGCCGATGACAATTACATGCCGGAGTCAGAGGAAGATGAGAGCCTCGGCATCGAGGACTACATGGTCACCGAAGACACTCTTGAACAAGACTGCTTCCTATGGGACCTCATCCCCATCGCTCGGAGCATGAAACGCGAGCAGCAACTGCAAGCCAGCACAGATGTGTTGAATGAAAAGTGAGACAAAGTACTCTCGGCCGAACAACGTCTCGAAGACCGATACTCTAGTGCACTGAAATCATACCCATGAAGGCATCTACTACCGGAGTTCGATGAAGAAGCCACCGATGAGCCTGACCGATTAAGGGAGTCATGGATTAGGGGGACCTTCGCCTACCGGCCTATCTTTCAGGGGCTGGACAGTTGGGCCACACTACCAATGCTAGAAGGCCAAACTATGAGGAGACTCTGTATCCAGACAGGAAGCCTTGGGTGCCTTGGTGTGTACTCCAAGTCAAGATAGATTACTCGGCATGCTTATTCTTTCCTTGTAAATGACCATGTGTAACCCTAGTTCCCCTGGTGTCTATATAAACCAGAGGGTTTAGTCCGTAGAGGCCAGAACAACAACCATCATACTACTCGCCTAGGGTTTTAGTTCATCTAATCTCATGGTAGATCGACTATGCAATCCTCATATACACTTCAATATAATCAGTCAGGACATATTGTTTTACCATTTAGATAGGTCTCGAACCTTGGTAAACATTGTGTTCTTCGTCCCTTGTTCCCCATTGATCCAAGATCCACACCTCAGGACCCCCTACCCGAGTTCTGCCGGTTTTGACACCGACATTGGTGCTTTCATTTAGAGTTCGGCTGCTGGATCGCTGAAGGATCGATGGCTCGCCTGATCATCGGAGATGGCATCAACACCGGGGGAACCATCGTCCCCGGCCAACTTTTCGTGTTCGACGGCGTCGTTCTGCACGCCAATTTGACTGGTCATCTCGACCTAGTCAGCAGTTTCGCCCCTGAGCATCAAATCAGATTCAGTAACCTAGAATATGTCACCGACACTCGGGGCGAACTCATCTTCACCGGTTTCTCAACCTTGTCCGAGGCGCCTACGAATCCCCAAGCATCGACTTTGGGACATATTCCCGATCCGATCTCCAGATCGGCTCTCACCTCGCACCCGAGTCACCCTTCTTACGGTGGACCTGGCTTCGAGCCTTGAGACAAGTTTGGCGTCCGAGGACCAGGAGTCAGCCCTGGCCGGTTTCTCCCCTTGCCTCACCATCACATCGAAGTTTGACTCCGACGAATTCTCATGCATTAACCCGACTGATCTCACCCTGATAAACGAGGGGCTAGACTAGATAGAGATGATGACTATCTTGGGTGGCTCATCCTCAGCTTACGCTCAGCGGGGCCGGGAGGCGGGCCACAGGGAATTTTACGTCGCACCCACCACCCACTTTGTAGCCACTATCGAGGACTTAATCGACATGATTGACTACACCTCTGAGGAGGACGATGACATAGACGAAGATAGCGAAGCCATGGCCCACGCTGACACTACCCCTCCCATCACCGGCCGATGGACGACCACCTCCACCTACGATGTCTACATGGTGAACACCCCCAAGAATAACAGCGATGGCACTAATAACAGGGATGACACCCCCAGGAGAGATAGCAGCAAGCCTGGCGAGGAGCCGCCCAAACGCTGAATACAACACCAACGATCCAAGGGGCGTCGAGGCAGGGAAAGCAATATAGGCACCGGAGAAGATGACACCCCGGACAATGCGGAAGACCTCGGCGACCCGCCCCCGAGCAACAACTTGATGGCTTAGAAGGGCATGGGACTCCAAAGATAGTAATTATCTGTCTTTCTCCGAAGAGGAGGTCAGCCTCGGAGCCGAGGATTTCATCGTTCCGGAGGATCCACTGGACCAAGAGCGGTTCAAACAACAACTCATAGCCACTATGCGAAGCTTGAAGAAGAAGCAGCAGCAGCTGAAGGCTGAACAGAACACCCTCAATGATAGATGGACAAAAGTCCTGGCAGCCGAAGAAGGGTACGACTATGAATAGCAAACCAAAAGCTACCCAAAGCGGAAGCAGCTCCCACATTTCGACGATGAGGCCCTAGCACCGGCACCACCAAGATATACACAGGCTGACCGGCCAGAGCGCCCCCTTGAGGAAGGGATAGGCCAACTCAAGAGGCCGAACACCCACCCGCTCCCCCTTGTCACAAAGGCATGGAGGCAACACAACCAGAATACCAATATGATCTCCTGCACAACCTGGCTATTAGAGTAGGGCAGACAAGATCCATCTACGGACCTTGAGATTACGCCCCAGCTGGACAGGTGAGATACCAAACATGGCGCGACCAAATGATAGATTTCGGGAGCAGCCCCGGCCGATATGACAACTGATCCCCGGCATGATGTAGCTCAAGTCAGGGGCGCCGCTCATCCGATGTGCTTCATGGATGAGGTAATGCAGCATCAATTGCCCGAAGGGTTTAAACACGTAAACATTCAACAATACGACGAGAACACAGACCCGAGCATATGGACCGAAGATTTTCTTCTCCACATTCATATGGCTCGAGGAAACGATCTCCACACCATAAAATACCTACCACTTAAGCACAAAGGACCAACCAGGCATTGGTTTAACAACCTCCTTGACAACTCCATAGGGAGTTAGGGAGAGCTCAAGGATGCTTTCAGAGCCAACTTTCAAGGCACTTATGTCCATCCTACGGATGCCGATGACCTGAGCCATGTGGTCCAACAGCTCGGTCAATCAGCTCGATAGTTTTGGAATCGGTTTTTGACAAAAAAGAACCAAATTGTCGACTGTCCGGATGCTGAAGCCATAGCTGCATTCTAGCATAGTATCCGGGATGAATGGCTCGCATGCCAACTCGACCAAGATATGCCGAGGACGATGTTGGCACTCACCTCTCTCATGACCCGCTTTTGTGCAGGAGAAGACAACTGGTTGGCTCGGATAAGCACCAACCCCGAACACTCCGACACCTCGAAAGTCCGAGATGGAAATGGGAAACCATGGTGCAACAAAAATAAATGCCGCCAGAACTGCAGTGAAGCCGAAGACACGACAGGAAATGCCAGATTCTGTAACTCCAAATTAGGACCACAGAAGAAACCCTCTTAGGGGAACTAGGATGGAAACACTAAGTTCGACACAATTCTGGACAGGCCCTTCCAGATCCACAGAACATCTGACAAACCTGGCAACCACACGAACCGTAACTGTTGGGTGATCAAACAAGCCAGCAAGCTCAAAACCGAGGACATAGGCAAAAGCCCCCGCATCAAGGACGACGGGGAACCCCACAGGCTGAACAACGGGGGCCAGAAATAGTTCTCCTGAGGTAAAGATGGTGAATACAATCTATGTCACCCATATACCCAAGAAGGAGAAAAAACGTGCACTCCGGAATGTCTACACCATAGAGCATGTAGCCCTGAAATTTAACCCATGGTCGGCATGCCCGATCACTTTCAACCGCAGAGACCATCCGACCAGTATCAGTCAAGGAGGATCGGTAGCCCTGGTTCTTGACCCTATTATCGATGGGTAACACCTCACTATAGTCCTTATGGACGGAGGTAGTAGCCTCAATCTGACTTATTCAGATACAGTGAGGAAAATGGGTATTGACCTATCAAGGATTAAACCTAGTAACACTACTTTCAAAGGGGTAATCCCGGGCATGGAGGCCTGCTGCTCGGGCATCCTCACTTTGGAAGTAGTGTTTGGCTCGTCGGACAACTTCCATAGCGAAGAATTGATCTTCGACATTGTCCCTTTTTGCAGCGGCTATCACACACTTCTGGGCCGAACAACGTTTGCTCATTTCAATGATGTCCCCCATTATGCATACCTAAAGTTAAAGATGCCCGGACCAAAGGGCGTCATCACAATCAATGGCAAAATGGAGCGCTCACTCCGGACTAAGGAACATACACCGACTCTAGTAGCCGAAGTCCAAACCAGCATCGAGGGGCCCAAGTATTAGCCCACCGTCAAGGCACGGGAAACAAGGGAATGAGCTCGTGCTCTATATCCATTTGAAGAGCCTCCCTAAGATCCGATTAAATAGGGGTACACCCCCCACAGCATGCCCAACCCACTCACACACCACGTGCCTCGTTAGCACAACTTCACGCTCAAGATACCATGGGCTGCCATGGGCCTAAACTAAACCAAATGCCAAGTGCCCGGCTTAACCGAGCTACGGTCACACACGTCTTCAGATGCCAATAGGTACCATCTAGGACCTACCCAACATGAAGCTAGACCAACACGACAACCTCTCAAGGCTCCTCGTCAAGGGCCTATCCACCGATTACCCCTCCCCTCCACGGAGTTTTTCTTCCAAACAGAAGCAAAGGCGCGAACGTGCAGCAGGGCACAGTAGGGACATCAACCCACGCATCAAGGCCCCATGTCAACCTTTCATCTATAAAACCTTCTTGTTCTTATAAAGTGCCTATAATAGATGCCTTGACATTTTGAATTGTACGGATAGACGTCATGAGCTCATTGGAAATAAAGACCGTCTTCTACTATCCTCTAGCAGTCATTTATATTGCACCTTTTTTCTGCTCTTCGACTAGTTCGACATACATTTTCTCTGAGATGCAATCGGCTAATCGACCAGGGGCTCGACCATAATACTCGCGCCATGCATCAAGTCCAGCACTAATTTTTCCCTATGTGTTTGGCGTCTCGAATATTGCATTATATGAATTGGTTCCGAATTATGTCTTGGGTCAATAGGTGGGTTACCCGGCTCCTATGTTTAACTTCTTACATTTCGCGCATTCAGCTAAGAAGATAAAGGGAAAATCATTGTGATTGTAATTCCGGCTAGCTTGGTTAAGTACATCAGCAAAGAAAGCCGAAAACTGACTGTCATAATAAGCGAGAACTGGTCGACGATCCGATGACAAGTGTCAAATCCAAAATCGATAGCGATTACCCCATGCTATATGAAGGGTTTGCTTTTGCACAAACCATGTGATACATACCTCGGCTCTCCCAAACATCACAAAACACAAGGGGCTAGTCACTAGCCCCCGCAGTCAACCCCCTATGGCTAAGTGTAAGTAATAAAACTACATAGTCCGATTGCCTCGTTTCCCTCACACACTACCGCCTCCGGGCACTGAGACGTTGGCTATGGGTCAAAATGCAGAGTACGAAAGACCCCTCATAGCATCTACATGGGGGCTGAAGCCGATGACTGGTCACTTTCAAGTTCAAAACGGCCGCACATGAGTCAAACTAAATAAAAAAGATGCATGTATGATAAACCATACAAAACAACCGCATTCTGAAGCAAAAGGTTCAATTGTCATTAAACACATGATAGTTCATTCATTCAAGGATTACATATTTGGGATACTGGTCGTCGATCGCCCCAGCACCATCCATCATGATGGGGAAATACCGTTCAGGACGTCGATTCTCCTTTCCAGTAGGAGGGGGACTAGTGGCCATCTCAGCAGGCTTGATCTTGGGCCAGTGCACCATGGTCTTCGCGAAGGCCATCCGAGCTCCCTCAATGCAGACAAAGCGCTTAACAATGTCAATCCCGGAAGTCGCGTCACGCAGCTTCTGCACCAGGCCAAAGTAACTACTCGGTATTGGCTCTGTAGGCCATAGCCAGACACAGAGGTCCTTCATGGCTGGTTCTGCCATCCGATGCAGCTCCATCAGTTGCTTCATCTAGTTTCTTAGGAGGGGAGGGTGTTCGAGCACCTGGAATTGTGCCCAGAACAACTTGTGTTTCAATATCACCCTCTCGAGATGCATAATACCTTGCTGCGTCCACATCCCTCCTCGGGAGCTCCACAAATGCGCCTGAGGAACACTGGACTCGTGTGTGCAACGTGAACCTATGGCCACCAAAGACAATCTGCAGTAAGTACGGCTTACCATCGACATTTTGCTTCACTTGACGGAGCTCCTCTCGGGCACCTCGCGTCTCCGTTCTGGCCTCCTGGACTTCCTGCTTCACCTAGGATAGGTCGGTGGCTTGACCCTTACTTTTCTGCTCATGGTCCTCACATTTAGTGACGGCATCCTTGAGCTCCTGCTGCACTTCGGCCACTCGGGCCTCAAGCTTCTCACTGACGGTCCTCACAGTCTTGAGTTCAACAGTTGCCTTCTCAGCCGCCGCCTTCTATTCGGCCGCCTATTCCTTGGCCTTCTTCAATTAGGCCTTGAGGCCCCCAACTTCTGCAGTTACAGCTGCAATTATAATTAAGCGCCTCTTTCTTAGCGATCATCCCAAATACCTTGTTCGACAAGAGAAATACATATTACTAAGTCTCAATCAGACTAACGTTATGCTTCGTCAAACCGCTTGTTGATGCTTTTGAGCATTAGCAGCCGCCGCCAAGGATGAGGTCTACAAAAAACAACAAAAGAAGACCACATTGTTTAAAACTCCCGATTCCATGATTTTCGATCCTCTGCCAGGTTTTTCAATCCTGGCAGAGTCTAGAGGGCTGTTATATACAAGGATGGTGCAACTTTGTTTAAAAAATCCGCCTTATGGAAAGAACATTACATGGCTTACCTCGAAGCCCGTCAGGAGGCCACTGAAGGCTTCCTTCAGTCCGTTGTTAACGGACTGAATACTTTGCAGAACCATACCCATTAGGGCACGGTACTCCACATTGACGGAGGAGCTATTCAAAGCCTCTTCCGTCACATCCGGCCACCCAACCGCTATCCGATCGCCGGTGTTCTGTGCTAGCGGCGGGGCCCCGGCTCCCCCTTCGACGGCGGACCGAATTGATGCCTCTGAAGGCCTAGGGGGCTCCAGAGCCGTTTTTTAGGAGGGCTCGGGTCGGCCAGACACCCCCTTCTTGCTTCCCAGGAGGGATCCCCCTCCTGGTCTTCAGTGATTGAGGTATTGACCTCGGCCATGACCTCGTTGCCACCTCCCATGTCCGGGCCGGGAGGGGTCCTGCGAGACAGTACCTCCATGGCCTCCCCAGTGGCTACAGGAGGCGTAGGGCGCGACACGGTCCCGCTCTCTGCCGGTTCGGCTGACGAAGAATTCCCCTCCGAGACTTGGTCGGTAGGGACATCGCGCGGTGGACTATAACATAAATTACACACAAAGTATTGATAATAGGCCAATAAAATAAGTGCCCAGGAATCTCCGGATCCGTATCTTTCGGCGGGAGCTTGGCTCTGGGGTTCCTCTTGGGAACCTGTTCGGACACTGCATATTCCTCTTCGGAATCCGAGCTGTCATCAAGCAGGACCAACTTGGGCCTGCGTTGGTTCTTCGGGGCATGGGGGGATTATGCCAAACATGAAGAAGGAGAGGAACTCACCCCGCAAGCCAGAGACATCGGGTGTATAAAGATCTCAAGACACGATGAAGCACCAGCGTTGGAGGCATGTTCAGGGGCTACTAAGGAAGTCCTAGATTAGGGGGTCCTTGTCGTGCCGGCCTATCTCTCGTGGGCCAGACGCTTGGGCCACACTACCAATTCTAGAAGGCCAAACTATGAGGAGACTCCCTATCTGGGCAGGAAGCCTTGGGTGCCTTGGTGTGTCCTCCAAGTCTAGATAGATGATTCGGCATGCTTATTCTTTCTGTGTAAAAGACCATGTGTAACCCTAGTTCTCCTCGTGTCTATATAAACCAGAGGGTTTAGTCCGTAGAGGCTAGAACAAAAACCATCATACTACTCGCCTAGGGTTTTAGTTCATCTGATCTCATGGTAGATCGACTCTATAATTGTCATATACATTTCAATATAATCAAGCAGGACATAACGTTTTACCTCTTAGAGAGGGCCTGAACCTGGTTAAACATCGTGTCCACCGTCCCTTGTTCCCCATTGATCCAAGATCCACAGCTCAGGACCCCCCTACCTAATATCCACTGGTTTTGACACCAACACCGACCCCCTAGAGGTCAGGACAGGCCAATGCAGGAAAACCACAACACTTGGCTGGCTCCACGCCGTTATGGCAAGCACCTCGTGGACTACCTAGACCCTCACGGCGTTCAACGTCACATCGAGGCAAAAAGGGCACCTCCTTGGTCCATCTATGGATCAAGAGGACCCGTGATGACTGATACGTCTCCAACGTATCTATAATTTTTGATTGCTCGATGCTATATTATCTACTATTTTAGACATTATTGGGCTTAATTTTCCACTTTTATATTATTTTTGGGACTAACCTATTAACCGGTGGCCCAGTCCAGAATTGTTGTTTTTTGCCTGTTTTAGGGTTTTGAAGAAAAGGAATATCAAACGGAGTCCAAACGGAATGAAACCTTCAGAAACGTGATTTTCTCATCAGATAAGATCCAGGAGACTTGGACCCTCCGTCTAGAAAGCCACGAGGTGCTCACGAGGGTAGGTGCGCGCCCCCCCTAGGGCGCGCCCCCCTGCCTCGTGGGCCCCTCCGAAGCTCCACTAACGTACTTCTTCCTCCTATATATATCCACGTACCCCCAAACGATCGGGTACGGAGCCAAATACCTAATTCCACCGCCACAACTTTCTGTATCCACGAGATCCCATCTTGGGGCCTGTTCCAAAGCTCCACCGGAGGGGGCATCGATAACGGAGGGCTTCTACATCATCATCCAAGCCCTTTCGATGAAGTGTGAGTAGTTTACTTCAGACCTATGGGTCCATAGCTAGTAGCTACATGGCTTCTTCTCTCTTTTTGGATCTCAATACAATGTTCTCCCCCTCTCTTGTGGAGATCTATTCGATGTAATCTTCTTTTTGCAGTGTGTTTGTTGAGACCGATGAATTGTGAGTTTATGGTCCAGTCTATCTATGAATAATATTTGAATATTCTCTAAATTCTTTTATGTATGATTGGTTATCTTTGCAAGTCTCTTTGAATTATCAGTTTGGTTTGGCCTACTAGATTGGTTGTTCTTGCCATGGGAGAAGTGCTTAGCTTTGGGTTCAATCTTGCGGTGTCCTTTCCCAGTGACAGAAGGGGCACCAAGGCACATACTGTATTGTTGCCATCGAAGATAACAAGATGGGATTTTTATCATATTGCATGACATTATCCCTCTACATCATTTTGTCTTTCTTAAGGCGTAACTCTATTTTTGACTTAATACTCTAGATGCATGCTGGATAGCGGTCGATGAGTGGAGTAATAGTAGTAGATGCAGAATCATCTCGGTCTACTTGTCTCGGACGTTATGCCTATATACATGATCATACCTAGATATTCTCATAACAATGCTCAATTCTGTCAATTGCTCAACCGTAATTTGTTCACCCACTGTAGAATACTTATGCTCTTGAGAGAACCCACTAGTGAAACCTATGGCCCCTGGGTTTCTTTCTCATCATATTAATCTCCATTACTTTATTATTGCTTTGCTTTTACTTTATTTACTTTGCATCTTTACCGTATATCAGTGTTGTTGTTGGTTGCTGTAAAAAACTAGTTACCAGTGCACAAATGAGTCTGAGACATGCCAAGCTAAGCTACTCACCATTTGAACTTTTTGCGCCATCATGAGTTATCTGGATGTTAGAGTACTCTAGTACAATACTCCTATTTGTATGGTAAATTTGGTGAATGAACAGTCAACAGTGTAGTGAATGAATAGTCAACAGTGTAGTGATTTAAGGAGGAAAGTTATCCGGCTGGATTTTCTTCTTCTTAAAAGCTTCAACTTCAAAGTATAGTTTTACAAGCTTCTGCAACTTTTTTTAACTGCTGCTGCTGTTATGCCTGTATTCACTGCTGCTGCTGCTGTACTTGTGATGATGTTGTACTTGTGACGATGCTACTTGTGATCTTCTGAAATGACCCATTGGCGACTTCATTACGCGGGGATAATGACTTCATTACAAGGTAAGTTTCATCTCCGTAGAGGGGCCACCCAAGAGAGGGTCTTGAATCCAAGGGGGATCTTCTCCGTAGAGGGGCCGCGATATCTCTTGTGGAGTAGATCCATATGGATGAGCAAAGCAAGTAACGGTAATGGTAAATAAAGTGCAACAAGGTAACCCAATCCTTTTGTGGCAAAGGACATGCCAAAATGGTTTCTTATAATAGGCAAGGCGTTCTTGAGGGTACATGGGAATTTCATCTAGCCACTTTCATCATGTAGATTCGATTTGTGTTTGCTACTTTGATAATTTGATATGTGGGTTGACTGGTGCTTAGGTTCTTTTGTTACTTGGAAAAACCTCCTACTTATGATTAACCCCCTCACAAGCATCCGCAACTATGAGAAAAGTACTAACATAAAATCTAACCATAGCATTAAACTTTTGTATCGAAATCGGCCCCTTACGAAGTAGCGCATAAACTAGGGTTTAAGCTTCGGTCACTCTAGCAACCTATCATCTAATAACTACAACACAATGCATTCCCTTGGTCCTAAATATGCTGAAGTCCCATGTAGTCGACGTTCACATGACACCACTAAGGGAATCACAACATACATACCATCAAAATATCAAACACACACATATATATATATCTATATATATATATCAAGTTCACATGATTACTTGCAACAAGATTTTTCCCATGACCTCAAGAACAAAAGTAACTACTCACAAATTATAATCATGCTCAAGATCAGCGGGGTATTAAATAGCATAATGGATCTGAACATATAATCTTCCACCAAATAAGCCATATGGTACTCAACTACAAGATGTAAGCAACACTACTAGCCACCAAGAGGTACCAATATGAGGTTCTGATACAAAGAGTGAACACAAGAGATGACCTAGGGTTTGAGAGGAGATGATGTTGTTGAAGCTATTGCTAGAGATTTCCCTCCCAAAGATGAGAGGGTTGTTGGTGATGACGATGATGCTGATTTCCCCCTCAGGGAGGGAAGTTCCACAGGCGGAATCGCTCCGCTGGGGGGCAAAAGTGCTCCTGCCCAAGTTCCTCCTCGAGACAGCGGTGCTACGTCCCGAAAGTCCTCTCCTTATTTTTTTTCTAGGTCAAAATGATTTATATACTAGAAGACGGGCATCGGACGTGGGCCAAGGTGGGAACAACCCACCAGGCCACGCTTGGGGTGCCTGTCGTGCCCAGGTGGGTTTTGCCTACCTGGTGGGCCTCCTCCGATAGTTATTTGCTCTAGTATTTTTCTTTTATTCCAAAACAATTCTTCGTAAAGTTATAGCTCATTTGGAGATGTGCAGAATAGGTAACTCTGGCGTAGCTTTTTCAGGTCCAGAATTCCAGCTGCCGGCATTCTCCCTCTTTGTGTAAACCTTGCATATTATGAGAGAAAAGGCATTAGAATTACTCAAAAAGCATTATTATGCATAAAAACATAGTAAATAACAGTAGGTAAACATGATGGAAATTGGACGTATCAACTCACCCAAGCTTAGACCTCGCTTGTCCTCAAGCAAAAAACCGATATCGAAAAACATGTCCACATGCTTAAAGAGAGAGGTGTCGATAAAAACAAAATAAGGACATAGAAGCATCATGCATATTATTAGAACAACAACAAACATTATCATATAAATTTTACCACACAACTTTTATCATAAACTTCTCATGAAGAAGTAACAATTCATCACAACATCGAAGTATAAAGCATAAACTCTATTGAAAACCAACAAACTATGTTCTCGGTGAACTTTGCAACTACAATTCATCATCTTTACAAGAAGGGTCACGTATCAGAGCCTTTTGGCAAGTCCACATACTCAACCATCATATATTCTTCTATGATTGCTAACACTCACCGCATACCCATGAGCAAAAAGTTCAACCAGACACATAGGAATATAGGGGCTTATAGTTTTGCCTCCCAATGTATTCACCTCAAGGGCGATGTCAACAATAATAACTCATTCTCACTCATATACAACTGGATATATGTGCCTAGATCTTTCCTTGCCACATGATGCTTGCAAAAGAGAAAATAAAAAGGATTTGGGAAGAATACTTTGACACTTGCATAAAAGTAAATACATAAAATTAAAAGATAGGCCCTTTGCAGAGGGAAGCAGAGGTTGTCATGCGCTTTTTGGTTTGTATGCTCAATCTCTTAGTGCAAAAGAACGTCATGTTGTATTGCCCCTTATGATAGAACCTTTATTATGCAGTCTGTCGCCCTTATTATTTTGCCATAACAAGTTCGTACAACACTCAATTTTCTCTTACACTAAATGATCCAACACATTTAGAAGCAATTTTATTGCCTTATTGCACCGATGACAACTTACTTGAAGGATCTTACTCAATCCATAGGTGTAGCGACCCGACCTCGAACGGTCAAGTCTCTGTGTTTCAGTGTCATCCTTGGATAGGTAATGCTGACACACACAATACTCGAAGGATTTATAACAAAGTAGCAATCACACACTTATTACATTGAAGGTATCGAAAGAGAACTTATTACAATAAATATGGCTTAAGTCCATCTAAATAAGATAACAGCAGAAGGCTTGGAAGATAGAGCGAGTCCATCAACTCAAACAGCATAGCTGAGTGCATGACAAACGACATATGGCATCTTACTCGTCATCTGAAAAGTCTGCAACATGATATGTTGCAGCCCGAAACGGGTCAGCACATGGAATATGCTGGCAATATAACACAAGAGAGCAATGAACAGATAAATTCTATCACTACATGCATATATGGCTGGTGGAGGCTCTATGCTTATATTATTTTGCGAAAAGCCAATTTTTCCCTACAACAAAGGAATATATTTAATTTAACTATCATGGTAGTTGAAACATCATTGAGAAGGTTCCTCCAACTCAATCCCAATTAAAGTAGTCATTAACATCCCAACAAATTAATTAGAGTGATGAGATCAAATCAATAATTCAAGTACCAGATACTCAAGATGTCCATAACCGGGGACACGACTAACCATGATTAGTTTATACGCTCTGTAGAGGTTTGCGCACTTTTCCACACAATACTCGATCTCCTCCGTTGGATTTCTCACACTACATGGTGTTTGAGAAACGGATGACTGAGACACAGTCTTTCAGAAGCATTAACTCTAACTCTGGGTAGACCGTACCAACCTACATCCCCTACATCTACTAGTCTACCACTGGAAGAGGTCACACAACATAATCAACTATGCCGGAGCCCATAATGGCTTGTGGCTGCACACGGAAGTTTCTAGCATGAATAATCTTATGATCCCTTTGAGCCTGGCTGGCGGACCATAGGATGATCACACGGGTACTCCGGGATATCCTAGGACAACACTGGGGTCTCTAGGTGCCCACAAGCAATCCACCCAAATGTGTACCTTAAGTTGAACCATTAGTTACCAACTCACATCTGCCATGGATACACTCAAACCCAATCCACATCTACGAGCATAGCATAGCAATATAAGCATAACATAGAAGTAACTCCCAGGGTTTGATAATAAAAAGGAAACAGGTTCTACCTCATCATCTACTTCCCAAACTCACATGTTAACAGATCCTACTCATGCAATGTGTGAGGTTGAAACTAAGGCATAAAAACTGGGTAATAAAGGGGTATGATCAAAGTGTTACTTGCCTTGCTGAGGATCCGCAAAACCTAAAGACTCATAGTAGCACGCTTCACACTCCGGGTATTTTATGGCAAACAAACAATAGCATATATAAGCACTCAAGAAAAGATACACGGGTAAAACTCAAATAAGAAGATCCAACCAGAAAGTTCAAAACCGATGAGGACCATGTTGCCTTATGGTTCATGTATGACTTTATCCGGAGTTATTAACCCAGCCTGGTTGTGGACTTTAAGTCACCAGGGTATAATGATTATGTGCGTAGAGTGATGTGCTCTAAGTTTTGGGATGCTACCCCTTGCTGCATGTGGCGTTGTAAGCCGGCGGTATGAGTAAGTTGAACAGGGTGTTGTGCTTCTGTCTTTGGGCCCTTACACTTACTACACGGCGAATGATAAGTCGGCAGTATGAACAAATATCACAGGTATGATATTTATTTTATTATGATTATATGAGGTTTTGACAAATCGGCCCTAATTATGGACTATTTAGTCATCAATGGTTTTTTGGGGTACTATGACCCGCCCTGCTGTAAACAACCAGGGCACTTGTTATCTCTTTATGGGTAGGGAAAATGACAAATCCGACCTGCATAATTGATAATACTATAAAGCGTAAGTGGCAGATCTTCAAATGACGGATCAACAGTGTTATGCAGACAAAATGTGCATGATGGCACGACATATTAGTGTGTAAGTATCCTATTACATGGCTCCGTGAGCCCAAATGAATATGTATTTTTTCAAGCAAAGCCTGATGATGCAAGTTCTGAACCGGCCAGTGGATCAGTTCTCTTGGTCTTGGCGGCTTGAAGCTTCCGGGTTATCCCGCGCCAGTTCTTCTTCTCCCTCCATCATCTGGAAGTCAGTTGATGGCCAATTGATGCCCGTAAAGGCTTGAAATTCAGCTTCAACATCAACAAGCTCAGACGGATCAATTTCAGGGGCAAATGTGTGCTTACGGATTGGAGGGATAAGATTTGCAATCTTGTAAGCAGGCGTAGGCATTTTCTGGTTTTCAGCGGTATAAGCCGCCTGGAATTTGGATACATCTGTTTCTTCAGCAAGCCAGCTCACCAATGGACGCATCTCTTTCACACAAGTAGAAAAATCTTTCTTGTCAAAAGAAGACCTGTCCTCTTTTAAATTGGGGCAGCCAGTGGCTAGCTCGGCCGGGTCTAATTCTGACTGCCATGCCTTTTCCTGGTTTAAATATGTAATAGCACCGGCTCTAGTAGCGGACCATTTGTTCTCTTCAATCCTGGCAGGAAAGACAGAAAGTTGGCTTAAGACTTTGCTGAGAAGATATGGTGCTTGCTTGCTTGGGGAGATAGTGGCTATTGTGCGCTGAGCTCCAGTGTATAGTTGTTCAACTAATATGTAAACGGCCTTCAGCTTTATCAACATTTCCTTCCCAAGATTTCTGCTTCTCGGACCTGCATGGCATATTATGATTAAGCCACCTGACGGTTTACCACATGGAGGATGGAAAAGTCATTGCACTATTAAAGATCTTACCAAAAATAGCAAAGGTCATCTAATTGATATCATTCTTCAAGCCAGTAAGTTTAGTGGTGACCTCCTCCAATGAGGCCTCCGCTTTTTCAGCCCTTTGGATTAGGGCAGCCTTCTCTTCAGCCCATGCGACTTTCTTAGTATTAAACTCAGTTTTGAGTTTTTCATTTTCATTCAAGCTAAACTTGAACTTGGAGTCATCCTACTGATATCAGCTTCTTGTGCTTCAAGCCGGGTTTTCAAACCAGTCAACTGAGATTGAAATTGACTGGAAGCTTCCTGAAAGGACAGGTCAAAACAAATATGCACAGTTATGAAACAATATATATTGATAAAGTCCCAAGCCCTTTGCAAGCAATAGAACTTGCCACTTGGGGGCTAATGGGTGCAGAAAGTTTCTTTATGAAGTAGTATATATTGATAAATCCCAAGCCCTTTGCAAGCAATAGCACTTGGCACTCGGGGGCTAATGGACGCTAAGTTTATTTTATGATGCAATGGCAGATGACCCTGGTTTATTTTATAATTTTTGAAAGCCCCGGCTTATCTTTATAAGTTTAAACTGGCCCTTGGGGGCTACACGTTTTGACCCAGATGTAGAGCTAAAAGGCTATCTAAACTAGTCTACAATATATTTTATTCTATCATATTCAGAGGACTTGGGGGATAAAGGAATATATCTCATATGAGAGCAAGGATTGATACCTCATGTTTCTGATGCATGTGCTTGACCATGTCAATCTCCAGATCACGGCTGTTGTGTACTTGATTCAGATAACCGGAGAGGATTTCACTAATGCTCAAATGAGAATAATTGGCCATATCAAATTTGACCTTGCGCCTCTCGATCAATTCTTCCTTGGCAGAGTGCTTTGCTAGAGCAATAGGATTCCCCGGTTCTAGAAAACCAGTGCGAGTGATCAGAACTTCTCAGTGTTTTGTTCTGAAGGCTTGATCGGGCTTGGTGGTTCAACACCTAAGGGGTAGACAATTGTATGATCACCAGAGGCATCACAATTTTCTGGTGGCGGTACATCAGCAGGTTCCTCCGGCTGTTCCATGGAGGCCTTAGATATTGGAGCTTGTTTTTCTGGTTCATGTGACTTGGGGTTTTCTATGGGCTTGTTCATTTTGGCCTTTTTGCTAGGCTTTGCTTTCCCACTATAAGAGGATTCAAAAAGTCAGTATGAGTCTAGTGATGTTGAAAAACATAGTTAAAGTTGGTACCCAGGGGCAGTCTTGAAAGCCGGAAGCAGAGTCTGAGATGAATTGCCAGACAAAGAGAGACAGGTCCCCTGGTAATTTGAGTCAGAAGGATTAATGGTATGATGAGTAAGACCTGCTTTACAATAAATAGTGTTGGAATTTTTAAGTACCTCACTCCGGCGTTTGCGTGTGGCTGGCATGTTAGGTAAGCCATAGGAAAGTTCTTCGGCTCCACTGGTTCGGGTTCTCTGCCGATTCTCATGTTGTTGTTTCTTCAAAATAAAGTTGGGATACAAGTGAGCTAAAGGGTTAGAAAACCGTACTTTCTGAATCACTCATCAAATTTTCTGTCTTGGCAAGGACTCTGAGTCAGAGGAAATGATAATCACCTCGTCATCACCCGCCTGGCTGGTTTTCACGCCATCTTGATAGCAATCAGTGTCAATAAGATGGACGAAAAAAGATCCAAGGGAATCAAGGTCTACCTCCAATTCATCATCATCGTCCAAGTTAAACATATCAGAAGCAGTGGATTTCTTTTTGTTATTCTTAACGGCTTTGGTCTTAGCACTGGCCTTCTTGGCGGCTTTTTCATCATATTTCTTATCCCAAAAAGTGGATCCAGCCTGCAAGAAATTACAATAAAGGTTGGGAATATTCAGGTTCTATGAACAATAAAGTAAAGCATATAAACCGGATAGACTTACATCCGGTGCTGGGTTAAGTGTGCAGAAGGGATTCAAACCCACTTTGTTGCAGCCCTCCAAGCTTTCATTGAGAAGAGCCTTGGTCATTTCATTGATGGCATTATTAGACAAATGCATTGAAGTGTAACACAATGGATCTTTGGTGTAGCCAGTATACACATTAAACCAGACCGGCGGCTTAAATGTATGATCCTCCAAGCTACCCAGCACCAAACCAGGTCAACTTCGGGTAATCCATTGCCCAATAATGCCCTAACCTTTGAGAAGGTAGGTGCAAGTTTGGCCCGTTCAGCAGTGGTAAGCCGGTCGGGAAGAGGGTGCTTCGGGTTGAGTCGCTGATCACGGAAGCCTGGTAAAGGGTTTTCATCAGAAGGAGAGGTATCTTTGAAGTAGAACCAAGTTTGATTCCAATCCTTGGGATGGCTTGGAAGCTGAGCATAAGGCCAAATGGTGTCTCTGTGTCGCTGAATTGAGATCCCTCCAAGTTCTTGGCCGGGCTCGCCGGTGAATTCATTTTGACGGTTTAAGTAAAAATACTCTCTATAGAAGTCAACACTGGGTTCTTCTTGAAGGTATACTTCAGAGTAGAGTTGGAAATTGCAGATATTGGAAACGGAATTAGGTCCGATGTCTTGGGGATGAAGTTGTAGAAAATGTAGAAAGTCATGAAAGAATTTTGACACGGGTGGTGAGAAGCCCCGGTTCATGTGGTCAGTGAAAACGATAACTTCATCATCATGTGGCTGAGGTCTGACTTCGTCCGGTTTTGGAGCACGCCAGTGAATGATGTTTTTTGCCGGCAAAAAGCAAATCTTGACATACTCTTGGAGCATTGCTTCGTTAACAATGGACGGGACCCAGTCGCATGATGTGACGGTCTTAGTCATGATTGAGTGCACAACCTACATAAGGCGGTTCAAGATGTTATTAAACTGGCAAATGTTTGGCGAGTTACAAGTTAGGAGTATGTGGATTGTTGACTTAGGTGGATGATGGTGGCTTGAACGGGGCCTAATGTTACATGATGGGTCACAGTTTATGTCATAAATTGCCATGGCAGTTTTGGTGTTTCAAATCTATCAAGTGAAAATTTTGATAAGTGGTGGACAAACAGATTTCACAAGTTAAAGTTATAATTTCGGATCTATGGCAATTCAGAAAAGAAAGTGAAATTAAACCTAAGGTGGCGGTAGTGGAAAGCTTTGATGCTATGATGTGATGTTCTGTGGAGGGATGCTATTCTAATCATAAAAATGATGTTAAAACTACTTCCGCACAAGATTTATGGCCTATCCAGATTAAAAGCTATCATAGTTGAAGGAAACACTGAAGAACGACAAGAACACCGACGGGCGGCCTGAACCCTAATACAGATCTGAGATAAAAGGGGGAGGAGCACTTACAGGTCATGAGGAGCCGCGGTGGCACGCCAGAGTTCTCTGGTCCGATCAGGTCGATGCAGCGGCCTAAGTTGATGCAGCAGTTGGAGGTCGCGGCGACGGAGCTCGAGCACTGGTGCGACTGTGCGAAGGAGGAATACGAAGGAGGAAGCGAGGGGGAAATGATAAAGACCCCTGTCCCTATTTATAAGGTGGTGGATACAAGGCATGCACGGGAATCGAGGAGGCCAAAATCATCGTGTGGCTATATGGATGCCTCAGTTTTTGGGTTGCTTATTCAGATAAGGATCAGCTAAAATGTTTAGGGCCTTGTGTGAAGTTAATGCGAGATGATGTCATGGCGATTTAAGAAGATTTTAAGATCTGACCTCATGGCGGGTTACAACAAGGTTTATCGAACAAGTGAAGCGGATTTTGACAAGTCTGGTATTGAAGATTGATATGAACAAGTTCAAATCAACATGGGGCTTAATGTTGGGGATATAACTACTGGGTATGAACCACCCAGGGGCCAAGTTATACCAATGACGACTCATCAATAAAGGTGGCGGGTCATAGCAAGCCCATTAACAGCCCAAGACCCAGAGGCGACTTAAGGCCTAAGAGGATGAACCACCATATGAACGACTCGTATTGTAAGGCAATTTTAGTTAGTCACCGAGCAGGACACGTTGTGTATGAGCCGGCCGAGACTCAGTAAGCCGTCGGGTGTCAACCTGTGTATATAAAGGGACGACCCGACAGCGAGTTGGGGGCAATTAAAAACAATTGAGAGCTAGGTCAAGTGTATTCGCTCCCTGGTAATCGAAACCCTAGCAATAAAACATAAAGCAGTAGTAGGCTTTTACCTCATTTAGAGGGGCCGGACATGGGTAAACTCTTTATGTGCTTTGTCTCGTTTAACCCCTTTAAGCTAACCTAGTTGAGATGGCTCCACGACTAAGTCCTTCTGCTGGGACATCTGCCGTGTCAAGTCCATGACAAACACCAATAGCAAAATCACTAGCATTACACATAATTTCATAAGGCAAGTTCCAATCAGGTGGTTGAACAATAGGTGCAGAAGTTAGGGCTTTCTTAAGTGTTTCAAATGCTTCTACACAATCATCATCAAAAACAAATGGAACATTTTTTCCAAGAGATTAGTAAGAGGCCTAGAAATTTTAGAGAAGCCTTTAAAAAACCTCCTATAAAAACCAGCATGACAAAAGGAAACTTTAGATACCTTTAATATCTTTAGGACATGGCATTTTCTCAATTGCATCAACTTTGGCCTTATCCACTTCAATGCCACACCCAGAAATTTTATGCCCCAAGACAATACCTTCATTCACCATAAAGTAGCACTTCTCCCAATTCAAGACAAGATTAGTTTGTTCACATCACTGCAAAATTCGATCAAGGTTTCTTAAGCAATCATCAAAAGAAGTTTCGTAAACAAAAAAAATCATCCATGATAACCTCAACAATATTTCCACAAAAGTCAAAGAATATAGCATTCATACATCTTTGAAAGGTAGCAGGTGCATTGCAAAAACCAAAAGGCATACTCTAGAAGCATAAGTTCCAAAAGGACAAGTAAATGTGGTTTTCTCTTGGTCGGGTTGTGATACAGGCATTTGAGTGAAACCATAATATCCATCAAGAAAGCAAAAGTGTGTATGCTTAGACAATCTTTCTACCATTTGATCAATAAAAGGTAAGGGGTAATGATATTTTATATTATCTTTACTTAATTTTCTACAATCAATTACCATCCTATAACCACTGACTATTCTTTGTGGAATAAGTTTATTTTTATCATTAGGAACAACGGTAATGCCTCCCTTCTTAGGAACACAATGAACGTGACTTACCCATCTACTATCAGCTATTGGATAAATTCTACCTTCTTCCAGAAGCTTTCGTATTTCAGTTCTTACAACTTCCTTCATCTTAGGATTTAATCATCATTGATGATCAACAACTGGTTTAGCATTAGGCTCCATATTAATTTTATGCTGACATAGAGTGGTACTAATGCCCTTAAGATCGTCAAGAGTATATCCAATAGCAGCATGGTGCTTCCTCAGAGTTTTTAATAATCTCTTTTCTTAATGCTCTGAAGGTTAGCACTAATAATAACAGGATATCTTATTTTCGTTAAGATAAGCATATCACAGTGTATTAGCCAATTTTTTAAATTCAAACACAGGATCACCATTAGGTGGAGGAGGACCTCCTAGAGTTTCAACAGGCTAATTGTGTTTAAGAATAGGTTGTCGATCAAAGAACATCTTATCTATTTCATTTCTTTCATTCAAGTTCATATCATCTTCACGGTCCATCAAATATTGTTCTAACCGAGCAGTAGGAGGTAAGACAATAGAAGCAAGACCAATAATTTCGTACTTAATAGGCAATTCCTTATCATGAGGTTGTCTATGAAACTTAGAGAAATTAAACTTATGAGATATATCACCAAAGTTAATATTGACAGTTTCTTTAGCGCAATCAATCTTAGCATTAATAGTGTTCAAGAAACGTCTACTAAATATAATGGGACAAAAATCATCTTGTGGAGAACCAAGAACTTGAAAATCAGCAGGGTATTTTATTTTTCCACACGAGACTTCAACATCTCTAACAATCCCAAGTGTTGTAATAGTGTCTCTATTAGTAAGCTTAATAGTAACATTAATGTCTTCTATTTCAGCGGGAGCAATATCATTCATAATTACATGATATAAGGTAAAAGGGATAGCACTCACAAAAGCACCAAAATCACATAAGCCATGATAACAATGATGTCCTTTTCTAACGGAGACAACATGCATGCCAACCACATGCTTATTCTTATTTTATCATCAGGTTTAGCAATTCTAGCAACTTCACCACAGAAATAAATAACATGCCCATCAATATTATCGACCAAGAGACCTTTAACCATACCAACATTAGGTTCAACTTTAATTTGTTGAGAGGGTCTAGGTGCTCTAATGTTGCTTTTCTTAACCACAATTGAAACCATAGCATGTTTCTTTATCCTAAAAGGGAAAGGTGGTTTCTCAATATAAGCAGTATACACTACTAAATCAGCATTGTAAATGATAGTTTCTTCTTTAACTATAACGGGATCCTCAATCTTTTCTTTAGCAGGGGGTGATATTTAAACCACTTCTCCTTAGGCAGATCAACATGAGTAGCAAAAGATTCACAAAAGGAAGCTACTATCTCAGAGTCAAGTCCAAATTTAGTGCTAAACTTGTGAAAAGCATCGGTATCCATAAAATATTTAACACAATTGAACTTAATTGTTATACCTGACTCATTATCTTTGTCGGGTTCCCAATATTTAGAGTTGCATTTAATTCTTTCTAGAAGATTATATCTGAATTCAACAGTCTTCTTCAGAAAAGGGCCAGTCGGAGAAGAATCAAGCATATTTTTATTATCATGAGAAATCCGAGCATAAAAATTCTATAAGATAATTTCTTTTGAGAGCTCATGATTGGGGCATGTATACACAATGAATTTAAGACTCCCCAAAGATTGAGCAATACTTTCTCCTTCATGAGGCCAAAAATCATATATATAATTCCGATCATGATGAACTAGATGCATAGGATAATTTTTTGATGAAATTCCAATTTCAATCGATTCCAACCCCAAGCTCCAATATCATCACATAGTCCATACCATGCCAATGCCTTTCCCTTCAAATATAAAGGGAAGAACTTATTCTTAACTTCATCTCCGGGTAAACCTGCAAGCTTAAATAATCCACAAACTTCATCCATCTAGATTCGGTGCATATCAGGATGTAATGTTCCATCTCCTGCATAAGGATTAGCTAGCAGTTTCTCTTTTCATACCCGAAGAAATCTCATAATAAATATTTTCATACCCGAAGCTTAAATAATCCACAAACTTCATCCTAGCAGTTTCTTCTATTCAAGGTGAAGATACCCCTAACAAAACCCTCAAAGGATGATTTTCCGTAGTATCAAGTGACCGTAAATTTCAGCACGTAATATAAAATTTTCCTTACCAAATTCCACTTACCAGAAGCGCTTCACTCCCCATAAATGGCACCAGAAAAGAGCCTTGATGACTTACAAGTATATAGGATCTATCATAGTCCTTTCGATAAGTAAGAGTGTCGAACCCAACGAGGGCCAGAAGGAAATGACAAGCGATTCTCAGCAAGGTATTTTCTACAGGCACTGAAATTGTCGGTAATAGATAGTTTGATAGCAAGGTACTTCTTAACGAGCAAGTAACAGTAACGGTAAAAACGTGTAGCAAGGTAGCCCAATCCTGTTTGTAGCAAAGGACAAGCTGAAACGGTCTCTTATAACAAGCAAAGCATTCTTGAGGACACATAGGAATTTCTTCTAGTCACTTTCATCATGTTTGTTTGATTTGTGTTCACTACTTTGATAACTTGATATGTGAGTGGACCGATGCTTGGGTACCGTCCTTACTTGAACAAGCCTCCCGCTTATGATTAACGCCTCTCGCAAGCATCTGCAACTACGAAAGAAGTATTAAGATAAAATCTAACCATAGCATTAGACATAATTGCACATAAACTAGGGTTTAAGCTTCTATCACTTTAGCAACCCATCATCTAATAACTACTCCCTTCGTTCCTTTATATTAGGTGCATTATTTCTAGCTCGGTGACCAAGGCAACAATTTTTGGAGCATCCCGGACAATACTACCCCTGATATTAGTTTAGCGGTAGAAATCAATTACCTGAGTGTCCACTGATTTGACCGCTGCATGCAGATATGCTGCCAGCCTTGCATGGCACATGCAATCGGCGTATCCCAGCAACTCGGGGATGGAAATAAGTGTCTTTCCGTGTATACGAAAATGGGTACCCATGTACGTGCGCGACCATCAGGAAAAGGGAGGGAAGTGGCTTGGTGCCAACTGAATGTAGATTTTAAATTATGTTTTCGTGTACAAAATGAGTCAACTCCCGCTGGTTCTTTTCATTTCCTCCTTCTTCCAGTACGTGGCCGACAAAAAATGGTTGATCTAGAATTGCATCTAGCACCTATTTGGGATTCAATCGAGGAGAACGATGACAACGCCTTTGATCTTGGATACGACTGGCTAGCTTCCGATGACTCCGACGAAGGTATGTTCTTGTTTCCATCTCACCTTTTTGCACTATCAGCGGGATAATTTTTCACTGTCGACGATGAGGCGGACCTCCTTGAACACACAGAGCGAGGTGCTTCTGCCGAGCACGGGCGAGTTGAAGTACACATGCCGACGGAAGAAGCGGGGGTGCGCGGACGCGGGCACAGCCAATGTGTCAGTGGGCACGGGCGCGGACGCGCGTGAGGCCAACGTGCCGATGGACGCGGCCATATAGTGGATGGAACGCCGTCTTCACAGGTACATATTGTATGTATCCCATACTCGTTGAACCAGATCATGTAGTACTTGACCCGTTGTGTCGCCATCTATGTACAGTTCAATCGCCGAGGCGCTCGTGGACGAGGCCTCGCAGAGGACAGAATACAGTGCAAGCCGCCGGTGAATCCAGCGGAAAAGTGGTGGCCGGTGTCCTTTTGCACGATGGTTTCGCTCAGTAGTAGGCAAACCTTCTATTCGGGAACAATCCATCTTGGTACCACCAGGACCTATCTCTTTGATGGTGAACAAATTCTCATAGATTCTCGTGCGCGTTGTACCGGTTAAGTATTCATCCAGGGAACTGTTGTCATGTTCCCCTGCCATCTCGCGAACATTGCCACCGGTGATCAAGGAGTTGATGCGGCAGGTTCTATGTCCGCACATGACTCAGGCCACAGAGTAGATGTTGGTGATGGATGCGATGGCTCTCAAGGAGAAGAAGCTGCCAGTATGTACGCGAGCCTCAGACATGCTTATGGTGCACATGATGTCGTGCTTAAACGCGTGCGTGCGGCTCTACTTGGTGGTCATGTCATGCGGCATGGCCGGGGAGGTTACGACAACGCCGTCAGGGACGCCAGTGATGATCGCCGTGGTCATCGACACTTGGGCTTGCCTGGTCGCAGCAGAATGCGCCTGGCTCTGACGAACGGCCGTACCAAAGTTGTTCCATCTTCGGTAAATGGCAGTAACAATGATGCGAGCAGCCCCGCCTGCAATGTTAACCAAGCTGATTGTCCCGAAGTTTGTCGGATTTCGGGTTCCGGTAGACCCTTGAGGTTCGAACACTGGGGTGCGCGCGGAGGTTTCGCCTCCTACCTACCTCCACCCCTCCGCCACGCTAGGATCAAAGCTATGGAAAGAACAACACATGGGACACTGGGTTTATACTGGTTCGGGCCACCGTTGTGGTGTAATACCCTACTCCAGTGTGTGGTGTGTGGATTGCCTCTTCGGCTGATGATGACGAACAATACAAGGAAGAACAGCCTTGCGAGGGTCTGTTCTTGGCTGGGGCGATGAACTGATGGGAGGGGTTCAACCACCTTTCTCTCTCTCTTTCGCTCTGCTTCTAGCCCCACTAACGAGCCTTTGTCTTCCTACCACCCAACCCCCTTGCTCTGTGGGTGGCTGGTCCTATTTATAGAGGCCCTGGTCCTGTTCCCAAATATTGAGCGGGAAGGGAGCCAACAATGGCGGGCTAATTTGAAAGGGGACAACAAGTATCAGCTATCCTGACAAAAGCAGTCTTCGCCTGCTCCAAGCTCTGCTGATGACGCCGTCTTGGGCTCCACGGTGACCTCCGTCTCGTAGTCCTCCTGGTCTTGGTCATGTTGCACCGAAATGGCAACCTTTGCCTGACACCTCGGTACTCCGCGGCTGTGCTTGCCCCCTTTGCACCAAAGAGGAAAGGAGGACGCTGCGCGGGCTGGCACCCGCCTGGCGCCCTGAGTTGTCATGGCTTGCGTCACGGGCACCTCGCGAGGTACCCTGCCTTGATCTCTCCGCCTCCTCGTGAGCCAGCCTGACGAGGCCGTGCCTGAGAAGCTCCGTGTCGTCCGCCCCGCGAGGCTTGGCCCCTCGCAAGGGTCTTGAGTTTGTGTTGGTGAAGATGGGCCGTGCTGGGCCCCTCTTTGAGCCACGCCGCAGACCGCAGGCAGGCAAGTCTGGGGAACCCCGTTCCCAGAACGCCGACAGTAGCCCCCGGGCCCAAGGCACGCCCGGACTTGGCCGTGTAGGGAGGCGGAAGGGCAAGAGCGAAGCACCGCGGGCCCTAACAGCCTGCGGCCTTGGGCGCCGCATGGCGGTTGACTCGATGTGGGCGCCTTAGCAGCCGCGCGAGTTGATAAGGGAGTGGCGTCCGCCTAGGCCCTTCTTCTTGCTTCCCTCGGTTACTGTTCAGATCCACTTTCCTGTGCTTCTCCTTCCTTCCTCCGAAATCTCCAGATCTGGTCTGACCGTTTGACCCAGGAAGCCATGGCGCCTCGCCAGCCCCCAGCCGCAGCTTGGTACTCGTCTGCCCTGGACCCGCCGAACGTGTCGGAGGCGGGCCTTGCCCGGTTGCGCCGGATAGCGATGGCGTGAGGCATCGACGAGGCGAAGGTGTTCAAGGCCGGCTCCGCCACCCCTGAGGGTCAGAGGAGCACCTTCTATCCACTCTTTGTAAGTGCCATTATTGCTGGCCTGGTGCCTCCCTTCTCCGAGTTCTTCTTCTCTGTCCTCCGCCATTACAAGCTGCAGGCTCTGCATCTCCATCCCAACTCTGTCCTTCTCCTCGCAATCTTTGCTTATTATTGCAAGGCCCACGTTGGGGTGCAGCCCTCAGTGGCCTTGCTGCGCCACTACTTCTCCCTCGGGACCTCTCGCGGTCCTGCTTCCGCGTGCGCGAGCTTCGTCGCGTACGGTGGCGCCATTGCCATCTCAAACTCTGGGAAGAGGATTGAGGGCTTCAGGAGAAAGTGGGTCTTGGTGGACGCTGAGCGCATCCACCCTCGGCTGATCTTGCCCACCGAGCAGCCCACGAGCTCCAGCAACTGGGGTCGAGCGGAGCTCACAGATCCCCGCGCGAAGATGGTGTTGGAGAAGATGGACGCGGATCTGAGGCTGGCCGACATGGCGGCGGCGAAGCTGACCGGCGTGTTGTTGCTGAGGGAGTTCCTGGAGCACCAGCTAGCTCCGCTTCGGCAGTACTCGCTTCCAATGTGGAGGCCCCGTCCGAGCCCCGCGTCCATGGCCGACGGAGACTTGGCTGCGGTTCTCCAATCTCTGGTGGGGGGCAATGTGGCGAGGTTGGAGGGCACTCCTACACCCTTGTTCCTCCGCGACAACTCGGAGCGGGTAGTGAATCCATGCCCGTCTTCAACGGGGAAGGGCCCGTGCCCCTGGAGGCTCCCGAGGGACCGGTGGATGTGCCCTCCGGCGTCTCCAGCGAAGAGGAAGAAGGAGGGAAGCGCGGAAAAGGGCCTGACTCCGAGGCGACTGACAGAGAGTCGAGGTCTCCCCTCCCCCGGCGTAGGTCCCATGTTCTCCGCCTCTCTCCGAACGATGACGACGAGGATGACGATGAAGACGATGATGAGCAGGACGGCGGGAGCTCGCCCCTGATCCCGAAGAAGGACAGGACCGGGCTGATCTCCCAAGGGTCTCCCCCGGCCCCGGGGCGAACCGCAGACGCACCTTCCGCCTCCAAACTTCCCGAGGTTGACCCTTCCAGCCGGCTTTCAGGCTTCAAATTTGGCCGGAGGCCGCTTGAGCTCACTAGCGACGACCCGTAAGGATTCGATTCTTGTCTTTATCTCTTGCTCTGCTTCTGAGGCTTGACGTCCGCATCTTTGGATAGGTTGGCGCCCGCAGCAAAGAAGTCAAAGGGGGCTCCTGAGGTTCCGTTCGTGACAACGCCCCTGAAGGAAGGTGACCGCGACGCACAAGCTTCTCCCGCCCGGTCGTCCTCGCGGGGCCTGACTGAGCCGGCTGGGGTGAGTTCAGCCCCCACGGCCCAAGTGGCTCCCGAGGTGCTCCCGTCTGCCGCCGCTGCTACAGCTATCGGGGCGTGGCAGACTCCGCCTCAGGATGCTGCGGCCGTGCTGCCGCCTTCTCCTCCTACTCCACAGGCTGCTATCTCCCCGACTCCTTCCGCTGTTCTCGACCGCGCTGTTGCTGAGCTGGACCGGCTGCGGCAGGATCTTCTCGGCGCTGACCCTCGCCTGGTGGCCGGGCGCTTGGAGCTGGTTTCTGGATGGGTTCGCTCCGACGCTTTGATTTGGGCGGCGCTGGTCCAGGCCTCGACGGCATGCGACGAGGAGAAGCAGGCCGTCCTTGAGGCGAAGGAAGCTCGCGATGCAGCCCTGGGAGAGGTGGTCGACGTCCGTGGTCGCTGCAAGGTGCTGGAGGACGAGTTGCAGGGCCTGCGGGATCAGCTCGCGAAAGAGGATCGCCTTCGCCAAGAGCAGGAAGAAGGCGTGAAGGCTCGCGAGGCGGCCGTTGAGGGCCGGGAGGCCAAGCTCAAGAAACGCCGCGACCGCCTAGGCGTGCTAGAGCAGGAATTGGGGTCGAGGAAGGCCGAGCTAGACGGCAAGGCCCTGGTCCTCGCCGAAGACCGCGCGGCCTTCACGGAAGTGGAGGCGAAGGCTCACTCCTCGCTGAGGACGCTTTACGACAGCGGCCTGGAGAGCCCGCTGGCCGGCGCCGAGGACGGTCCCGCCAAGCTACTTCCCTTCTTGGTCCACGCTCTTGAAGATGTCGCCCTTGGCCTCGGCCCCACGGCCGAGGCCGAGGCGCGTGTTCTGTCTTCTGCAGCACTGACACGGGTTCTCACCCACATCCACCTTCGTGATCTTGGGTTCGACCTCGACAGCCTGCTAGAGCCCGTGAGCGGAAAGCGTGCGGCGGCTGCTGCCGAGCCCGTGAAGGGTCGCGTAGAGGCTCTGCTGGGGAAGTTCCGGGCCTTCAGCACCAAGCCGGAGCAAGGCACTGCCGACCCTGCTGCTCCGTGAGGCAAACCCACGCCGCGCTGCTCCCCCGCCGCCAAGTGACTCCATCATGGCTCCTGTCCTGCTTTTAATTCCTGCACATGTATCATGCCTCGGGGAGGCGTTTAAACTTGCGCCTGATATTGGGATAATAGTGTGGACTATAATATTTGCTTTTGAATTCCTTTGAAATTTGTTCTTTTCCTTCCTACTTGCCTACGTTCTACGCCGGCAGAGCCCGGCCCCGCGCGTACCTCGCCTAGCAATAGCCCCGACCGGAAACCAGGATGGGACCAAGTAGTGAGGGGCTACGTGACAAGTTAGGCTGCTGAGTCGCGATGCTCAGGAGTCCCCCTTGGCGCACGAGCAACAAGTAGGGAGGTGTGATGTGGGTGGATCCACCATTCTACGTCTACAAAGCCCGGCCCCGCGCGTGCCTCACCCAACAATAGCCCCGACCGGAAACCAGGACGGGACCAAAGGAGTGAGGGGCTACGTGACCAGTTAGGCTCCTGAGTCGCGATGCTCAGGAGTCCCCCTTGACGCTCAAACGGCCTTCATACCTTGGCTCCGCTCGGGGAGAGGTGCGCGACGAATCAGGCCTGTGGGGACCTGGCTCGGCGTGCGCCTGGGCGTGACCCTGGCGCAGCCCCCGTGCCCAGCCCCCTTGCGCGGCACTCCCGAGGGGAGGCGTTGCGATGAGGCTAGACACTGAGCACTGGGCTCCCTGAGGTTGATGCGGCCCGGAGGCCACCCTCAGTTGTTTATCACCAGCGCGGAGCATAGCCCTTCCGTATGAGTACGGGCATAGCCGCTCCTCAGCAGTGTCGTCAGCCAGTGCGGAGCATGGTGCTTCCACTGGTGCGTGGGAAGGGCCCCCTCCGGGAGGAGCCCCCAGGGCGTGTACAGCCCCGCCCTGACACGTGGCTGGCACGGTAGGGCCTGGCGAGGTGTATCTGGGCACCCGTGAGCCAACGCGGGACTCACGGGGCCCTACCTCTAGGCGGGTTGCGCCTGGCACTGGGCCTTATCTTGTGTTGTGTCCCTGCAAGTTCGGTCAGATGCCTGCACTCTACATCCTCGAGTCCCGGCCCTCGAGCTGGTCTCAGCCGTCGCTGGTATGCCAGGTCGCGATGCCGTGGTCAAGGCTAGAGGGTGAGGGCTGGAGAGCTAGTAAGAGCCCTGAGTTGCGATGCTCAGGTACCCCCCCTTTAACGTGCAAGTGGTCGACATGGAGAAGAAGAGGCGCCGCGGACCGGCAACAAATAATCAAGCATGGCGGTTCTAACGCATAACCGGGAATGATCGCAAATGGGGTACATGCCGCTGAGCCTGTCCCGAGCGGCTTGGGGATCTTGCAGCCCGAGGGGAGCCCCCAACAAGGTAAGCTAACGACGCGAAATAAAAGGGATACACGCCGCAGGGACGGACCCACACGGCCTGGGAATAATGCAGCCCTAGGGGCGCTCCCAGCTGGAAGCGAAACTTGAAAGATGTCACCTGATGACGCTGAAGACGAAGGGGTGTTGGTGTAGCCGGCTCGGTGGTCTGCGGAAGCCGATCCTCATGAGCCCCTAGGCCCAGGGGCCTTGGGAGGCTCCGAAGGCGCTGGCGGTTCCTCGCGGGCCATCTTCATCTCCGCTAGGGCTGCGGAGCACCTGGCCTCTTGTGCCTCTGTGATGCCCCTCATGAGGTGCTGGCGTGTGTCGGCCGCGCTCGGCAAGCTGTAAGGCATGCGAACGTAGCTGTGGGGTGGACCTCCGCAGCGCCCCACTCGCGAGGGCTAGAGCCGCTCCAGGGAGGCGACTTGGTTGAGCCCTGGTACGTCGATGCAGACGCGCAGCCCGCCATCCTCGCCTGGATGGGGAGCCACTGCTGGTAGGCGGCGGGCGCCTCTCATGACTCTGGACTCCTGTAGCTCCTGAATGGCCTTGCCGACGAACTCCTGTGGGTCTGGATCTCCTTGCCTTGCTCCTTCTTGAGGGAAACGTGCTTCGAAACACGCCTTCATGTGGTGCCCAGCGCCTCCCTCGTGACCCTTGCTAGGTCGGTGGCCCTCCAGGGGAGAGCCCCCGAGCCCTGCCTGAGGAGGGCACTGGGCGCGCTTTCCTATGCGATGGAAGGATGTTCCCCCTGGGCAGGCACGGGCCTAGAGGGGCCTGCCTCCTGAGGGGCCAGGCCGGACGATGTCTTCTTCTTCTTGGGGGCGGCCTCGGGAAGCCTCCTGCTTCCGCGATCCGGGTCTTCTAGTGATGCGGCCTGAAGGGTCGCTCCAGGGAACACACTGCATCCTTCTCTTCACAGGGCACCGTGATGACTCCGCCGCTTCCTGGCATCTTGAGGACATTGTAGCCGTGGTGAGTCACGGCCATGAACTTGGCCAGCGCCGGGTATCCGAGGATGGCATTGTACGGCAGGCGGATGTGAGTGACATCGAAGTCGATGAGCTCGGTGCGGTAGTTGTCGCGTGCCCCGAAGGTGACGGGGAGGCGGACCTGCCTGATCGGGACCGTGGAGCCGTCGGTGATACCGGAGAAGGGCTTGGTTGGCTGAAGCTGGCTGTAGGGCACTTGGAGGTTGTTGAATGTTTCTACGGACAGGACGTTGAGCCCTGCCCCGCCATCGATGATGGTCTTGGTGACCACCACGTTGCTGATGATTAGGGAACAAAGCATCGGGAGGACTCCGGCTGTAGCCGCACACTTGAGTTGATCTGCTGAGCTGAATGTGATGGCGCACGCCGACCACCTGAGAGGGCGCGTGGCTTCGAGCCTGGGGAGGGCTGCATTCACTTCGTGGGCGAACTGCTTGAAGATGCGCTGAGAGGCTGGGGCCTGAGCTCCGCCCAGGATGCAGGCGATCGCGCGCGGCTCCTGGAAGCCCCTAGCCTCCTTGTCCTGGTGGCGGTCCTTGTTTCTCCTTGGCTACGGCGGCAGCGGTGGGAGGCCTGCGTTGCCTTGTGGGCGATCCTCGCGAGGCTGATCCCTCCAGCCTCCCTCGCGAGGTGGGTCTTGCCAGCGATCCTCACGAGGTTGGTCGCGCCACCCCTGGCGCGGGCCACGGTCTTCCCAGCGCCCTGTGTTCCTTCCTCCTCCTCGACCGTATCCCCTGTCACCACGGTCAGGGCGACGGCCGATCCTTCCTTCTCACACGGCTCGGAGTTCTTGGCATTCGCTGGTGTTGGGGGTGTGGAGGTCGTGGTACACGCAGTACCGGCTGCCCTTGGGAGGTTCGGGCTGATCTCTGCCCCGCTTGGTGTCTGGTTCTGCCACGAGCATAGCAGCCCCCTTGCGCTTCACTTCCTTGGCCTTGAGCTTCTTCTCTTCTAGGTCTGCGGCAGGCAGCTCAAGGAGGGAGAGACGCCCTTCCTCAGCCCTGGCGCACTTGTTCGCCAAGTTGAACAGCTCCAAAGAAGTGCACAGGTCTTCATGCATCACCAGCTCCTCCTTCATCTTGACATCGCGCACGCCGTCGGAGAAGGCTGAGATGATGGCCTCTTCAGTCACCTTGGGAATCTTGAGGTGTGCGTTGTTGAAGCGCTGGATGTACTTCAGAGGGTCTCCCCGGGTTGTTGCTTGATGCGGCGCATGTCGCTCACGGCGGGTGGCCGGTCGCGAGTACCTTGGAAGTTGGTGATGAAGCGGGTGCGCATCTCTTCCCAGGCGGAGATTGTGCCTGGAGCCAGGTTCAGGAGCCAGGTGCGGGCCCTGTCCTTGAGCGCCATGGGAAACCAGTTCGCCATGACCTTCTCGTCTCCGTTGGCAGTTTTGATGCCCAGCTCTTAGAGCTGGAGGAACTCCGCAGGGTCGGCCGTGCCGTCGTAGCGAGGAGGCAGGTCCGGCTTGAACTTGCCTGGCCACGCGACGCTGCGCAGCTCGGTGGTTTAGGCGCAGCAGCCTGCTGTGGCCACGGGAGGCCTTGGGTTATGGAGAGCCTGGTCTTGTATGTCCCCACGCGCCGGAGCAGGAGGATGGTCGCGACGTGTTGGAGCAGGGAGCGCCCGGGCAGCTTCTGGCGGGCGAGGGACTTCTTGGCAGCTCTGCTCTTGCCGCGCTGGCACCTAACAGAGCGGGTTCCTCCTAGGGGCCATGCGCCTTGGAGCCATGGCGTCTTCTTGGGGAGTAGGCGGCCGGGGCGCCGCCAGAGCCTCGTCGCCCGCGTGGGGCGGGGTGCGGTGCGGTGCAACGGAACGGACGGCGCGGGAGAACCCCCTCCAGCACGGACGAGCTCGGCGATGCTGCCGAGCCATTCTTCGTAGACGTCGTCGACGGGACGGTAGCGCAAGAGCTCGTTCGCCACGATGAGTGCAGCCCGAGCCTCCATGGGCGTGCGGAGCGCGCGGGATGAAGATCCAGCTGGGGCGAGTGAGGGAGTCACGGTGCGGCCGTCTTGTCGCACGGATGGATGCTGAGACGATGCTTGCTGCTCGTCCCCCGCCGGGTCGGTGGCAGCGTTGACGGCAGGTGACGGGGAACGGCGAGGACGCCCACCGACAGGGGCCGTCTGGGCGACGCGGGAAGCGAGGGCGGCCAGGCGCTCCGCGCGGGCCCGACGTGCGTCAGACATGAGCGTGATGGTCGGAGGAGAGCGGGGCGGTGGAAGACGAATTCCGGTGCACCCCTACCTGGCGCGCCAAATGTCGGATTTCGGGTTTCGGCAGACCCTTGAGGTTCGAACACTGGGGTGCGCGTGGAGGTTTCACCTCCTACCTACCTGCACCCCTCCGCCATGCTAGGATCAAAGCTATGGAAATAACAACACATGGGACACAGGGTTTATACTAGTTCGGGCCACCGTTGTGGTGTAATACCCTACTCCAGTATGTGGTGTGTGGATTGCCTCTTGGGCTGATGATGACGAACAATACAAGGAAGAACAGCCTCGCGAGGGTCTGTTCTTGGCTGGGGCGATGAACTGATGGGAGGGGTTCAGCCACCTTTAACGAGCCTCTGTCTTCCTACCACCCAACCCCCTTGCTCTGTGGGTGGCTGGTCCTATTTATAGAGGCCCTAGTCCTCTTCCCAAATATTGAGCGGGAAGGGAGCCAACAATGGCGGGCTAATTTGAAAGGGGACAGCAAGTATCAGCTATCCTGACAAAAGCAGTCTTCGCCTGCGCAAAGCTCTGGTGATGACGCCGTCTTGGGCTCCACGGTGACCTCCGTCTCGTAGTCCTCCTGGTCTTGGTCTTGTTGCACCGAAATGGCAACCTTTTCCTGACGCCTCAGTACTCCGCGGCTGCGCTTGGCCCCTTTGCACCAAAGAGGAAAGGAGGACGCTGCACGGGCTGGCAGCCGCCTGGCGCCCTGAGTCGTCATGGCTTACGTCACGGGCACCTCGCGAGGTACCCCGCCTTGATCTCTCCGCCTCCTCGTGAGCCAGCCTGACGAGGCCGTGCCTGAGGAAGCTCCGTGTCGTCCGCCCTGCGAGGCTTGGCCCCTCGCGAGGGTCTTGAGTTTGTGTTGGTGAAGATGGGCCATGCTGGGCCCCACTTTGATCCACGCCGCAGGCCGCAGGCAGGCCAGTCTGGGGACCTCCGTTCCCAGAACGCCGACAAAGTTGTTCCATCTTCGGTAAATGGAAGTGACAATGATGCAACTAGCCCTGCAGGCAACATTAACCTGTGCATCTGTGTGTAGTTGAAGAAGGATGTTGTTCCGGAGACTGATTCTGGAGTACAAGCTGAAGTAGGTGACACCGGCAGCAATAATGGTTAGTCTGCTCCACGAGTTATTTAAGTTAGTCGTTGTTTGAAGTCATTGTGAGTAATCTATGGCACTTAATTCGTGTTAATTTCTAGAGAATGTTAGTTCATTTTAACTGAAAGTATTTCATTTCTTGTTCTGTATATTCTGCAGTAGGCTCAAATGCTAAACAAAATAAGAAGCGAAGATGGTACCCAGACAATCAAAAGCAAGAAATTTATGCCATGCTATTAGAGCGGACAAATGGGCGTACTAAACCAAGGGGTGGTTGAGGAGGTGGCAGAACTTTGTCAAGTTAATTACCGGACTGTTCAAAACATATGGTTGAGAAGCAAGCGAGCCGGTGGTATTCATGGAGTAGCAAACAAAAGGGTGAAAGATTGTGGCCGCAAGAAGATAGCATTTGATTCGGATGCTATAAAATAGATTGATTTGAGCAAAAGAACTACGCTTAAAGATCTTGCTAATGAGCTTCAAATGGTGAAGACAGCATTATGGAGAAGGTTGAAGGAGGGCAGACTGAAGCGCAATACAAATTTAATTAAATCTACATTTACTGATGACAATAAGGTAGGTCGGATTCACTTAGGTTTATCCATGTTGTATGAACTAAGCGTGCCTGAAGAACCCACATTTATAGGCATGTACAATGTCATCCATATTTATGAGAAGTGGTTCTACCGCACTAACGGTACTCAAAACTACTACTTGGCACCTGATGAAGAGGAACCCTATCGCAGCACACAGAGCAAGGGATTTATTGACAAAGTTATGTTCTTAGCAATGGTAGAAAGGCCTCGTTATGATGATGATGGTGTCATGACATTTGATGGCAAGATTGGAATTTGGCCATTCGCATATCAGGACTTTGCAAAGAGGTGTATCCCTTACAGAGAGAGGGGGAAGAGGTAACCAAGGTTTTGCCGTCAGTGACAAAGGATGTCAGTAGAGACTATATGGTGAATAAGCTTCTACCTGCCATCAAGGCTTTGTGGCCGGCTTCGGAACGTAGACGCACAATATACATTCAGCAAGATAATGCAAAGACCCATATTTCCGTGAATGATAGTGTGTTTTGTGTAGTGGCACAGGCGGATGGATGGGACATTAGGCTTACATGTTAGCCGCCCAACTCACCTGATTTGAACATTCTTGACTTAGGTTTCTTTGCGGCACTTCAGGCTCTTTTTAAGAAGATGTCCCGCGGTAAAATTGCTGATATTGTTGCGAAGGTGAAAAAAGCATATGACACATACCCGGCTGAGAGAAGCAACTGTATTTTTCTGACCCTTCAGTCATGCATGCACGAGGTACTGAAGCAGAAAGGAGGTAACCGGTACAAGGTCTCGCACATGAGGAAGTTATTTCTGGCGGCACTCAAAATGCTTCCGGACGTAGTACCCTGGGATGCTGATGTTGTAATTGCTGCTATTGAGGCCCTTCCAGATGCTTGATGTACTTCTCGTTGCTTGTTATCATTGAATTTAAACTTACTCGTACTGTACATCAACCACTATTGTTAATCTTAGCGAACTCGCTGTTATGGTGTTTTGTGATGTTTATTACTCCATGCCATCGATTAATCCTAGTGAACTTGATGTTCTTTGTTTTTTGATGTTTACGACTCCATGCCATCGACTCTTATCGAACTCATTGTTCATTGTTTTGTGAGTAGCACGTGGTAAGTAACAAGAACAAACAGAATGAACTTCATTCATGCCACTAATTATTTGTGTATGATGTCACTTAACATATTCATGCAATACAAAAAAGACTTTCGGCACCATTACAATTTATGAAATCACACCAAATGTTGACTGCTAAACATGGAGTAGTTGCGCCATTGATTGCGTGGTCATTTCTTCATCATCTTCGAATCATACGATGTCATCAAGGACTTTAGTATGAAATCCCTATATGATTCCATTTCTAGGGGTACCGACTCTCGCATTGAATCCGGGGCATAAAGTCGTTGCACATGCACTTCACTTGCTTTGGCAGCTTGCAACTCTTCAAACTCTAAATCAATGGTTTCATCATCGCTATCGACCTCATCAAATTTGATGTCCTTGCCATTCACCACGTCGGTCTTATCGTCCTCCTCGCTATACTTGTGCTTCCCTTGATCGAAGCCTCCAGTTGTAGCACTAAAATTAAGAACAAGGGATGTCATACACGTACACATATCAACAGGAAGTAAAGTTAGTCACAAAGGTATAAATGGAACTAACCCAAACTCTATAATTTTGCTTGACGTGACAGATATTCCATAGCTACGGCAAAGGTCAGTGAGCCGAGCATTGCTTGACTTGCCATGTTTAAATTTATGTCCCATGATGCGTAGGGCTACAGTGCTGCACACTTCATGGCCTCGCCGACGGCGGCGATTCCCGCCTTGGAAGAAGTCGCACGCAAGATGTCGAGCACCATTTGTGCGCAATAACCTGGCATGTCAGACAGGTCCGACATCGTCCGTGGTCGCGTCATGAAAAATCTTCTCGGCGAGCTTGATATCGCTGGACAACGCAGGGGAGGAGTCCTTGGCGAGACACTGGCCGCGATCTTCTACCTCGCTAAACACACCCAAGGACTCATCCGTTTCTTCCACCTGACTGAACAATTCCATAGCGGGATCATCCTCTTGGCTGAAAACATGGAGCAACGAGTTGAACCTTTCTTCCTCTAGCATTAACGCATCCATGGTGGATGAGAAAGGATGTGGCTTGGAATTTTTTGTTCGTCAGATGTTTTCTGTTTTCTAGCCTAGAGAAAGGCTTCGATCTGGTGAAGAAATACGTTCTGTACGCTCGCCAACAGGAAATAGTAAAAAAAGGATAGCATGGTACGTGAGGATCTTTTTCCTAACTAATGATAGGAGCATTTAATTTGGAACGAATGCATTCATGGGTTGGCTTGATTTTAGCGTGAGGAGGCTAGCTTCCATGTACGTGATGGTGGAGGGGTAGAAGAGGGATTATATAAGATTACATCAAATACACCTTACATTGTGGAAAATTGTAAGAAAAGCACCTTAGATAATGGAACGGAGGAGCACTTCACAGTGTATTCCCTTAGGCCCAAAGATGGCGAAGTTTCATGTAGTCGACGTTCACATAACACCACTAGGGGAATCAACAACATACATAACATCAAAATATCGAACCAATACCAAATTCTCATGATTACTTATCACAATACTTCTCCCATGTGCTCAAGAATAAAATTAACTACTCAAAAACATATTCATGCTCAAGATCATAGGGGTATTCAATAGAATAATACATTTGAATATATGATCTTCCACCAAATAAACCAACTAGCATCAACTACAACATGTAATCAACACTACTAGCAACCCACACGTACCAATCTAATGTTTTGATACAAAGATTGAATACAAGAGATGAACTAGGGTTTGAGATGAGATGGTGTTGTTGATGATGTTGATGAAGATTGACCCTCCCATGATGAGAGGGTTGTTGGTGATGAGGACGGCTTCGATTTCCCCTCCCGGAGGGAAGTATCCCTGGCGGAATCTCTCCATCGGAGAGAAAACGTGCTTCTGCCCAAGTTCCGCCACGAGACAGTGGCGCTCCGTCCCAAAATTCCAATCCTTATTTTTCTTGGGAAGTGGGCTTATATACCAGAAGATGGGCACCAGAGGATGGCCAGGGGCCCCACTACCCACTAGGGCGCACCCTGGTGCCTAGCGGCCACCTGGGTAGCCCCCTCTGGTATTTCTTTTCTCTAATGATTTTTATATATTTCAAAATAAATCTCCATAAAGTTTTAGATCATTTGGAGATGTGCAAAATAGGTATCTCTGACATAGCTTTTACAGGTCCAGAATTCCAGCTGCCAGTAATCTCCCTCTTTGTGTGAACCTTGCATATTATGCGAGAAAAGGCATTAGAATTTCTCCATAAAGTGTTATATTGATTGAAACACTATAAATAACATTAGCAAAACATGATGCAAAATGGACGTATAAGTAGACAAACACATCATCCATCATGATGGTTCTCTTCTCTGGCACATAACCATTAGAAGCAAATGTGCATGAATGATATGATGCAACAATGGAGATATTCATGGCACTCGGCATATGGGGAAAAGATGGGAGACAAGTATTGACGGTGTCCTAGATTATGGGGTGCCAACCATGTCAGCCCATGTTCCTCGAATTGGGCCAATGGGCCCTCATTCATTCTCAAGAAGGACTTCGGAGGCTATACGCAGGAGGCGTGATCAAGCCTACATCTACCGAAGACTTGTCGTATACCCCAAGACTACTCCTGCCGTCTCACGCCTAGATGTCGACCTTATAACCCTAGATACCCAACCCGGCGTGTATATAAGTCGTATGGTTTAGCCCATATAGGGGACATCAACACAATATCATTCACCTAGCCCTAGAGTTAGACCAGATCTTATGATCTCGAGGTAGATCAACTCTGTACTCGATACATCTATATCAATATAAACAAGAGCGTGGCGTAGGGTTTTACCTCCATCAAGAGGGCCCGAACCTGGGTAAAACATCGTTTCCATGTTGTTGTTACCATCTGTCCGAGATCCACAGCTCGAGACCCCTACCCTAAGTTCTGCCAGTTTTCACACCGACACTGGTGCTTTCATTGAGAGTTCCGCTGCGGGGTTAACAGAAGGATCGACGGCTCATCTACAGATGCAGCAATGGCCGCGGGATTGTTTACGCCCCCAGAAAACTTGTTGTGTTCGGCACCATGATCTCCTGCACCGGCTCTACTGGCCATCTGGCGTTCGTCGAAAACTACACCCCATGTCGGATCATGAACTTTGGTGGCCTCGAGTACACCGTAGATTCCCACGGCAAACTCGTCATGTCAGGCTGGACGCCCGGCCTAACCTCCTTTGGGGACATTGGGCCAGGAACCTTGGCGTCACCAAAGATCCCCGTGTAACAACTCTGGACGGTCCCCTCTTAGTCTCTAGCCCGGACATCGATTTGGCTCCCACCTCTAAAGCTAAGTCAGGCTTAGAGCCGACCCTTATGCAGGATCTAGGATCACTCTCATATCCCCTTCATGCTGAAAACATGCCAACCTATACGTAGGGCACACTTTGAGTCAGCCATGCCTATAGCCAAGCCATAAAATTCGAAGAGCTATCCCACCTCAATGAGATGCTTAACAGTATCCAGAGAATGTCTATCTCGGACGGTAAGACTTCGGCTTACGATTAGATCGGACTTAAGGACAATGATCGGGAAATTTACGTACCACCCACCACCCACCTAGTCACTATGGTCGATGACTTAACCGATGTGTTGGACTACGACGAGGCCACGGACATGGATGAAGATGCCAATGGCCCCACAAAAAACACCTTGCCTCTGATAAACACTGGCAGGTGGACCTATGATCTATACATGGTTGATACTCCCAGATCTCCTCCAAGGCATCGGCAGAGACGCAGAACGGGTAACAATAGGTAACCAAGTGGCAATAATGTTACCGTCGATGACGGCGACGTAGTAGCCGGTGACGCTAATATCCCCGAGGAGGACTCTCAAGCCTCCCCAATGTGGAATGGCAATCGCTAAGTAAACCCCGAGGATTTAGATCCCGATGACCTCTTTGAAGGGGCCGATGACAATTACATGCCGGAGTCAGAGGAAGATGAGAGCCTCGGCACCGAGGACTACATGGTCACCGAAGACACTCTCGAACAAGAGCGCTTCCTACAGGACCTCATCCCCACCGCTCGGAGCATGAAACGTGAGCAGCAACTGCAAGCCAGCATAGATGTGTTGAATGAAAAGTGAGACAAAGTACTCTTATCCAAACAACGTCTCAAAGACCGACGCTCTAGTGCACTGGAATCATACCCATGAAGGCGTCTACAAGCCTGGCGAGGAGCCGCCCAAAGGCCGAATACAACATGCCTGGCACCCCTAGGAGAGATAGCAACAAGCCTGGCGAGGAGCCGCCCAAACACCGAATACAACACCAACGATCCAAGGGGCATCGAGTCAGGGAAAGCAATATAGGCACAGGAGAAGATGACACCATGGACAATGCGGAAGACCTCCGCGACCCGCCCCCGAGCAACAACTTGATGGATCAGAAGGGCATGGGGCTCAGTATAACCCTGAGGACCCCAATGACTCCAAAGATAGTAATTATTTGTCTTTCTCCGAAGAGGAGGTCAGCCTCAGAGCCGAGGATTTCATCGTTCCGGAGGATCTACTGGACCAAGAGTGGTTCAAACAGCAACTCATAGCCACTATGCGAAGCTTGAAGAAGAAGAAGAAGCAGCTGAAGGCTGAACAGAACACCCTCAGTGATAGATGGACAAAAGTCCTGGCAGCCGAAGAAGGGTATGACTATGAATAGCAAACCAAAAGCTACCCAAACCGGAAGCAGCTCCCACATTTCGACGACGAGGCCCTAGCACCCGCACCACCAAGATATACACAGGCAGAACGGCCAGACCGCCCCCCTTGAGGAAGGGATAGGCCAGCTCAAGAGGCCGAACACCCACCCGCCCCCTTGTCACAAAGGCATGGAGGCAACACAACCAGAATACCAATATGATCTCCTGCACGACCTGGCTATTAGAGCAGGGCAGACAAGATCCATCTACGGATCTTGAGATTACGCCCCAGCTGGACAGGTGAGATACCAAACATGGCGCGACCAAAATGATAGATTTCGGGAGCATCCCCGGGCCGATATGACAACTGATCCCCGGCGTGATGTAGCCTGGGTCAGGGGCACCACTCATCTGATGTGCTTCATGGATGAGGTAATGCAGCATCAATTGCCCGAAGGGTTTAAACACGTAAACATTGAAGAATACGACGGGAACACAGACCCGAGCATATGGATCGAAGATTTTCTTCTCCACATTCATATGGCTCAAGGAGACGATCTCCACACCATAAAATACCTACCACTTAAGCACAAAGGACCAACAAGGCATTGGTTCAACAACCTCCCTGAAAACTCCATAGGGAGTTGGGAAGAGCTCAAGGATGCTTTCAGTGCCAACTTTCAAGGCACTTATGTCCAGCCTCCGGATGTCGATGACCTGAGCCATGTGCTCCAACAGCTCGGTCAATCAGCCTGATAGTTTTGGAATCGGTTTTTGACAAAAAAGAACCAAATTGTCGACTGCCCGGATGCTAAAGCTATAGCTGCATTCTAGCATAGTATCCGGGATGAATGGCTCACACGCCAACTTGACCAATATATGCCCAGGATGATGTTGGCACTCACCTCTCTCATGACCCGCTTTTGTGCATGAGAAGACAACTGGTTGGCTCGGATAAGCACCAACCCCGAAGACTCCGACACCTCGAAAGTCGGAGATGGAAACGGGAAACCACGGTGCAACAAAAATAAATGCCGCCAGAACTGCAGTGAAGCCGAAGACACGACAAAACATCTGGACAGGCCCACTAAGTTGGACACAATTCTGGACAGGCCCTTCCAGATCCACAGAACATCTGACAAAACCGGCAACCACACCAATGTAGCAAGGACGACGGGGAACCCCACAGGCTGAACAACGGGGGCCAGAAATAGTTCTCCTGAGGTAAAGATGGTGAATACGATCTATGTCACCCATATACCCAAGAAGGAGCAAAAACATGCACTCCGGGATGTCTACACCATAGAGCCTGTAGCCCTGAAATTTAACCCATGGTCGGCATGCCTGATCACTTTCAACTGTAGAGACCATCCGACCAGTATCAGTCATGGAGGATCGGTAGCCCTGGTTCTTGACCCTATTATCGATGGGTACCACCTCACTATAGTCCTCATGGACGGAGGTAGTAGCCTCAATCTGACTTATTCAGATACAGTGAGGAAAATGGGTATTGACGTATCAAGCATTAAACCTAGTAACACTACTTTCAAAGGGGTAATCCCGGGCATGGAGGCCTGCTGCTCGGGCATCCTCACTTTGGAAGTAGTGTTCGGCTCATCGAACAAGTTCCGTAGCGAAAACTTGATCTTCGACATTGTCCCTTTTTGCAACGCTATCACACACTTCTGGGCCGAACAGCGTTTGCTCATTTAAATGATGTCCCCCATTATGCATACCTAAAGTTAAAGATGCCCAGACCTAAGGGCGTCATGACAATCAATGGCAACACGGAGCGCTCACTTCGGACTAAGGAACATACACCGACTCTAGAAGCCGAAGTCCAAACCAGCATCGAGGGGCCCAAGTATCAGCCCACCGTCAAGGCACGAGAATCAAGGGAATGAGCCCGTGCTCTATATACATTTGAAGAGCCTCCCTAAGATCCGATTAAATAGGGGTACACCCCCCACAGCATGCCCAACCCACTCACACACCACGTGCCTCGTTAGCACAACTTCACGCTCAAGATACCATGGGCTGCCATGGGCCTAAACTAAACCAAATGCCAAGTGCTCGGCTTAACCGAGCTACGGTCACACACGTCTTCAGACGCCAACAGGTACCATCTAGGACCTACCCAACATGAAGCTAGAACAACACGACGACCTCCCAAGGCTCCTCGTCAAGGGCCTATCCAAATAGAAGCAAAGTCGCGGACATGCAGCAGGGCATAGTAGGGACATCAACCCACGCATCAAGGCCTCATGTCAACCATTCATCTATAAAACCTTCTTCTTCTTATAAAGTGCCTATAACAGATGTCATGAGCTCATTGGAAATAAAAACCGTCTTCTACTATCCTCTAGCAGTCATTTATATTGCACCTTTTTCTGCTCTTCGACTAGTTCAACATACATTTTCTCTAAGATGCAATCGGCTAATCGACCAGGGGCTCGACCATAATACTCGCGCCATGCATCAAGTCCAGCACTAATTTTTCTCTGTGTGTTCGGCGTCTCGGATATTGCATTATATGAATTGGTTCTGAATTATGTCTTGGGTCAATAGGTGGGTTACCCGGCTCCTATGTTAACTTTCTTACATTTCCCACATTCAGCTAAGAAGATAAAGGGAAAACCATTGCGATCGTAATTCTGGCTAGCCTGGTTAAGTACATCACCAAAGAAAGCCGAAAACTAACTGTCATAATAAGCGAGAACTGGTGTCAAACCCAAAATCGGTAGCGATTACCCCATGTTATATGAAGGGTTTGCCTTTGCACAAACCATGTGTTACATACCTCGGCTCTCCCGAACATCACAAAACACAAGGGGCTAGTCACTAGCCCCCGCGGTCAACCTCCTATGGCTTAGTGTAAGTAATAAAACTGCATAGTCCGATTGCCTCGTTTCCCTCATACACTGCCGCCTCCGGGCACCGAGATGTTGGCTATGGGTCACAATGCAGAGGACGAAAGACCCCTCATAGCATCTACATGGGGGCTGAAGCCGATGACTGGTCACTTTCAAGTTCAAAACGGCCGCACAGGAGTCAAACTAAATAAAAAAGATACATGTATGATATACCATACAAAACAACCTCATTCTGAAGCAAAAGGTCCAATTGTAATTAAACACATGATAGTTCATTCATTCAAGGATTACATCTTTGGGATACTGGTCCTCGATCACCCGAGCACCATCTATCATGATGGGGAAATACCGTTCGAGACATCGATTCTCCTTTCCAGTAGGACGGGGACTGGTGGCCATCTCAGCTGGCTTGATCTTGGGCCAGTGCACCATGGTCTTCGCGAAGGCCATTCGAGCTCCCTCAATGCAGAGAGAGCGCTTAACAACGTCAATCCCGAAAGTCGCGTCACGCAGCTTCTGCACCAGCCCAAAGTAATTACTTGGTATTGGCTCTACAACCCACAGCCAGACACAAAGGTCCTTCATGGCCGGTTCTGACATCCGATGGAGCTCCATCAGTTGCTTCATCTAGTTTCTCAGGAGGGGAGGGTGTTCGAGCACCTGGAATTGTGCCCAGAACAACTTGTGTTTCAATATCACCCTCTCGAGATGCATAATACCTCGCTGTGTCCACAGCCCTCCTCGGGAGCTCCGCAAATGCGCCTGAGGAACACCAGACTCATGTGTGCAACGCGGACCTATGGCCACCAAAGACACTCTATAGTAAGTACGTCTTACCATTGACAATTTTCTTCACTTGACGGAGCTCCTCTTGGGCACCTCGTGTCTCCGTCTTGGCCTCCTGGACTTCCTGCTTCACCTAGGACAAGTCGTTTGCTTGACCCTTACTTTTCTGCTCAAGGTCCTCACATTTAATGACGGCATCCTTGAGCTCCTGCTGCACTTTGGCCACTCGGGCCTCATGCTTCTCACTGACGGTCTTCACAGTCTTGAGTTCAGCGGTTGCCTGCTCGGCCGCCGCCTTCTATTCGGCTGCCTATTCCTTGGCCTTCTTCAATTAGGCCTTGAGGCCCCCGACTTCTGCAGTTACAGCTGCAATTATAATTAAGCACCTCTTGCTTAGCGATCATCCCGAATACCTTGTTCGACAAGAGAAGTACATATTACTAAGTCTCAATCAGACTAACATTACGCTTCGTCAAACCGCTTGTTGACGAGGTCAGCTCCTCATTAGAGCTTTTGAGCTTCTGATGCATCTCACCCAGCATCGTAGCATTAGCAGCCGCCGCCAAGCATGAGGTCGACAAAAAACAACAAAGAAGACCACATTGTTTAAAACTCCTGATTCCATGATTTTTGATCCTCTGCCAGGTTTTTCAATCCTGGCAGAGTCTAGAGGGATGTTATATACAAGGATGGTGCAACTTTGTTTAAAAAATCCGCCTTATGGAAAGAACATTACATGGCTTACCTCGAAGCCCGTCAGAAGGCCACTGAAGGCTTCCTTCAGTCTGCTGTTAACGGACCGAATACTTTGCAGCACCATGCCCATTAGGGAACGGCGCTCCGCATTGATGGAGGAGCTATTCAAAGCCTCCTCCATTACATTCGGCCACCCAGCCGCTATCCGATCGCAGGTGTTCAGTGCTAGCGGCGGGGCCCCGGCTCCCCCTTCAACGGAGGACCAAATTGATGCCTCTGAAGGCCTAGGGGGCTCTGGAGCCATTTTTCGGGAGGGCTCGGGTCGGCCGGACTCCCCCTTCTTGCTTCCCAGGAGGGATCCCCCTCCCGGTCTTCAGTGATTGAGGTATTGACCATGGCCATGACCTCGTCGCCACCTCCCGTGTCCGGGCCGGGAGGGGTCCTTCGAGACAGTACCTCCATGGCCTCCCCAGTGGCCAAAGGAGGCGTAGGGCGCGACACGGTCTCACTCTCCGCCGGTTCGGCTGATGGAGAATTCCCTTCCGAGACACGGTCGGTAGGGACGTCGCGCGGTGGACTATAACATAAAGTACACACAAACTATTGATAATAGACAAAATAAAACAAGTGCCCAGGAATCTCCGGATCCGTACCTTTCGGCGGGGAGCTTGGCTCTGGGGTTCCTCTTGGGAACCTATTCGGACACTGCATATTCCTCTTCGGAATCCAAGCTATCATCAAGCAGGACCAACTTGGGCCTGCGTTGCTTCTTCGGGGCACAGGGGGGGGCTGCTCCTCCTCGACGTCTTCTGATGCCGCCCTCTTCCTTGTATGGGAGGAGCCTCTCTCCTGTTCGTCGTCCTCGTCCTGCTCCCCCCGGGGGCGGAGGGAGCTTGGGTCTCCCCAGACTTAGTGTCCGGATGTGCTCTTGAGCGGAGGCTTCTCTGGTCTCCCTCACCTCGCTCTTCTTCTTCTTCTTGTTGTTCTTCTGCTCTTTCCTTTCCGGCACCTATTACGGCACCACGGTCAGCATATCCTCTAACAGAGTTGACGGTATTCGGGTTGCGGGGCCGGGCTGTCCATCTACACGGCTTTATCGAGCCAGCCCTGGAAGAAGGGGAAGAAAGAGTCGGGTCTCTTGTTGAAGAACGAATAGACAAATACAAGATAGTAAAAGCCTCATTACCTTCTTAGGGGGGCTCAGAGTTGAGGCCGATATTCTCCTCCTTGGCCGGCCACTCCTTCTGGTTTTGAATAACACCTTCCACAACTTGTCATGGTGGTTCCATATAAGTGAAGCATGGTGACAGGGTCTTTGGACTTGTAGTCCCACATTGGGGCGTCCAGTTGCAGGCAAGGGAGGTGGCGACGGCAGAGCATCACCTGAATTATGTTGGTCAACTTGGCGCCCGGATTTTTCATGTTGATGATGTGCTTCTGCAGCAGCTCCACCTCTACGGGAGACCCCCAGTCAAGGCCCGTCTTGGTCCATGAGGTTAGGCTCACCGGGGGTCTGGATCTAAATTCGGGGACCGCCCACAAGCTACATCGCGTGGCTCCGTGATGTTAAACCACTCTTTCTGCCAAACTTTGATAATATCTATGAATGTGCCCTCCAGACACTCGACCTGGGCGAGCTTGCTGACCATCGCTCCCTCATAGTCTACCTAGTGGTCGTCGATGATATTTGGTTTGGCACTGAAGATCTTTAGCCACAGGACGAAATGGGGCTGGATCCAAAGAAAGGCCTCGCAGACGATGATGAAGGCCAAGATGAGGAGGAAGGAGTTCAGAGCCAGATCGTGAAAATCCTGCCCATAAAAAACATTATCCCCCTAACGAAGGGGTGGGCGCGGGAAGCCTAGACCCATGATGAAATGGGGTGACGAACACTACCCTCTTGCCTGGTCGGGGCATCGGGATGGCCTGGCCCTCGTCTGGAGCTCGAGTGAGCAACGTTGGCCGGAAGGTAGGCCACGCGCTTCACATCTTTGATATCCTTATTGGTGATGATGGAGGCCTCCCACTTGCCTCCCGCGCAGGATCCGGTCATGGCTGATTTGAGGGAAGAGTTGGTGGGGATTCCTTGAGGAAAGATGGGAAGATTGGGAAGGCGATGTCAAGAGGAAGGAGAAAGTGTGAGGAGATAGCTATGGTCATTTCCCTTTTATAGGCTGCCGTAATACCAAAGGTCCATTTATTGCGCCACAGACCTCGCCAGTTCCGGATATAATCGTGGCATTATGCGTGAATGTGATAACCCAAAACCATTGATCGTATCCGTTAAAGGGTGGGCACGATCTCCACCTTGATGGGACGTGCCAATGGAGGCGCTGCCTCAAACCACGAATCGAGCTTTCACAATGGTTCGACGTTTATGACCTGGTGTGACCCTTCGCTCAAAGTTGTGAGGCGAGGGCACTATTCACACTTGGACAGTTGGCCTTCGAGTCTAAGCAACATCTGCAATTTGGATTCCAAACATTACCTGGTTAGCACATGGCTGAATTCCACCTTAGCAGCTCTTGGAACCTGACTAAAGGAGATTATGCTGAACATGAAGAAGGAGAGGAACTCACCCCGCAAGCCGGAGACATCAGGTGTATAAAGATCTCAAGACACGATGAAGCACCGGCGTTGGAGGCAAGTTAAGGGGCTACTAAGGAAGTCCTAGATTAGGGGGGTCCTTGTCGTGCCGGTCTATCTCTCATGGGCCAGACGGTTGGGCCACACTACCAATTCTAGAAGGCCGAACTATGAGGAGACTCCCTATCTGGGCAGGAAGCCTTGGGTGCCTTGGTGTGTCCTCCAAGTCTAGATAGATGATTCGGCATGCTTATTCTTTCTGTGTAAAAGACCATGTGTAACCCTAGTTCTCCTCATGTCTATATAAACCAGAGAGTTTAGTCCGTAGAGGCTAGAACAACAACCATCATACTACTCGCCTAGGGTTTTAGTTCATCTGATCTCGTGGTAGATCGACTCTGTAATCCTCATATACGCTTCAATATAATCAAGCAGGACATAGGGTTTTACCTCTTAGAGAGGGCCTGAACCTGGGTAAACATCGTGTCCTCCGTCCCTTGTTCCCCATTGATCCAAGATCCACAGCTCAGGACCCCCCTACCCGATATCCACTGGTTTTGACACCAACACCGACCCCCTAGAGATCAGGACAGGCCAATGCAGGAAAACCACAACACTTGGCCGGCTCCACGCCATTATGGCAAGGACCTCGTGGACTACCTAGACCCTCACGGCGTTCAACATCACATCGAGGCAAAAAGGGCACCTCCTTGGCCCATCTATGGATCAAGAGGACCCATGATGACTGATACGTCTCCAACGCATCTATAATTTTTGATTGCTCCATGCTATATTATCTACTATTTTAGACATTATTGGGCTTTATTTTCCACTTTTATATTATTTTTGGGACTAACCTATTAACCGGAGGCCTAGCCCGGAATTGCTGTTTTTGCATGTTTTAGGGTTTCGAAGAAAAGGAATATCAAACGGAGTCCAAACGGAATGAAACCTTCGGAAACGTGATTTTCTCATCAGATAAGATCCCGGAGACTTGGAACGTCCGTCAAGAAAGCCACGAGGTGCTCATGAGGGTAGGGGCGCCCCCCCTAGGGCGCGCCCCCTGCCTCATGGGCCCCTCGAAGCTCCATTGACGTATGAGTGGAGTAATAGTAGTAGATGCAGAGTCGTTTCGGTCTACTTGTCTCGGACGTGCTGCCTATATACATGGTCATACCTAGATATTCTCATAACTATGCTCAATTGTGTCAATTGCTCAACAGTAATTTGTACACCCACCGTAGATTATGCTATCTTGAGAGAAGCCACTAGTGAAACCTATGGCCCCTGGTAATTTATTTAGTTTGCATCTTTATACCGAAAATACCAAAAATATTATTTATCATCTCTATCAGATCTCACTTTCGTAACTGACCGTGAAGGGATTGACAACCCCTAAGCACGTTGGTTGCGTTGAGCTATTGTTTTTGTGTAGGTACGAGGGACTCGAACATAACCTCCTACTGGATTGATACCTTGGTTCTCAAAATCTGAGGGAAATACTTACGCTACTTTGCTGCATCATCCCTTCCTCTTCGGGGAAATCCAACGCAGTACGCAAGAGGTAGCAAGAAGAATTTCTGGCGCCGTTGTCGGGGAGTCTGCACAAAAGTCAACATACCAAGTACCCATCACAATCCCTATCTCCTGCATTACATTATTTGCCATTTGCCTCTCGTTTTCCTCTCCCCCACTTCACCCTTGCCGTTCTATTCGCCCTAGCTCTCTCTCTATCCTCCCTCTCCTTCCCATTTGCCTCTTTTGCATGTTTCTTGTTTGCTCGTATGGTTGGAATAGTTGTTTATTTATCACTAAACAGAGAACCTAAGATCTATGGATCCTCATCTGCTTGCTAATCTCTTTAAGAGATCCAATTATGTTGAACCAATTGCTAGTGAGTTTTGTGCACTAGATTATCTTTATGAAGTTTTGCTTGAAATTCATGAATCTGAAAATTGCGATGAAGTATTTTACGAACTGATTCATGATAGATGTTTGAATAAAAATCATGATTGCAATGATGTTATTATAAATTCTATTAATGTCAATTGTGCTAATAATATGCAAAACCCTAAGCTTGGGGATGCTAGTTGTTGGAAATATGCCCTAGAGGCAATAATAAAAGGATTATTATTATATTTCCTTGTTCATGATAATTGTCTATTGTTCATGCTTTAATTGTATTATCCGGAAATCGTAATACATGTGTGAATACATAGACCACAATGTGTCCCTAGTGAGCCTCTAGTTGACTAGCTTGTTGATCAACAGATAGTCATGGTTTCCTGGCTATGGACATGGGGATGTCATTGATAACGGGATCACATCATTAGGAGAATGATGTGATGGACAAGACCCAATCCTAAACATAGCACAAGATCGTATAGTTCATTTGCTAGAGTTTTCCAATGTCAAGTATCTTTTCCTTAGACCATGAGATCGTGTAACTCCCGGATACCGTAGGAGTGCTTTGGGTGTACCAAACGTCACAACGTAACTGGGTGACTATAAAGGTATACTGCGGGTATCTCCGAAAGTGTCTGTTGGGTTGACACGGATCAAGACTGGGATTTGTCACTCCGTATGACGGAGAGGTATCACTGGGACCACTCGGTAATGCATCATCATAATGAGCTCAAAGTGACCAAGTGTCTGGTCATGGGATCATGCATTACGGTACGAGTAAAGTGACTTGCCGGTAACGAGATTGAACGAGGTATTGGGATACCGACCATCGAATCTCGGGCAAGTAACATACCGATTGACGAAGGGAATTGTATACGGGGTTGCTTGAATCCTCGACATCGTGGTTCATCCGATGAGATCATCGAGGAGCATGTGGGAGCCAACATGGGTATCCAGATCCCGCTGTTGGTTATTGACCGGAGAGCGATCTCGGTCATGTCTACATGTCTCCCGAACCCGTAGGGTCTACACACTTAAGGTTCGGTGACGCTAGGGTTGTAGGGATATGTATATGCAGTAACCCTAATGTTGTTCGGAGTCCCGGCTGAGATCCCAGATGTCACGAGGAGTTCCGGAATGGTCCGGAGGTAAAGAATTACATATAGGAAGTGCTATTTCGGCCGTCGGGACAAGTTTCGGGGTCACCGGTATTGTACCGGGACCACCGGAAGGGTCCCGGGGGTCCACCGGGTGGGGCCACCTATCCCGGAGGGCCCCATGGGCTGAATTGGGAAGGGATCCAGCCCAAAGTGGGCTGGGGCGCCACTTCCCCTAGGGCCCATGCGCCTAGGGTGGGGAAACCCTAAAGGGGGGCGCCCCCTTGCTTGGGGGGCAAGCGCCCCACCCCTTGGCCGCCGCCCCCCAAGGAGATTGCATCTCCTAGGGCCGCCGCCCCCCTAGGCCCCCCTATATATAGTGGGGGGGATGGAGGACCTCTTACCTTTGCCTTTGGTGCCTCCCTCTCCCTCTCCAACACATCCTCCTCCTCCATAGAGCTTGGCGAAGCCCTGCCGGAGTACTGCAGCTCCATCACCACCACGCTGTCGTGCTGCTGCTGGAGCCATCTTCCTCAACCTCTCCTTGCCCCTTGCTGGATCAAGAAGAAGGAGACGTCACGCTTACCGTACGTGTGTTGAACGCGAAGGTGCCGTCCGTTCGGCGCTAGGATCTCCGGTGATTTGGATCACGTCGAGTACGACTCCCTCATCCCCGTTCTTTGAACGCTTCCGCTCGCGATCTACAAAGGTATGTAGATGCATCCGATCACTCGTTGTTAGATGAACTCATAGATGGATCTTGGTGAAACCGTAGGAAATTTTTTGTTTTCTGCAACGTTCCCCAACAGTGGCATCATGAGCTAGGTCTATGCGTAGTTCTCTTTGCACGAGTAGAACACAATTTGTTGTGGGCGTAGATGTTGTCAACTTTCTTGCCGCTACTAGTCTTATCTTGCTTCAGCAGTATTGTGGGATGAAACAGCCTGGACCAACCTTACACGTACGCTTACGTGAGACCGGTTCCACCGACTAACATGCACAAGTTGCGTAAGGTGGCTGGCGGGTGTCTGTCTCTCCCACTTTAGTTGGAGCAGATTTGATGAAAAGGGTCCTTATGAAGGGTAAATAGAAGTTGACAAATCACGTTGTGTCTTTCACGTAGGTAAGAAAACGTTCTTGCTAGAACCCTATTTCAGCCACGTAAAACTTGCAACAACAATTAGAGGACGTCTAACTTGTTTTTGCAGCAAGTGCTTTATGATATGATATGGCCAAAGTTGTGATGAATGATGAATGATATATATGTGATGTATGAGATGTTCATGCTATTGTAATAGGAATCACGACTTGCATGTCGATGAGTATGAAAACCGGAAGGAGCCATAGGAGTTGTCTTTATTTTTTGTATGACCTGCGTGTCATTGAGAAACGCCATGTAAATTACTTTACTTTATTGCTAAACGTGTTAGCCATAGTAGTAGAAGTAATAGTTGGCGAGATCATGGTGATGGAGATCATGGTGTTATGCTGGTGACAAGATGATCATGGAGCCCCAAGATGGAGATCAAAGGAGCTATGTGATATTGGCCATATCATGTCACTTTTATTATTTGATTGCACGTGATGTTTATCATGTTTCTGCATCTTGTTTACTTAGAATGATGGTAGTAAATAAGATGATCCCTCATAATAATTTCAAGAAAGTGTTCCCCCTAACTGTGCACCATTGCGACAGTTCGTTGTTTCGAAGCACCACGTGATGATCGGGTGTTAGATTCCAACGTTCACATACAAAGGGTGTAAGACAGATTTACACATGCAAACACTTAGGTTGACTTGATGAGCCTAGCATGTACAGACATGGCCTCGGAACACAGAAGATCGAAAGGTCGAGCATGAGTCGTATAGAAGATACGATCAACATGAAGATGTTCACCGATGTTAACTAGTCCGTCTCACGTGATGATCGGACACGGCCTAGTTAACTCGGATCATGTTATACTTAGATTACTAGAGGGATGTCTATCTAAGTGGGAGTTCATTGAATAATTTGATGAACATAATTATCATGAACTTAGTCTAAATTTTTTACAATATGTCTTGTAGATCAAATGGCCAACGTAGTCCTCAACTTCAACGCGTTCCTAGAGAAAACCAAGCTGGAAGACGATGGCAGCAACTACACGGACTAGGTCCGAAACCTGAGGATCATCCTCATAGCTGCCAAAAAATATTATGTCCTACAAGCACCGCTAGGTGACGCACCTGTTCTCCCTGCAAAACAAGACGTTATGAACGCTTGGCAGGCACGTATCGATGACTACTCCCTCGTTCAGTGCGGCATGCTTTACAGCTTAGAGCCGGGGCTCCAAAAGCGTTTTGAGAGACACGGAGCATATCAGATGTTCGAAGAGATGAAAATGGTTTTCCAAGCTCATGCCCGGGTCGAGAGATATCAAGTCTCTGACAAGTTCTTCAGCTGTAAGATGGAGGAAAACAGTTCTGTCAGTGAGCACATACTCACTATGTCTGGGTTGCATAACCGCTTGACTCAACTGGGAGTTAATCTCCCGGATGACGCGGTCATTGACAGAATCCTTCAGTCACTTCCACCGAGCTACAAGAGCTTTGTGATGAACTTCAATATGTAGGGGATGGAAAAGACCATTCCTGAAGTATTTGCAATGCTGAAATCAGCAGAGGTAGAAGTCAAAAAGGAACATCAAGTGTTGATGGTGAATAAAACCACTAAGTTCAGGAAGGGCAAGGGTAAGAAAGCCTTCAAGAAGGACGGCAAGGGAGTTGCCGCTCCCGGCAAGCAAGCTGCCGGGAAGAAGCCGAAGAATGGACCCAAGCCCGAGACTGAGTGCTTTTATTGGAAGGGAAGTGGTCACTGGAAGCGGAACTGCCCCAAATACTTAGCGGACAAGAAGGCCGAAATCACGAAAGGTATATGTGATATACATGTAATTGATGTGTACCTTACCAGTACTCGTAGTAGCTCCTGGGTATTTGATACCGGTGCGGTTGCTCACATTTGTAACTCAAAACAAGAGCTACAGAATAAGCGGAGACTGGCGAAGGACGACGTGACGATGCGCGTCGGGAATGGTTCCAAGGTCAATGTGATCGCCGTCGGCACGCTACCTCTACATTTACCTTCGGGATTAGTTTTAAACCTTAATAATTGTTATTTAGTGCCAGCTTTGAGCATGAACATTGTATCAGGATCTCGTTTAATTCGAGATGGCTACTCATTTAAATCTGAGAATAATGGTTGTTCTATTTATATGAGAGATATGTTTTATGGTCATGATCCGATGGTGAATGGTTTATTCTTAATGAATCTCGAGCGTAATGCTACACATGTTCATAGTGTGAGTACCAGAAGATGTAAGATTGATAATGATAGTCCCACATACTTGTGGCACTGCCGCCTTGGTCACATAGGTGTCAAACGCATGAAGAAGCTCCATGCTGATGGACTTTTAGAGTCTCTTGATTACGAATCATTTGACACGTGCGAACCATGCCTCATGGGTAAAATGACCAAGACTCCGTTCTCAGGAACAATGGAGCGAGCAACCAACTTATTGGAAATCATACATACTGATGTGTGCGGTCCAATGAGTGTTGAGGCTCGCGGTGGCTATCGTTATGTTTCACCCTCACTGATGACTTGAGTAGATATGGGTATGTCTACTTAATGAAACACAAGTCTGAGACCTTTGAAAAGTTCAAGGAATATCAGAGTGAGGTTGAGAATCAACGTGACAGGAAAATCAAGTTCCCGCGATCAGATCGTGGAGGAGAATACTTGAGTCACGAGTTTGGCACACACTTAAGAAAATGTGGAATAGTTTCACAACTCACGCCGCCTGGAACACCTCAGCGTAATGGTGTGTCCGAACGTCGTAATCGCACTCTATTAGATATGGTGCGATCTATGATGTCTCTTACTGATTTACCGCTATCTTTTTGGGGCTATGCTTTAGAGACTGCCGCATTCACTTTAAATAGGGCTCCGTCGAAATCCGTTGAGACGACACCATATGAATTATGGTTTGGGAAGAAACCTAAGCTGTCGTTTCTAAAAGTTTGGGGATGCGATGCTTATGTCAAGAAACTTCAACCTGAAAAGCTCGAACCCAAGTCGGAAAAATGCGTCTTCATAGGATACCCTAAAGAAACTATTGGGTATACCTTCTACCTCAGATCCGAAGGCAATATCTTTGTTGCCAAGAATGGATCCTTTCTAGAGAAGGAGTTTCTCTCGAAAGAAGTGAGTGGGAGGAAAGTAGAACTTGATGAAGTATTACCTCTTGAACCGGAAAATGGCGCAACTCAGGAAAATGTTCTTGAGGTGCCTGCACCGACTAGAGAGGAAGTTAATGATGATGATCAAGATACTTCTGATCAAGCTCCTAGTGAAATTCGAAGGTCCACAAGGACACGTTCCACACCAGATTGGTACGGCAACCCTGTCTTTGAAATCATGTTGTTAGACAACGGTGAACCTTCGAGCTATGAAGAAGCGATGGCGGGCCTAGATTCCGACAAATGGCTGGAAGCCATGAAATCCGAGATAGGATCCATGTATGAAAACGAAGTATGGACTTTGACTGACTTGCCCATAGAGCGGCGAGCCATAGAAAATAAATGGATCATTAAGAAGAAGATGGATGCGGATGGTAATGTGACCATCTATAAAGCTCGGCTTGTCGCTAAGGGTTATCGACAAGTTCAAGGGGTTGACTACGATGAGACTTTCTCAACGGTAGCGAAGCTGAAGTCCGTCCGAATCATGTTAGCAATTGCCGCATTCTATGATTATGAAATATGGCAAATGGATGTCAAAACGGCATTCCTTAATGGTTTCCTTAAGGAAGAATTGTATATGATGCAGCCGGAAGGTTTTGTCGATCCTAAGTATGCTGACAAGGTGTGCAAGCTCCAACGCTCGATTTATGGGCTGGTGCAAGCATCTCGGAGTTGGAACATTCGCTTTGATGAGATGATCAAAGCGTTTGGGTTTATGCAGACTTATGGAGAAGCCTGCGTTTACAAGAAAGTGAGTGGGAGCTCTGTATCATTTCTCATATTATATGTAGATGACATACTTTTGATGGGAAATGATATAGAGCTTTTGGACAGCATTAAGGCCTACTTGAATAAGAGTTTTTTCAATGAAGGACCTTGGAGAAGCTGCTTATATATTAGGCATCAAAATCTACAGAGATAGATCAAGACGCCTCATAGGTCTTTCACAAAGCACATACCTTGATAAGATATTGAAGAAGTTCAATATGGATCAGTCCAAGAAGGGGTTCTTGCCTGTGTTGCAATGTGTGAAATTGAGCTCAGCTCAATGTCCGACCACGGCAGAAGATATAGAAGAGATGAGTGTCATCCCCTATGCCTCAGCCATAGGTTCTATTATGTATGCCATGCTGTGTACCAGACCTGATGTAAACCTTGCCGTAAGTTTGGTAGGAAGGTACCAAAGTAATCCCGGCAAGGAACACTGGACAGCGGTCAAGAATATCCTGAAGTACCTGAAAAGGACTAAGGAAATGTTTCTCGTTTATGGAGGTGACGAAGAGCTCGTCGTAAAAGGTTACGTCGATGCTAGCTTCGACACAGATCTGGATGACTCTAATCACAAACCAGATACGTGTATATTTTGAATGGTGGGACAGTAAGCTGGTGCAGTTGCAAGCAGAGCTTCGTGGCGGGATCTACATGTGAAGCGGAGTACATGGCAGCCTCGGAGGCAGCGCATGAAGCAATTTGGATGAAGGAGTTCATCACCGAACTAGGAGTCATACCCAATGCGTCGGGGCCGATCAAGCTCTTCTGTGACAACACTGGAGCTATTGCTCTTGCCAAGGAGCCCAGGTTTCACAAGAAGACAAGGCACATCAAGCGTCGCTTCAACTCCATTCGTGAAAATGTTCAAGATGGAGACATAGATATTTGTAAAGTACATACAGACCTGAATGTAGCAGATCCATTGATTAAACCTCTCCCTAGAGCAAAACATGATCAACACTAGAATTCCATGGGTGTTCGATTCATCACAATGTAAATAGATTATTGACTCTAGTGCAAGTGGGAGACTGTTGGAAATATGCCCTAGAGGCAATAATAAAAGGATTATTATTATATTTCCTTGTTCATGATAATTGTCTATCGTTCATGCTTTAATTGTATTATCCGGAAATCGTAATACATGTGTGAATACATAGACCACAATGTGTCCCTAGTGAGCCTCTAGTTGACTAGCTCGTTGATCAACAGATAGTCATGGTTTCCTGGCTATGGACATGGGGATGTCATTGATAACGGGATCACATCATTAGGAGAATGATGTGATGGACAAGACCCAATCCTAAACATAGCACAAGATCGTATAGTTCATTTGCTAGAGTTTTCCAATGTCAAGTATCTTTTCCTTAGACCATGAGATCGTGTAACTCTCGGATAATGTAGGAGTGCTTTGGGTGTACCAAACGTCACAACGTAACTGGGTGACTATAAAGGTATACTGCGGGTATCTCCGAAAGTGTCTGTTGGGTTGACACGGATCAAGACTGGGATTTGTCACTCCGTATGATGGAGAGGTATCACTGGGCCCACTTGGTAATGCATCATCATGATGAGCTCAAAGTGACCAAGTGTCTGGTCACGGGATCATGCATTACAGTACGAGTAAAGTGACTTGCCGGTAACGAGATTGAATGAGGTATTGGGATACCAACGATCGAATCTCGGGCAAGTAACATACCGATTGACGAAGGGAATTGTATACGGGGTTGCTTGAATCCTCGACATCGTGGTTCATCCGGTGAGATCATCGAGGAGCATGTGGGAGCCAACATGGGTATCCAGATCCCGCTGTTGGTTATTGACCGGAGAGCAATCTCGGTCATGTCTACATGTCTCCCGAACCCGTAGGGTCTACACACTTAAGGTTCGGTGACGCTAGGGTTGTAGGGATATGTATATGCAGTAACCCTAATGTTGTTCGGAGTCCCGGATGAGATCCCGGACGTCACGAGGAGTTCCGGAATGGTCCGGAGGTAAAGAATTATATATAGGAAGTGCTATTTCGGCCGTCGGGACAAGTTTCGGGGTCACCGGTATTGTACCGGGACCCCCGGGACCCGGTGGGGCCACCTATCCCGGAGGGCCCCATGGGCTGAAGTGGGAAGGGATCCAGCCCAAAGTGGGCTGGGGCGCCACTTCCCCTAGGGCCCATGCGCCTAGGGTGGGGAAACCCTAAAGGGGGGGCGCCCCCTTGCTTGGGGGGCAAGCGCCCCACCCCTTGGCCGCCGCCCCCCTAGGAGATTGCATCTCCTAGGGCCGGCGCCCCCCCTAGGCCCACCTATATATAGTGGGGGGGATGGAGGACCTCTTACCTTTGCCTTTGGTGCCTCCCTCTCCCTCTCCAACACATCCTCCTCCTCCATAGAGCTTGGCGAAGCCCTGCGGAGTACTGCAGCTCCATCACCACCACGCCGTCGTGCTGCTGCTGGAGCCATCTTCCTCAACCTCTCCTTGCCCCTTGCTGGATCAAGAAGAAGGAGACGTCACGCTAACCGTATGTGTGTTGAACGCGGAGGTGCCGTCCTTTCGGCGCTAGGATCTCCGGTGATTTGGATCACGTCGAGTACGACTCCCTCATCCCCGTTCTTTGAACGCTTCCGCTCGCGATCTACAAAGGTATGTAGATGCATCCGATCACTCGTTGTTAGATGAACTCATAGATGGATCTTGGTGAAACCTAGGAAAATTTTTGTTTTCTGCAACGTTCCCCAACACTAGTTTTGCTATGTCCTCTACTTGTTGCAATGATCATGATTGGGGTGATTCTTCTTTTGATCTTAAAAATTTATTTGAGCCGCATGATGATGAATATGAGATTGATTATAATGTTTGCAATAATATTGAAAGTGGATTTGGAAGAATGTCAACATTAGATCCCACATATTTGGAGAATGTTCAATCTTATGAAGTTTTTGATAAAAGTGGGTTTGGAAACGTCATGACTTTAGTTAATGTTAATCCCACTATTTTGGAAGAGTGTCAACTTCACATGCATATGGATCATGTTGAAAATATTTTGTGTGATAGCTATTTTGTTGAGTTTGCTTATGATCCCACATGCAATTATTATGAGAGATGAAAATATGGTGGTAGAAATTTTCATGTTACTAAATTACCTCATTGTTTCTTTCCACTTCCTTGCATATGCTAGTTTTTGCTTGCCTTGATAATTTGTTTGCCTATAAAATGCCTATGCATAGGAATTATGTTAGACTTAGATGTGTTTGTCACGTGTTTTATGATGCTCTGTTTGTGGTTCAATTCTTGTCTTTCATGTGAGCATCATTAAAATTATCAATGCCTAGCTTTAAGGATTTAAAGAAAAGTGCGTGTTGGGAGTCAACCCAATATTTATCCTTGCTGTTATTCAATAAATAAATTATTTAGACTCTGATTTGGTTGTGTTTTTTGTGTTTAATTAGTGTTTGTGCCAAGTAGAACCATTGGGAAGACTTGGGGAAAGTCTTGTTGAACTTGCTGTAAAAAACAGAAACTTTAGCGCTCACGAGAACTGCTGTAATTTTTATTTGGAAAGTTATATTTAGTTAATTATTTTTGCAGGTGATTAATAGATAAATTCCTCACGTCCAGAAATTTATTTTAGAATTTTTGGGGTTCCAGATCTTGCGCTAGCTACAGATTACTACAGACTGTTCTGTTTATGACAGATTCTGTTTTTCGTGTGTTGTTTGCTTATTTTGATGCATCTATCGCTAGTAAAATAGTTTATAATCCATAGAGAAGTTGGAATACAGTAGGTTTAACACCCATATAAATAAAGAATGAGTTCATTACAGTGCCTTGAAGTGGTCTTTTGTTTTCTTTCGCTAACGGAGCTCACGAGTTTTCTACTTTAAGTTTTGTGTTGTGAAGTTTTCAAGTTTTGGGTAAATATTTGATGGATTATGGAACAAGAAGTGGCAAGAACCTAAGCTTTGGGATACCCATGGCACACCCAAGATAATCTAAGGACACCTAAAACCCAAAGCTTGGGGATGCCCCGGAAGGCATCCCCTCTTTCGTCTACTTCTATCGGTAACTTTACTTGGAGCTATATTTTTATTCACCATATGATATGTGTTTTGCTTGGAGCGTATTTTATGATTTGAGTCTTTTCTTGTTAGTCTACCACAATCATCCTTGCTGTACACACATTTTGAGAGAGCCATACACTCTATGTGCTTCACTTATATCTTTCGAGCTCTATAGTTTTACTCTATGTGCTTCACTTATATCTTTTGAGTTTTATAATTTTGCTCTAGTGCTTCACTTATATCTTTTAGAGCACGGTGGTGGAATTGTTTATAGAAACTATTGATCTCTCATGCTTCACTTAGATTATTTTGAGAGTCTTAATAGCATGGTAATTTTCTTAAAATCCTAATATGCTTGGTATGCAAGATTAATAATAAAACTTTCTTATGAGTGTGTTGAATACTAAGAAAAGTTTGATGCTTGATGATTGTTTTGAGATATGGAGGTAATAATATCAAAGCCATGCTAGTTGAGTAGTTGTGAAATTGAGAAATACTTGTTTTGAGGTTTGCAAGTCCTGTAGCATGCACGTATGGTAAACGTTATGCAACAAATTTGAAACATGAGGTGTTATTTGATTGTCTTCCTTATGAGTGGCGGTTGGGGACGAGCGATGGTATTTTCCTACCAATCTATCCCCCTAGGAGCATGTGCATAGTGCCGAGGTTTTTGATGACTTGTAGATTTTTGCAATAAGTATGTGAGTTCTTTGTGATTATGTTGAGTCCATGGATTATACGCACTCTCACCCTTCCATCCTTGCTAGCCTCTTCGGTGCCGTGCATTGCCCTTTCTCACATTGAGAGTTGGCGCAAACTTTGCCGGTGCATCCAAACCCCGTGATATGATACGCTCTTTCACACATAAACCTCCTTATATCTTCCTCAAAACAGCCACCATACCTATCTATTATGGCATTTCCATAGCCATTGCCAGATATATTGCCATGCAACTTTCCATCATTCTGTTCATCATGACACATTCATCATTGTCATATTGCTTAGCATGATCATGTAGTTGACATAGTATTTGTGGCAAAGCCACCGTTCATAATTCTTTCATACATGTCACACTTGGTTCATTGCATATCCCGGTACACTGCCAGAGGCATTGACATAGAGTTATCTTTGTTCTAGTATCGAGTTGTAATCATTGAGTTGTAAATAAATAGAAGTGTGATGATCATCATTATTAGAGCATTGTCCCAAGTGAGGTGTAAAAAAGAAAGGCCATAAAAAATAGAAGGCCCAAAAAAAAGAGAAAGGCCATAAAAAAGGAGAAGGGCCATAAAAAATGAGAGAAAAAGAGAGAAGGGACAATGTTACTATCCTTTTACCACACTTGTGCTTCAAAGTAGCACCATGATCTTCATAGTAGAGAGTCTCTCATGTTATCACTTTCATATACTAGTGGGAATTTTTCATTATAGAACTTGGCTTGTATATTCCAACAATGGGCCTCCTCAAGTGCCCTAGGCCTTCGTGAGCAAGCAAGTTGGATGCACACCCACTAGTTTCTTTTGTTGAGCTTTCATACATTTATAGCTCTAGTGCATCCGTTTGCATGGCAATCCCTACTCCTTGCTTTAACATCAATTGGTGGGCATCTGCATAGCCCATTGATTAGCCTTGTTGATGTGAGACTTTCTGCTTTTTTGTCTTCTCCACATAACCACCTCATTATATTCTATTCCACCTATAGTGGCTCGCGCTCATATATTGCGTGAAAGTTTATAGGTTTGAGATTACTAAAGTATGAAACAATTGCTTGTCTTGTCATCGGGGTTGTGCATGATGATAGCATTCTTGTGTGACGAAAATGAAACATGACTAAACCATATGATTTTGTAGGGATGAACTTTCTTTGGCCATGTTATTTTGAGAAGACATAATTGCTTAGTTAGTATGCTTGAAATATTATCATTTTTATGTCAATATGATCTTTTGTCTTGAATCTTTTGGATCTGACTATTCATACCACAATTAAGAAGAATTACATTAAAATTATGCCAAGTAGCACTCCGCATCAAAAATTCTGTTTTTATCATTTACCTACTCGAGGACGAGCAGGAATTAAGCTTGGGGATGCTTGATACGTCTCCAACGTATCTATAATTTTTGATTGCTCCATGCTATATTATCTACTGTTTTAGACATTATTGGGCTTTATTTTCTACTTTTATATTATTTTTGGGACTAACCTATTAACCAGAGGCCCAGCCCAGAATTGTTGTTTTTTGCCTATTTTAGGGTTTCGAAGAAATGGAATATCAAATGGAGTCCAAACGGAATGAAACCTTTGGAAACGTGATTTTCTCATCAGGTAAGATCTAGGAGGTAGGGGCGCCCCCCAGGGTGCGCCCCCTGCCTCGTGGGCCCCTCAAAGCTCCACCGATGTACTTCTTCCTTCTATATATATCCACGTACCCCCAAACGATCGGGGAAGGAGCCAAAAACCTAATTCCACCGCCGCAACTTTCTGTATCCACGAGATCCCATCTTGGGGCCTATTCCGGAGCTCCGCCAGGGGGGGCATCGATCACGGAGGGCTTCTACATCATCATCCAAGCCCCTCCGATGAAGTTTGAGTAGTTTACTTCAGACCTACGGGTCCATAGCTAGTAGCTACATGGCTTCTTCTCTCTTTTTGGATATCAATACAATGTTCTCCCCCTCTCTTGTGGAGATCTATTCGATGTAATCTTCTTTTTGCGGTGTGTTCGTTGAGACTGATGAATTGTGGGTTTATGATCCAGTCTATCTATCATGATAACAAGATAACAATATGGGATTTTATCATATTGCATGAAATTATCCCTCTACATCATGTCATCTTGCTTAAGGCGCTACTCTGTTTTTAACTTAATACTCTAGATGCATGCTGGATAGCGGTCGATGAGTGGAGTAATAGTAGTAGATGCAGAATCGTTTCGGTCTACTTGTCTCGGACGTGATGCCTATATACATGATCATACCTAGATATTCTCATAACTATGCTCAATTCTGTCAATTGCTCAACAGTAATTTGTTCACCCACCGTAGAATACTTATGCTCTTGAGAGAAGCCACTAGTGAAACCTATGGCCCCCGGGTCACTTTCTCATCATATCAATCTCCATTACTTTATTATTGCTTTTTCTTTTACTTTGCTTTTACTTTATTTACTTTGCATATTATACCAAAAATACCAAAAATATTATTTATCATCTCTATCAGATCTCAATTTCGTAAGTGACCGTGAATGGATTGACAACCCCTAAGCGCGTTGGTTGCGTTGAGATATTGTTTTTGTGTAGGTACGAGGGACTCGAGCGTAGCCTCCTACTGGATTGATACCTTGGTTCTCAAAAACTGAGGGAAATACTTACGCTACTTTGCTGCATCATCCCTTCCTCTTCGGGGAAATCCAACACAGTGCTCAAGAGGTAGCAATGACCCACAAATATAGGGGATCAATCATAGTCCTTTCGATAAGTAAGAGTGACAAACCCAACGAGGAGCAGAAGGAAATGACAAGTGGTTTTCAGCAAGGTATTTTCTGCAAGCACTGAAATTGTCATGTCAGTAACAATTAGTTTGATAGCAAGATAATTTGTGAAGTGCAAGTAATGGTAATGGTAAATAAAGTGAAACAAGGTAACCCAATCATTTTGTGGCAAAGGACATGCCAACATGGTTTCTTATAATAGGCAAGGCATTCTTGAGGGTACACGGGAATTTCATCTAGCCACTTTCGATTAACCTCCTACTTGAACAAACCTCCTACTTACGATTAACCCCCTCACAAGCATCCGCAACTATGAGAAAAGTACTAACATAAAATCTAACCATGGCATTAAACTTTTGTATCGAAATCGGCCCCTTACGAAGTAGCGCATAAACTAGGGTTTAAGCTTCTGTCACTCTAGCAACCTATCATCTAATAACTACAACACAATGCATTCCCTTGGGCCTAAATATGGTGAAGTCCCATGTAGTCGACGTTCACATGACACCACTAAGGGAATCACAACATACATACCATCAAAATATCAAACACATATATATCAAGTTCATATGATTACTTGCAACAAGATTTTTCCCATGACCTCAAGAACAAAAGTAACTACTCACAAATGATAATCATGCTCAAGATCAGCGGGGTATTAAATAGCATAATGGATCTGAACATATAATTTTCCACCAAATAAGCCATATGGTACTCAACTACAAGATGTAATCAACACTACTAGCCACCCAGAGGTACCAATATGAGGTTCTGATACAAAGAGTGAACACAAGAGATGAACTAGGGTTTGAGAGGAGATGATGTTGTTGAAGCTATTGCTAGAGATTGCTCTCCCAAAGATGAGAGGGTTGTTGGTGATGACGATGATGCTGATTTCCCTCTCCGGGAGGGAAGTTCCCCAGGCGGAATCGCTCCGCCGGGGGGCAAAAGTGCTCCTGCTCAAGTTCCGCCTCGAGACAGCGGTGCTACATCCGGAAAGTCCTCTCCTTATTTTTTTCTAGGTCAAAATGACTTATATACTAGAAGAGGGGCATCAGAGGTGGGCCAAGGTGGGCACAACCCACCAGGCCACGCTTGGGGTGCCTGTCGCGCCCAGGTGGGTTTTGCGTACCTGGTGGGACTCCTCCGGTAGTTATTTGCTCCAGTATTTTTCTTTTATTCCAAAACAATTCTCCGTAAAGTTTCAGCTCATTTGGAGATGTGCATAATAGGTAACTCTGGCGTAGCTTTTTCAGGTCCAGAATTCCAGCAGCCGGCATTCTCCCTCTTTGTGTAAACCATGCATATTATGAGAGAAAAGGCATTAGAATTACTCAAAAAGCATTACTATGCATAAAAACATAGTAAATAATAGTAGGTAAACATGATGCAAATTGGACGTATCAACTCACCCAAGCTTAGACCTCGCTTGTCCTCAAGCAAAAAACCGATATCGAAAAACATGGCCACATGCTTAGAGAGAGAGAGGTGTCGGTAAAAACAAAATAAGGACATAGAAGCATCATGCATATTATTATAACAGCAACAAACATTATCATATAACTTTTACCACACAACTTTTATCATAAACTTCTCATGAACAAGTAACAATTCATCAAAACATTGAAGTATAAAGCATAAACTCTATTGAAAACCAACAAACTATGTTCTCGGTGAACATTGCAACTAAAATTCATCATCTTTACAAGAAGGGTCACGTATCGGAGCCTTTTGGCAAGTCCACATACTCAACCATCATATAGTCTTCTATGATTGCTAACACTCACCGCATACCCATGAGCAAAAAGTTTCAACAAGACACATAGGAATATAGGGGCTTATAATTTCGCCTCCCAAAGTATTCACCTCAAGGGCGATGTCAACAATAATAACTCATGCTCACTCATATACAACTGGATATGTGCCTAGATCTTTCCTTGCCACATGATGCTTGCAAAAGAGAAAATAAAAAGGAATTGGGAAGAATACTTTGACGCTTGCATAGAAGTAAATACATTAAATTAAAAGATAGGCCCTTTGCAGAGGGAAGCAGAGGTTGTCATGCCCTTTTCGGTTTGTATGCTCAATCTCTTAGTGCAAAAGAACGTCACGTTGTATTGCCCCTTATGATAGATCATTTATTATGCAGTCTGTCGCCCTTATTATTTTGCCATCACAAGTTCGTACAACACTCAATTTTCTCTTACACTAAATGACCCAACACATTTAGAAGCAATTTTATTGCCTTATTGCACCGATGACAACTTACTTGAAGGATCTTACTCAATCCATAGGTGTAACGACCCGACCTCAAACGGTCAAGTCTCTGTGTTTCAGTTTCATCCTTGATCGGTAATGCTGACACACACAATACTCGAAGGATTTATAACAGAGTAGCAATCACACACTTATTACATTGAAGGTCTCGAAAGAGAACGTATTACAATAAATATGGCTTAAGTCCATCTAAATAAGATAACAGCGGAAGGCTTGGAAGATAAAGCGAGTCCATCAACTCCAATGGCATAGATGAGTGCATGACAAACGACATACGGCATCTTACTCGTCCTCTGAAAAGTCTGCAACATGATATGTTGCAGCCTGAAATGGGTCAGCACGTGGAATATGCTGGCAATATAACATAATAGAGCAATGAACAGATAAATTCTATCACTACATGCATATATGGCTGGTGGAGGCTCTATGGTTATATTGTTTTGCGAAAAGCCATTTTTTCCCTACAACATAGGAATATATTTAATTTAACTATCATGGTAGTTGAAACATCATTGAGAAGGTTCCTTCAACTCAATCCCAATTAAAGTAGTCATTAACATCCCAACAAATTAATTAGAGTGATGAGATCAAATCAATAATTCAAGTACCAGATACTCAAAATGTCCATAACCGGGGACACGGCTGACCATGATTAGTTTATACACTCTGCAGAGGTTTGCACACTTTTCCACACAAGACTCGATCTCCTCCGTTGGATTTCTCACACTACATGGTGTTTGAGAAACGGATGGCCGAGACACCGTCTTTTAGAAGCATTAACTCTAACTCTGGGTAGACCGTACCAACCTACATCCCCTACATCTGCTAGTCTACCACTCGAAGAGGTCACACAACATACTCAACTATGCCAGAGCCCATAATGGCTTGTGGCTGCACATGGAAGTTTCTAGCATTAATAATCTTATGATCCCTTTGAGCCTGGCTAGCGGACCATAGGATGATCACATGGGTACTCCGGGATATCCTAGGACAACACTGGAGGCTCCAGGTGCCCACAAGCAATCCACCCACATGTGTATTAAAGTTGCCACCTTAAGTTGAACCATTAGTTACCAACTCACATCTGTCATGGATACACTCAAACCCAATCCACATCTACGAGCATAGCATAGCAATATAAGCATAACGTAGAAGTAACTCACAGGGTTTGATAATAAAAAGGAAACAAGTTCTACCTCATCATCTACTTCCCAAACCCACATGTTAACAGATCCTACTCATGCAACATGTGAGGGTTGAAACTAAGGAATAAAAACTGGGTAATAAAGTGGTATGATCAAAGTGTTACTTGCCTTCCTGAGGATCCGCAAAACCTAAAGACTCATAGTAGCACGCTTCACACTCCAAGTATTTTATCGCAAACAAACAATAGCATACATAAGCACTCAAGCAAAGATCCACGGGTAAAACTCAAATAAGAAGATCTAACCAGAAAGTTCAACTGAAGAACTCCGCTTTGCAAAAAGAATCTAATCAAAGGGAGCAACAAAACTCAAACTACGAAAGAAACAAGATCTGAATACTAATCTGGACTAAAGTCAAATTTTACTGTACCAAAATCTTGTTCAAGTTGGTTAAACGGAAAGAGGGCTTCGAGACGAAGATCTAGGCGCTTGTTGCACCTGATTCGGATAAACGAGCGAAAAGATATACAAGAACGAAGATTAGGGCAGAAATCGCGATAAAAAATAATCGCAGAAAAACCCTGGAAAAAGAAAAGTGACAAACAAGTGAACGAATGAGCATTCGTTGTTTGCGGCTAATGGATTAACGACATTCGTTAAACCGAACGTACGGACAAACGTCTGCTATTTAACTAAACCTAACAAAAAACCAATCTAGGGTTTCGAAAAAAACCGAACGGTTTTCTCACGAAAACCGGCGGCGGCGTGGCGAGGCAGATCGGGCGGATCAGGCAGCGCGCTAGGGTTTCAGGGCGGGGGCGCGAGCTGGGCCTCGGGGCGCTGCGGCCTCGGCTTATAAGGCCGGTCGGGTGAAGTGTCCTAGCCGGACACGGCCCGGTTAGGGCGGTTACTTTTTTTTAATAAATCCTGATGCGGAAAACAAATAAAAGAAATACTAAACAGACTCCACAAATCCTGAAATAAATTTTGACGGTCCTCTAGTAATACTGCGGACAAAGTGAACATTTATTTAGACCTCTAATGCAATTTTGCAAAATGCATTTTTTTCCTAATTCAAATAAAATTGCAATAAAACCCAAATAAAATTCTTATTTGATTTTAATATTTTCCTCCAATATTCCCTTTATTGTGGAGAAGTCATATTATCTCCTCTCATATATTTTACTATGGAATATTTTTGGAGGGAAAAATCAATTAAAATCAAATGATCCTCTTTTCAAAATTTGAGAAAACTCAAATATGAAAATAAAGAAATTCCCAACTCTCTCCGTGGGTCCTTGAGTTGCTTAGAATTTCGAGGATCGTGAAACGAAATGTGATAAAATATGATATGCATGAATGACCTATGTATAACATTCCAAATTGAAAATTTGGGATGTTACAAACCTACCCCCCTTAAGATGAATCTCGTCCTCGAGATTCGGGTTGGCTAGAAAATAGGCGTGGGTGGTCTTTGCGTAGATCGTCCTCTCGTTCCCAGGTGGCTTCATCCTCGGTATGGTGGCCCCACTGAACTTTGCAAAACTTGATAACCTTGATGCGAGTAACTCGGCTGGCAAACTCGAGAATCTTGACCAGTTTTTCCACATATGTCAAATCACTAACCAACTGAATTTCTTCCAGGGACACCGTATCTCTTAGAGGGATTTCGGCCATCTCTGCATGGCACTTCTTCAACTGGGAAATGTGAAACACATCATCTACTCCTGACAATCCTTCGGGTAATTCCAACTTGTAGGCAACATCTCCCATGCGTTCAAAAACTCGGTACGGTCCTACAAATTTCTGGGCTAACTTTCCCTTAACTCCAAAACGTTTAACTCCTCGCAGAGGTGACATTCGCAGATATGCTCTATCTCCGATTTCATAGACTACCTCCTTGAGTTTTGAGTCTGCATGACTCTTCTGTCTAGACTGAGCTACCTTCAATCTATCCCGAATCAGTTGAACCTTTTCTTCGGACTCCTTAATCAAATCGGTTCCAAACAACTGACGGTCTCCAACTTCATCCCACATTAACGGTGTTCTGCACCTTCCCATACAGGGCTTCGAACGGTGCCATCTTCAAACTGGACTGGTAACTATTGTTGTATGAGAACTCCGCATAGGGCAAGTTGTCGTCCCATCTAGATCCATAATCTAGCGCACAAGCTCTCAACATGTCCTCCAGAATCTGATTTACTCTCTTGGTCTATCCATATGTCTTCGGATGAAATGTTGTACTGAACTCTAGCCTGGTTCCCAAAGTTTGGTGCAGCTGGTGCCAAAACTTTGAAGTAAACTACGTTCCTCTATCTGATATGATGGTCCTTGTAACTCCATGCAGACATACGATCCTGGTCATATATATCTTGGACAACTTCACACTTTTATAGGTGATTTTAACGGGGATAAAGTGAGCTACTTTGGTCAAGCGGTCCACTACTACCCAGATAGAATCATATCCCGATCGGGTCCTGGGTAACCTGGTGATAAAATCCATGCCAAGTTTATCCCACTTCCATTCGGGTATCGGCATAGGCTGCAGTAATCCTGCTGGCTTCTGATGTTCTACCTTCACTCTCTAACATACATCACATATGGCTAGATACTCGCCAATATCCTTCTTCATTCTGTTCCACCAGAACGCTCCTTCAAATCCAAATAATTCTTGGTGTTACCGGGGTGTATCGAGTATGGCGAGTCATGAGCTTCCTTTAATATCAACTTCCTGATCTCGGCATTATTGGGTAGATATATACGATCATCAAACCACAGGGTGTCGTGTTCATCCTCACGAAAACCTTTTTCTTTGCCTTCAGCCATATTCTCCTTTATCTTGGCAATTTCTTTGTCATCCTTCTGAGCTTGTCGAATCATTCCCAACAATATCGACTGAAGTTCCATGGTTGTAAAAAAACCTCTAGGTATGATCTCCAAACGAAGCTCCCTGAGATCTTCTGCTAACTCCCTTGGCAAACCTCCTGTTACTAGGGTATTGGCATAACTCTTCCGGCTCAAAGCGTTTGCTACGACATTGGCCCTGCCTGGATGATCGTGCAACTTCATATCATAATCCTTTATAAGCTCCAACCATCTCCTCTGCATGAGCTTTAACTCCTTATATGTGAAAATGTACTTCAAACTCTTATGATCCGTGTACACATCACAATGGTTCCTAATAAGAAAATGTGTCCAGGTTTTGAGTGCATGCACTATAGCTGCTAACTCCAAATCATGCGTGGCATAATTCAACTCATGCGGTCGAAGTTGTCGTGAGGCCTACGAAACAATTCTTCCATCTTGCATAAGTACACTTCCAAGTCCTAAGCGAGACGCGTCGCAATACACTTGGAAATCCTTACGTATATCTGGCAGAATCAGCACGTGGGTCGTAGTCAAGCGTTTCTTCAACTCCTAGAAACTTGCTTCACATTCTTAAGTCCAATGGAACTTGGTGTCCTTCTTCAACAATGTTGTCATAGGTTTCGCAATCTTGGAAAAATTCTCAATGAATCTCTGGTAGTATCCCGCGTGTCCAAGAAAACAACGGATCTCTCCAACTGAGGTGGGTGCCAACCAATCAGTGACTGACTGAACCTTGGTAGGATCCACTGATATACCTTCTCCTGATATAACATGTCCAAGAAATCCAACATCCTTCAACCAAAACTCACATTTGCTAAACTTGACATATAACTGATATTCCATGAGCTTCTCAAGAACCAAACGCAAATGCTCCTTGTGTTCCTCTTCATCCATTGAGTATACCAAGATATCATCAATGAACACCACAACAAACTTATCCAAGGATTCCATAAACACCTTATTCATCATACTCATGAAGTAGGCAGGGGCATTAGTCATTCCAAATGACATAACCGTATACTCATATAGCCCATACCTTGTGGTGAAAGATGTCTTAGGTATATCCTTTTCTCGAATCTTCAGCTGGTGGTACCCTGATCATAGATCCATCTTGGAAAATACTTTAGCTCCTTGGAACTGATCAAATAAATCATTGATCATCGATAGTGGGTACTTGTTCTTGATCGTCACTTCATTCAATGCGCGATAATCAACAACCATTCTCAGAGATTTATCCTTCTTCTCAACCAAGAGCACTGGGGATCCCCATGGTGATGAACTTCGTCGGATGTAAACCTTCTCCAATGACTCCTAGATCTACTTCATCTCCTCCATATTATTTGCGGGCATCCGGTAGGGTATCTTTGATATCGGTCCGGTGCCTGGCAACAGCTCTATCAAAAACTCAATATCATGGCCTGGCGGCATGCCTGGTAATTCCTCTGGAAATATATCCGGGTAATCCTTCACTACCGGCACTTCTTCCTGCAACTCCTGTGAGAGAATTTATGTGAGTAATCTTTGGTGTATGCCCGGATACATACTTGATCCTTTTTCCATCCGGGGTGGTGAGAAAAATCGACTTACTGGCACAATCAATCTTTCCTCCATACTTTTATAACCAATCCATACCGAGTATCACATCAAATCCCTGGGATTCCAAAATTATTAAGTCCGAGGTGAAAACATGGTTGCCAATGGTTAAGGGTAACCGGTCACACCATCGGCTGGCCATATACTCTGCACCTGGTGAACTCAGTAGCAAGGGCGTCCTAAGGGCTAAGGTGGGTAACTTAAACTTGTCCACAAATCCCCTTGAAATGTATGAATGTGATGCACCAGTATCGAAAAGAACTATTGCGGTAAATGACTTAACCAAAACTTATCGATAACTACATCTGGCTGCTCTTCAACCTCCTCCACGTTTACGTGGTTCACTTGTCCCTTGTTGAATGGGTTGGGATTCTTCCCAGAGTTTCCATTGCCATTCCAATTCTTTGCTTCTGAACACTCGGTGGCATAGTGTCCAGTCTTCCCGAACTTGAAACAAGTAATGTGACTTAGATCCTTCTTGGCAGGTGTGGCTGGGTTAGAGCAGTTCTGGTTGCTGCCTGCTCCATTCCCATTTCCATTCCTAGGGCCGTGGTGGTTATGCGGAATTCCTCCAGTATGGTTATGGCCTCCATGGTTGTGGGTAAATCCTCCTGGGTTCAGGGTGAGACGAGGTTTCTGCTGAGCTCCTGAATTGTACTTCCCTTGTCCATATTTCCTCTTGCGGCTCTCAATTTGCTGCTGCTTCCCTTCAATCATAAGAGCCTTGTCTACCAACTCCTGGTAGTGGTTGAATGTTGCCACCATCAACTGCATGCTCATCTCATCATTCAGCCCTTCCATAAACTTCTCCTGCTTCACGGCATCAGTGGCCACGTCATCTGGGGCATAACAAGATAACTTACTAAAATTCTCCACGTACTGTCCCACAGTATGATTCCCCTGGCGTAAGTTGCGAAACTAATGCTTCTTCATGATCGTAGCTCCAGTTGAGACATGGGATGTGCGGAAAGCTTGCTGAAACTGCTCCCAAGTGACATTGGCTATGGGAAAAGTGGTTGTGTAATTCTCCCACCATGCGGCTATGGGTCCATCCAATTGGTGTGCGACAAAACGCACCTTCTCAGCATCTGTGCAACTGGCAGTGGTTAACTCTCTTCCAATCCTGCGTAGCCAGTCATGCACAACTATGGGCTGTGTGCTACTGGAAAACACCGGCGGCTATAACCTTAGAAAACGGGCTAAGTTGTCAACTGGTGGTGGTGGCAGAGGGTTGTTGTTGTTGTTGCCTTGGTTCTGAACTAACAACTGCATCAGTGTATTCTGCTGCTGGATCAACTGAGTGAGCTCGAGTGGGAAAGCAAATCCGGGGTCACGTCTCGGAGGCATCTGATGGGTTTAGAGGGGGAGAGATTAGAATAGAATGAGGTCTAGTGAGAAAGCACTAACCATATGCACATGAGACAAACACAATCATATCATATCACTCAATCAATCAAGCAAGGGCATACAATCGATCTAACAATCGTTACAGTGCTCAGACTATTCTATATACATGGGGGAACACTACTGATCATATGGTGGTCTATTAGAAATTTTGATCGGTGGAAGAATCCATGATATCCGCTCCAGCTTTGTCTTCATAGTCATCATCACTACCATCGGGGTCGGAGTCGGTGTCGTCGATGATGATGTAGTCTTCAGAATGAATCTCCTTTGGTTCGCTGTCTTCTCCTCCTAGCGCGGGGTCTCCCTTGAAAACTCCTAGCTTCCTTGGCAGGTTGTCATTCTTCTCCACAAGTATCAGCATTTCCTCCTCATATCCATCACATGTAGACTTAAGCTCCTCTTCTTTCTCTGTGATCCTGGACATCGCCTTCTTCAAATCTATCATGCTTGCGCACATCTGGTTCTCTTGGCGACGTATATGATGGTTTAACTCCTGGATGAATGCTGCAATGGACCTGTCCTTCCTGGTGCTTATCATCTCCAATTGCTCATCTCAGCGCCCACATATCTAGTAGATAGTGTCCTTAAGCTCCTTGTGGTAAACATCACCGATGCGTCCTATGGCGATATGGGCTGTCATGCTCTTGCCTAGACTCCAGGTTGGTGCATCAAAGGAAAACTCTATGGGCTTAGTGACAGGCGTGAATGTCCTTCCTGGAACTTGAACTCGAATCATCCAACGTTCCTCTTCTAGTAGTGTGGTGGTGTAGGTCCCGCTAAAGCTTGGTATTCCGATGTTCAGGTACCTAGTGACTTCCTTCAAGTGTCGTCCAAACGGGGTGTCTTCATCCGGCTGTGTAAACTTGTTCCTTGTGTCCGCCATCCTAAAGAGTAGAAAATGGAGAGGAGTCAGAAATGAGTAGAGAAGAGTGATCTATGACTCATCTTAGTGGTCGTGTCCTACATTCAGCGTGTGCTCTGATACCATCTTGTAGCAACCCGACCTCAAACGATCAATTCTCTATGTTTCAGTGTCATTGTAAGTGCATCTAGTGTCACCCCTAGATGGTTTTGGAGTATTGACGACAAACCTAGTTGAGGGACTAATGTGTTTGTGAGAATTGCAGGATAACACAGGTAGAAGTCCCTCATTGATTCGGTTTTCCTACCAGAGATGACCCCTAAAAATGTATGAAGACATTGAAGTCAAAGGCGGTATGTGAAGACATTCACATTGAAGACTATGACAAGAGAATACATCGCATGAAGACTGTGGAGCGCGAAGATTTAGATCTTTCGTAGTTCTTTTTCTTCTTTGTTGAGTCATAGGAACCACCGTACTATTAAGTGGGGTCCAAGAGAACCAGTCAGAATGACTGAAGTGATGCTTAACCAAAATCCTATGTCTTCGAGTGAAGACTATGAGAGAGAATCTTGTCCAAAGTTGGACAAGTCAGCTTTGTTTGTAGCCCAAGTAAAGTTGCCGTGTGTGTTTGAAATCTGATTATTGGAACATGTGTCAGTTCCTTAGTGACCTAGGGTCATTTCGAACAAATCAGGTCGGGTTTCCTAGTGGCTATAAATAGCCCACCCCTACAACCATAAATGGTTGGCTGCTCAGAGTTAGAGTACGGCTTTTGTCGTTTGAGAGCAACCCACCTCGAAGCCTTTGAGAGAGAATTCCTTGCAAGGATAAAACCCTAAACACCCAGAGCCAAAGAGTGTTAGGCATCACTTAAGTCTTCTTGTCTGTGTGATCTGAAGACTTATTACACTTGAGGACTGTGATTCCTCTAGCCGGTTAGGCGTCGCGTTCTGAGCATCCAAGAGTCATTGTGGATCGCCGGTGAACGAAGTCTGTGAAGGTTTGGGATTCTACCTTGAAGACTTACCAGAGTGATTGGGCGAGGTCTGTGTGACCTTAGCTGAAGGGGAATACGGTGAGGACTGGGTGTCCTGAGCTGCGTGTTCAGGACTGGGTATCCGGGACTGTGTGTCCTCAGGTTTAAATACCTAGCCTCCCTAACTAGACGTACAGTTGTCACAACAACTGGAACTGGTCTAACAAATCATTGTCTTCAATGAGTCACTGGTTTCATCCTTCCCTTCCCTTTACTTACTGTTGGTCCTTGTGAAGTCATTGTATGATTGCATTATCTTTTGTCTTCATTGAGTGACTGCTTGTTCTGATTGGCTTCATAATATATTCCTACCTGATCCTTACTACCTAGCTGCTGTTAGTCATTGTGCTTTCACTTCATTGAATACTTGACTATGGTTTGCCTAGTGTAGTCTACCTTCCGCTGCATGGTAATAGGTTTATTTCTATTGTTTGTCTTTGAAACTTCCACGTTTTGAAGACTTTCATAAAAATCGCCTATTCACCCCCCTCTAGTCGATATAACGCACTTTCAATTGGTATTAGAGCAAGGTACTCCCTTGTTCTGTGTGATTCGGTTTAACCACCTGGAGTTTTAGCTATGTCGACTGCAGGGATAATTAAAGTCTCCTCTGCATGCCCCGTCTTCGATGGAACTGAATATCCCTACTGGAAGAATAAGATGCGCATGCATCTTGAAGCCATTGATGTCGACCTATGGTATGTCGTCAAGAATGGCGTTCCCAAGGCTGGTGAAGGTGTCACCGCTGCTGATGTCAAGATGTTCGTTCAACTGGACTCCACTGCCAAGAACATCATTTATGGTCATCTAACCAAAGGACAGTATGGCCGTGTAAGTGCTTTGGAAACATCTAAGCTAGTCTGGACTGGCTCTACAAGGTCAATGAAGGCGTCTCAACCCAGAGAGATCAGAGAATCAGTGTCCTTCGCAACCTCTTCAACCGCTTCAAGAGAAATGACAATGAGAATGTCCAGCTCACGTTTGATCGACTCACTGACATCACAAATGAGCTTCAAGCTCTCGGCGCCACTGAGATCACCAAGCATGAAGTCGTCAAGACACTCCTGAGATCACTTGACAGCTCGTTTGACACCCTAGCCATGATGATTCAAGAACGTCTTGACTTCAAGACACTCGATCCGTCTGACATACTTGAGAGGCTCAACACACACGAGTTTCAGCTTTCTGAGAAAAGAGACATCTACGGTCCCAACTATGGGCGAACTCGTGCCTTGAAGGCAAAAGCTGTCTCCACATCTGAAGAAGAATCTGACAGTAGTTCTGATGATCCTGAAGACATTGGAAAGGAGCTTGCTATGCTTGTGAAGAAGTTCCAAAAATTCACCAAGAAGAAAGGCTTCAGAAAGTCTTCACGATCAAGCTCAAGGAATGATGAAGCTTCTGCTCATGATTACAAGAAAAGATCATGCCACAAGTGCAAGAAACCTGGCCACTACATCTCTGAGTGTCCCAGGGGGACAATGAGAACAATAAGAAGAAGAAGAGCAAGGAGTATGACTCTGACGACAAGAAGAAGAAGAAATACTCAAAGTCTTCTTCCAAGTCTTACTCCAAGTCTTCATCACACAAGAAGAGCTCATCTGGCAAGGCATGTGCGTTTGTTGGCAAGGAAATGGATTCAGATGAGGAGTCCGCTTCTGAGGAGGCGGAGGTGGAGTCTGAGGAGGAGTCCGATTCTGGCGTTGCGAGTCTGGCTACAGCATACGTTGCCAAGTCCATCTTCAACACTGAAGACAACGACTTCATCACTAACACTGATGCAAATGACAAGGACTACTCCGCTCCTACCTACTGCTTCATGGCACACAGTGCCAAGGTAAACACACGCACTACTCACTATCAAACATCTAGTGAAGATGACTCTGATTGTGATTCCAAACCCAGCTACAAAACAATTGCAACTGAACAACAGAAAGCTATGGAACATATTCAAAAACTGTTAGACAAAAGCGATGATCTGTTAGACGCTGAAATGACTCGATCTCAGTCCTTAATTGAAGACATTAAAAATCTTCACGTTAAGTATGAGGAACTTGAAAGTCGTCATGAAACGCTCTCAGCAACTCATGAAAGGCTTTCCTATGATTATCTTCAAAGGAAGCAAGATCTTGAGAAATTGAGAGCGGCTCATGAAGATCTTCAAAAGGAAAACGAGTCACTTCGTGCCAAACAGATCAGTTCCGCTTAGGAAGGATTTGAACCACCATGTCTTAAATGCATTGAGCGTGATAACGCTACCTCTGTTACTGAATGTTCTACTACTGCTAATATTGCAATATCTCCAACTATTGATGTGGTAACTAACACCTCTGCTAAGGATACCACTGCTATTGCCGATGAGAATGCTAGGTTGAAGACACTGCTTGAAACAGGGATGTACAAAAATCTCAAAGGGCATCAGACACTATGTGATGTCCTCAAAAGGCAGATCCTGAACCGAAACCCTAGGAAAGAGGGTGTTGGGTTCAAAAGGAAAATGAATGCTAATGGCTCTTACTGGAAACCTGAGCAGTACCCCAAAACCACATGGGTTGCTGCAAAGGAACCTTCAGCGGATCCATCCACCCTATCTGGATTCACTTCTGCTAATCCCATTGTTATTGATGAATCCTTTGATGCAAACTATAAACTGTTTAAGAATCAGAATGGTGAAGTGTTTGCCAAGTATATTGGTACTAACTGCAGGAATGGACCGCCTATGAAGAAGATCTGGGTGCCAAAAAGGTGTTTGGAGAATCTTCCTATGAATGTCATCATGACACCACAGGTGAAGAAGACAAACCCCACACCACAGGCTTCATACGGTCCAAAGGCTTCATACAGACAGAGGACTCACCTGAGTCGCACTAACGCAAATGTTTTGCAGGGAAGCCATACTCAGGCCTATGAATATGAGTGCGGTTCATCAAACCGCCATGTTCATAAGACCAAGAACTATTATGCTTATTCTTATGAGTACTATTGTCCACCTGCAAGACTTTTTGCTAGGGCTCCGAAGCCAAAGTTCTCAGATGCTGCACTTAGACTCATTGCTTCAAAGCCACCCTTGAAGATGTGGGTGGCTAAGAAAGCTTAACTCTCTTTTGCAGGGAAGGGTCTCCAGCAAAAAACCAAAATCGTTTGACGCTATTGCTGGGGACCTTAAACATCTTGTAGGATGCAAGATCAAATGCCCAAATGGTCTTATTATGTACTTTGTTCCTGAATCGCTTGCTACTCGCCCTATCAGTCCAAATCTCGATCTAAGCTTTCATAACCCACTAGTTCTTCAAATGTTTTTGCTTCACAATTCTCTTCGTGAAGCCTATCCCCCTAACTGCACTGTAGGGTACGACACCAGCAACTTCAGAATGGATTATTGATAGTGAGTGTACCAATCACATGACTGGCAAGAGAAGCCTTCTTATGGACTCAACCTTACGTCCATCCGACAAAAGTCACATCACATTTGCTGACACTGGTAAAAGTAAGGTATTGGGTCTAGGTAGAGTTGCAATCTCAAAGGAGGAACACATGGATAAAGTCATGCTTGTTGAATCCCTTGGTTTCAACTTAATGTCTGTCTCAATGCTTTGCGATTTAAACATGATCGTGATGTTTGGAAAATATCGTTGCCTTGTTCTAATGGAATCTAACAAGTCTCTAGTGTTTCAAGGGTATCGGAAAGATGATTTGTACGTGGTAGATTTCTCAGCAGGACCACAGCTTGCCGTATGTCTTCTGGCAAAAGCTTCAGAATGCTGGCTCTGGCATCGGAGGCTAGGGCATGCTGGCATGAGGAACCTGCACACCCTTGCAAAGAAGAAGCATGTCATAGGCATCGAGGGCGTCAAGTTCAAGAAAGATCACTTATGCGGTGCCTGTGAAGCAGGAAAGATGACGAGGGCCAAGCATCCCTCGAAGAAAATCATGACAACGACTCGACCCTTCGAACTGCTCCACATGGATCTTTTCGGTCACACTCATTACTCAACTCTTACTACTACTGCTTGTCTCTATGGCTTTGTCATTGTTGATGATTATTCTGGATATACTTGGGTGCATATAATCCTCTACAAGACTGAAGTGCAGGATGTCTTCAGACGCTTCGCCAATCGAGCAATGAAGAACTATGGCGCCAAGATAAAGCACATCAGAAGTGACAATGGCACTGAATTCAACAACACTAGCCTTGGTACATATCTTGATACTTTGGGCATCACACATGAATTCTCAGCTCCGTACACGCCACAGCAGAATGGCGTCGTCGAACGCAAGAACAGAACACTCATTGAGATGGCCCGAACGATGCTTGATGAATACAAGACTCCAAGAAAATTCTAGCCTGAAGCCATTGATACTGCATGCCATACAATCAACCGTGTTTATCTTCACAAGCTTCTGAACAAGACATCTTATGAGCTCCTTACTGGCAAGAAGCCAAATGTCAGTTACTTCCGAGTATTTGGCGCCAGGTGCTGGATCAAGGATCCACATCACACCTCAAAATTTGCACCAAAAGCACATGAGGGTTTATGCTTGGATATGAAAAGGATTCGCACTCCTACAGAGTCTTCAATCTCTTTCATTATAAAGTGGTTGAAACAGTGGATGTGTGGTTCGATGAGACTAACGGCTGACAAAGAGAGCACCTGCCAAATGTGCTAGATGAAGTTCCATCTAGTGAATCAATCAAACTTATGGGAACTGGAGAAATCATACCCTCTGAAGCTCAACCTGAAGAGGAACTTATCATCTCCGTACCTGATCAACCTGAAGACAATCCCTCTTACAATGACATTGGTCAGCAAGAGCAAAATCTTCGTCCTGTACATCCTCGTGTTGCAAATGAAGTGCAAACTGAGAGAATAATTGATAGCATCAATGCACCAGGTCCACTCACTTGTTCAAGGGCAACACAGCTAGCAAATTTCTGTGGGCACTTCACATTCGTCTCAATAACAGAACCCAAGAAAGTTGAAGAAGCCTTCATGGAACCTGAATGGATTCAAGCTATGCAAGAAGAGCTTCAACAATTTGAGCTGAATAATGTATGGGAACTGGTTAAGCGTCCTGATCCTCGGAAGCACAATATAATAGGCACCAAATGGATATATCGCAACAAGCAAGATGAGCATGGTCAAGTTGTCAGAAACAAAGCTCGTCTCGTTGCTCAAGGATATACTCAAGTTGAAGGGATTGACTTCGATGAAACATTTGCTCCTATGGCTTGACTTGAAGCCATACGCATACTACTGGCCTATGCAAATCATCATAACATACTTCTATATCAAATGGATGTGAATAGCGCTTTTCTCAATGGGAAGATTGAAGAAGAAGTGTATGTTGCACAACCGCGTGGCTTTGAAGATCCAAAACATCCTGACATGGTATACAAGCTCAACAAGTCACTGTATGGCCTCAAACAAGCCCCTCGGGCTTGGTGTGACACACTCAAATACTTCCTGAAGAGCAAAGGCTTCACACCTGGTTCCCTCGACCCCACTCTCTTCACGAAGACATATGATGGTGAACTGTTTGTGTTCCAAATATATGTGAATGACATTATCTTCGGCTGCACCAATCAGAGATACAGTGAAGAGTTTGGATATATGATGCAAGAGCAATATCAGATGTCCATGATGGGTGAGCTGAAGTTCTTCCTTGGTCTTCAAATACGACAGCAACGCAACGGCATCTTTATATCTCAAGAGAAGTATCTCAAAGACTGCCTGAAGAAGTTCGGTATGCAAGACTGCAAAGGATTCACGACGCCAATGCCAGCAAAACATCATCTGGGTCCCGACGACAATGGTAAAGAGTTCGATCAAAAGGTATACCGCTCCATGATTGTTTCTTTACTTTATCTATGTGCATCTAGGCCATATATTATGCTTAGTGTTTGCATGTGTGCTCGATTCCAAGAGGCACCAAAGGAATCACATCACTTAGGTGTGAAGCGAATTCTTCGATATTTGGCTTACACCCCAACTCTAGGATTATGGTATCCAAAGGGCTCAGAGTTTGATCTGGTTGGATTCTCGGATGCTGATTATGCTGGTGACAAGGTGGATCGCAAGTATACATCAGGCACATGTCATTTTCTGGGACGATCACTTGTATGTTGTCCTCAAAGAAGCAGAATTGTGTATCTCTCTCCACTGCTAAATCTGAATACATTGCTGCTGGATCTTGCTGCGCTCAGCTTCTGTGGATGAAGAAAACACTCAAAGACTATGGCATTCATCTGAAGCAAGTGCCACTCTACTGCGACAACGAAAGCGCCATTAAGATTGCCAACAACCTAGTTCAGCACTCGAAGACAAAGCACATTGAGATTCATCATCACTTTCTCAGAGATCATGTTGTGAAGGAAGATATTGATATCATACACGTCAACACTGAAGAGCAATTGGCAGATATCTTCACCAAGCCCTTGGATGAGAAGAGATTTTGCAAGTTATGGTGTGAGCTAAATATCTTGGAATCCTCAAATGTCCTGTGATCAGGCACACATCCTAACACTTATGCATATTGAAGACATGCATTCTAAGTGTGAATACATTAATGAGGAATTTGACTTCGGAGCACCACGATAATTGTGCGCCGTGTCTTGGTCTAATACTTCCTATACGGTGGGTAACGCCACACCTAAATGTTCTATTTGAAGTGTTTCACTCATGGCGTTACATTTGCTATGTCTTCACATTTGGTTTGGCTTCAATCTCAACATGTCTTCATGATTATCTTCACTATGTTGATTATATATATACTAGTGTTCTGTCCTCTACATCATTCACTTATAGCTATGTCTTCTTGTTGAATCTTTTGAACTAAGTGAAAGTGATCAGACCCTAACCTCTCTATGCTTTCTATCTCAAACTCTGTCTCTCCAAATCATATGCATTCTCTTGAAACTTTTAAATGTCTTCTCTGCGTCCTTGTCAACAGAAGATACATAGATAAACATTAGGTCCGCTTTCAATGCTAATTCCTTCACCTGAAACCCATAGAAGTGGGAACGACCACCCGACAATCGAGGCGTGTGTGGGACGTGGAACAACCTCCGATATGTAGCACGATGGCCACGTGTTCCTCAGATGTGAATTGCCAGGGGCACCTGTGTAATAACACTGAGCCGCCCCTGTCCCTGTAAATACACGCCTCACCACAGTCATTATCTCTTCTTCCACTCTCGCACAAACCCTAGCACCACCGCTAGCCCTCGACGACGCCGGCGACAAAGCGCTTAGCTGCAGCAACCTCTCCGACACCGTCTTCACACCGACCGTGGACATCGTCTTCTCCGTCGTTGCCGTAGGTGTCCTTCATCGCCAAGTTAGCGCAGGGACGATCGAACTGCTCGGCCTCCTCTTCCACTCCGTCTAGCAGTTCTTCGTGTGGTAAATAAAACTTCCTTTTTACAGCCCCTTTGATCCTATAGATTCGTCACTTTCTACCACAAGTAGTTTCTGTTCACACAAGTTGGATCTATTTCATACTGCATCTCATAATATGCCTGGTATATTCACTTATGCTTCACAAAGTAGTTAGATTCCTCACTTGTACTGATCCGTGGATTCGTACAAATCTGGAACCAACTCCTTATCTATGAGTGAATGTCTTCGCACGATGAGGCCAATGTCTTCTAGACTGATTTATCTTCAAAATCTTCTGAGAATGCATATGACCTCTTCCCCTTCACTCGCACCTTAATGCTGTCACAGGTACATGTCCGTGGGAGAATCCCATGGTTCTCATAGTCTGCATTCATTTGCAGAATTCTTACAACATCACATAAATTCTCCCGAAGCCAGTTCCTGTTTGTCCAGCAAACGAAAGCCCTTGAAGTCTTTAAACGTATTGAAGCAATTCAGTTTAAATTTCATGGCTGCAGAGAAATTAGCAAGGAAGGGTGGCAGAAAGCGTCGAGGAGAAACATCAAGAGATCTGCCCGATGACCTCTCAGAGCTGTACAAGACACATCCTGAAGAGGATTACAATCAGCGCAAGACACGAATCCAATGGATTCGACGATATTGGGTAGAACAGTGGTTCAAGTACAGGTTTGTGACAAAGGAATATGCTGAGAGGAATGCCATCAAGCGACCATGGGGAGACATCCTCTACAAAAATCTTCAACCCAGGTCCAGAGATGAAGCCATCGAACAAGGCTTCTATCCCTGCATGGTCCGTGGACCACAGCCTGCGGAGGCTGACCCATCGTCACTGCTATGGTGTCGTGACGACAATCTGTTCAAGCACAACTTCCAGTTTGCCCAGAATTTGGCAAAGCAGAACAAGAAGTCTTTGGGATTAGACTTCAACCCTGGTCCTTCTGCTCCCCGTGCCGATGGGACCCGCGAAGCTGAACCCAATCTTGTTGGGCCCATCTACAACCTGGAAGGTCTCATCACTCATATCGTGGTTCAAGGGATAGCCGTGGATGAGCCTGCAGATGACGCTGAATCAGATCAAGCGCCTGCAGCGCCGAAGCCAAAGAAACTGAAGCAGCCTAAAGCTTCAAAGCCTGCCTCTGCACCAAAAATCTCACGGGCGAAGCCACTGGCTACTGCACCTCCTAAAGACAGTGTGCAGTCTGAAGATCTGTGACGCATCTCCAAGCCCCAGAAAGTCAAGATGCCTCTGCCACACACCAGCCAAGAACTGACTATTGCTGCTATTCTGCGCAACAATGCCATTGATCTGTCCAGTGATGAAGATCTTGCAGATGACGCTCTTGAGCAACTGATCAAGAGCAAAGAAGAAGCAAAAATCTTCAATGATCTGCCTCTCTTTGACGAGGCAATCATCCACAACTTCATTGATGAGTGGTTTGACACGTCCAACCTCAGCTTCGAAGATCTGCAACTTCCAATTGGCCTCAGTGTCGCCTTCCATGGCGCCATTGCTTCAGAGCTAGCTCTAGCTCAGCGCATCATTGAACTGAAGCAGAAGATTGACTTTGAGAAAGATCAGTTCAAGAAGCATATGGCCAAGCTCATCGTGCAAGAGGTCAAGAACTTCAAGATCATGCTGCACGAGCTCAAAGAAGCCTTTCTCAAGAAGCGTGAAGAAGCTCAAGGTTCTCGTGAGCGCATGAAGAGCCTGGCTGACAACTATGTGCAAGCCTACAATGAGGCTGAGAAGCGCAAGGCCCTTGGGCGTCCTGGCATCGACCCCAGGATGGCTGCAAAGCAGCAGAAGAAGAAGCCCGCTATGGTCGAACCCGACGCACCAAGGCAGGAAGCACATCCCATTGTCTTCCCAACCAGCATGACTGGCTCGAAGCCAAAATCTAGGTCTACCGCTTCAAAACTGAAGAAGACGAGGACAACTGAGGCTGAAGCCAGAAAGAGGAAACACCCTGAAGCCTCTGCTCCTGCTCCCTCCAAGAAGAAGCGGAAGACCAAGAAGGAACGAGCTGCTCCCACAGAGCCCTTAATTGTTGAACCCATCTCCATGGTTCACCCTACCGCCGAACATCAAGAGCGTGAACTGACTGTCCATGAGCCTGCTTTCACAAAGGCTCATGAAGCTGAAGACTTTCCAGCAGCTGATCCCACTACTGCTGAAGACATTGGTCACCATGACCATGTTGAAGATGATGCAGTTCTTCCTCAGATCGAGCACCAACAGGTATCATCGCATGTGCTTATGCACAACGAACTCATCAGCATTGGTCGTCCTCTGACGCCAATTGCTCAGGATGAATCATGGGATGATCACCCACAAGAACAAGAAGAAGATGACTTTGAGGCCCAGCCACCTCCATCTTCAAAGGCGTCGCCAGCGTTACACAGGCTTCGCAAAGGACCAAGGCCTCCAGCCTCTAAGTCTGAAGCTAAAGCTGCTGAAGACATTCCGGCTGCATCAGCCGATGACACCCAAGAAGAAGAACATGTCCCCACTCCCCCAACTACCGACAAAGCTGTTCTCGCGGAGAACGTGTCTCTGCCCGACCCTCCAGCTCATCAAGTGGAGGTAGAAAATCTTGAGGCTGCCACCACCAACACCAATGAAGCCACTGACGCTGTCACGGCTGAAGCAAATGTGGAGCCTACACCTACCCAAGAACCAGAAGTTAGCGAAGCCAATGATGATACTGCTTCTGTTCCTGCGCCTGCTGCTGGTCCTCAGTTTGACTATCATATAGAGCATAAGCCTCAGGTACAGAAGCCAATGCCAAGGTTGCATAGGTTTCCAGGTCCTGCATCAGCACCTGGATCCTTCAATGTCAATAGCTTCAAAGCAGACAACACCTTCTTTAATAGCTCCAAGAACCCCTACTCAAGGGAACGAATATGTTCTGATCGGTTCTGGAGCTATCCGCAGTGAAGCTATTACTCCTGCATTTTGTACAGTCAAGGTCACATCTTCCCACATATGCGTCTTGACACCGAAGCAATAGCTGGTCTGCCCTGCTTGGAAGAAGCTTTGGACTGCTTCAAAGAGGTTGGATTGTTGCCTTTCATCACCGACCAAGAGCACTGGAACAAAGAATTGCTGCTCCAATTTTATGCCACACTTCAAATACGTGGTTACAATAGAGATCCGAAGACTTGGGCCCTTGAGTGGATGACAGGAAATGTTCATCACGAAGCCAAAGCCTTTGATATCATTGAGCTCACTGGTCTGGCCACTCTTGGAGATCTCTACGAACCTGGATGTCAACTTTACAGTGAAGCTATGGAGAGCATCTTTCAGAAGCCTGAACCGAACATGAGTCAGATGCTCAGCATGATGAAGCCTTTGCCACAAGACGCTGCATATCCTAAGGAGTTCCTTGTTGAAGACCTGGAGTATCTGCCAAGGACCATCTATCACATTTTAAGGCGAACTCTGTGGCCCATCAAAGGACATTCCCCACATGCAAAGCTGGAAGGTGCAATGAAGACTTTGGTCTTCTATATTCTTCACGGCAAATGCTTCAACGCACAAGACTTCTTCATCCGCCAACTTGCTGCTTCAGGATTTGATCTTTTTGGGTTGAAGTTCTATGCTCCATGGATAATGCGGCTGATCAAACTCCACTCAGATATCTCATAGCAGCCCTCTGCTCGCAATCATCGGATCTTTATGCCTGACGTGGATATGTCCGTTGAAGCCCTCTATCCAAAGCCTGCCAAGGAGCCTCTTAGTCTTCAGAATGTGGAGCATCAAAGTTTCTCTCAGAACATTGAAGGAGTTGAAGCAGTCACTCGTGTTTATCCTCTGGCTGGCACTACACGTGCACCTCATCGTGCCCTCACTGAAGCCACTGAAAGCACCATTGCCCAACGGCCCAAGAAGCGATCTCGTGTTCTCAATGACCGAGAGCTTCTCGTTGCTCTTCATCAGAAACAGGATCGGCATCATGACTGGCTGAAGCGTCAAATGAAAAGCCTCTTGGTGGATGTCAACCGCATTCGCAATCTTGCCACCAAGAATGCCTTTGTTGCCCATGAAACTTGTCGGCGTACATGGAAAGGGCTGATGCTTATGTGCTCTGAGGATGATCTTCAAGAGGATGGCTTCTCTGAACATTTCAAGTTTGACTCCACACCTCCCCGAAGGGCTGTGCTGCGACGAACTCCCTCTCTTGAAGACTCTGAGTTCTCTTCCTCTACGGCAACTGTGAATGCCAGAGTGATCGAGGACGAAGACGATGCTACTTCACCGCCCCCTGATGAAGCTATGTACCTAGGGTAGGGGCACGGACCTGTCCAAAGAGCCCTACCCAAGGACATCCCTAGATGAAGTCACCTTTCAATCGACTTGAAGGTATCCCACTCGACGGGTTCAAGACACTCGACCAAGAAGCTATCACTCGACCATGAAGCCAACCACTCGACCGCCAGGAGACCTAAAGTCACTCTGTAGGCAAACGGTCGGCTATTGAGTAGTCTTTATGGTCATTATAGCACTTTATTAGGGGCGTTACCAGTAACGCCTAACCTTAAATGTACCTTAAACCCTGCATCAATGAGGGCAGGAGAGGGCCGGTGAACTCTATATAAGCCACCCCCCTCCTCGGTATGAAGGGTTCGCACCCCTGTTATTCATACACACATAATCCAATCGACCGCCTCCGGGCACCGTGACGTAGGGCTATTACTTCCTCCGAGAAGGGCCTGAACTCGTAATCCTCGTGTGTTTACAACTTCCCAATAGCTGAGATCTAGCCTCTCCATACACACCCCCCTACCTCACTGTCAGAGTTAGAACCACGACAGTTGGCGCCCACTGTGGGACAGGAATCTCAGCGCCTGATTGGAGAAGTTGCGATTTTTCCGATCCCTTCTGATCATGGTTTCGTGCGGAGTTTTGGTGGAGGGCCGCGAGATCCGCCTCGGCGCGCTCACATTCATCGCCGACGACTCCGCCTGGCTTCAGGAGGCACCGCTCGACATCGACGCGCTCCCCGTCCGCGGTGCGACGCACTTCCGCGCATGCGTTCGTGGCGTCCTCCTGCGGCAGCCGTCGAACCAGTATCGGTCGGTCCCCGTGTCGTCTCCCCGCTCTGTCTCCCACTGGCGCAAGCTCTCAGGTCGGTCGAGACTTCAGAGGTGGGTGAGGCATGCCGTGGCTCGCCAGTCGGCCGCCCCACAAGTCGCGGCAATCGAGCCCGACGAATCCCTCTGCGGCCTGTTCGACTGGCTCCGCGGAGACCGCATCCGAGTGCGACAGCAGCGACCCAGCGGCTGAGGTTCTGGCGGTCGATGGAACACACGGTCCTCCCGGTTTCCCTCGCACTGATGGAGGCGCGGGTGGGGGCGACCCGTCGCATCCCCACGATGAGTACCTCCCCGAACCTCTCACGTCATTACAGCGAGAGGAGCTTCGCCGCCGGAACATGGACGCACTCCACACTCCTATCGTCGGAGAGACCCCCGAGGCCCGGGCCTTGGAGGACGCGCGCTTGGCTAACTTGGCCGAGCGCACTCGACTGGAGAATCTCCAGCGAGCACTCGACGAGCAAGCGCGTCAGCGGGCTCCCGAGTCTAGTCGACGTCAGCTCTTCCCGCCGACGCAGGTATACCGAACCCCAGTTCAGAATTTGGCCGCCGCGGCCCGTATAGCAGAATCGATTCAGCCCTCCCAGTCGGAGGCTGGCAGGGGCTTGTTGCAGATCAGAGCGTTGCTCCGGGCGGCGGGAAACCAGAATTCCGCTGTTTCTCAGTCGCGGAATAGGATCCACAGTCGATCCGTTGCAACAGATACAGTCCAGTCGGCTCACAGCCCGAGGTCGCCCCCGAGGCGTGAGGGACGCGGTGACCGGCATGATCAGTACAAAAGGAATGAGCAGTATGATCACCGATCCGATCGTGATGATCGACGTCGAGTGCCAACCCCTCCCCCGAGGAGTGGGTCATATGCGCCTCGACATCGAGATGACAGGCGCCCTCATAGTGTTGGGCAGAGGATTCCAGTCGACCCCAGGGACCCAGGCTTTGACGCGAGATCTATCCTCGTTCAAGGTTTGGTTGACAGGAACAGAGCTCATCGGGAAGGCCACAACAGAGATGCGCCTGCCAGTAGCAGAGTACATGTTTCGGGGCCAGAGTGTTTCAGTCGAGCCATCAGAGCCGCAGTGATTCCTCCCAACTTCAGGTTGGTGACTGGAGTCAGCAAGTTCACCGGTGAGTCTAAGCCTGACACTTGGCTCGAAGATTACCGAGTGGCTGTACAGATTGGCGGTGGCAATGATGAGGTGGCCATGAAGCATTTGCCTCTCATGTTAGAGGGCTCATCCAGAGCGTGGCTAAATCAGTTGGCACCCAGCAGCATCTACACTTGGGAGGACCTCTCCCGAGTGTTTGTCACGACCTTTGAGGGAACATGCAAGCGACCCGCAGGCCTTACAGAATTGCGTTCTTGCGTACAGAAACCGAATGAAACCCTGAGGGATTACATCCAGAGGTGGATCAAGTTGCATCACACAGTTGAGAATGTGCCTGACCATCAAGCAGTTTGTGCCTTTAAAGAAGGCGTTAAATATAGAGAATTGAATCTGAAGTTCGGTCGAACTGGAGAGATGTCTCTGAACCGGATGATGGAGATTGCCACCAAATATGCTAATGGTGAAGACGAAGGTCGACTCCGGAGTGGCAAGCACAAGGCAGTCGCCCAAGAAACCGGAGGAAACTCCAGTCGGAGACAGAAGCAGAAGGCCGAGCCAGCCGCCCCTGGGGAGGCCCTGGCCGTAGCCTAGGGAAATTTCAAGGGAAAACCAAAAGGCCCCTGGAAGCCCAAGAAAGTCAAGGATCAAGATGGAAATGATGTTTTGGATCTGCCATGTCACATCCACACCAAGAAAGATGAAGAGGGTAATTTTATTTACCCAAAGCATACCACTCAACAGTGCCGGCTCCTGATCCAGCAGTTTCAGGGCAAACAGTCCAAAGATAAGGAAAAAGAGTCGGACAGAGTTGAGGACAAGGAAGATAGTGACGATGGATACCCCCAAATCAATTCCACCCTGATGATTTTTGCTGATGTCGAAAGCAAAAGTCGACTGAAAGTCATTAACCGTGAGGTGAATATGGTTGCTCCGGCAACACCCAGTTATCTGAAGTGGTCTCAGACTGCCATCACATTCGACCAGTCTGATCACCCTACGCACATTGCCACCCCTGGGAGGCAAGCTTTGGTGGTCGACCCAGTTGTCGAAGGCACTCGACTGACCAAAGTCCTGATGGATGGTGGCAGTGGCCTGAACATATTGTATGCTGAAACATTGAAAGGAATGGGCATTCCGATGTCCAGGCTCAGTACCAGTAACATGAGCTTCCACGGAGTCATTCCTGGGAAGAAAGCCGAATCACTCGGCCAGATCGCTCTTGATGTGGTTTTCGGTGATTCAAAGAATTACCGCAAGGAAAAGTTGACATTCGAGGTTGTGGACTTCCAAAGTGCTTATCATGCCATTTTGGGCAGGCCAGCTTACGCACGCTTCATGGCTCGACCATGTTATGTGTATCTCAAGTTGAAGATGCCTGGTCCCAAAGGTGTGATCACTGTTACAGGCAATCGGAAGAAGGCAGAAGAGTGTTTTCAGAAAGGCTCAAAGATTGCTGACGCTCAGATGGCAGTTGTTGAGCTGCAAGAGTACCAGAAGACTGCTGATCCGAGTGAATTGCTACGAGCCAAGAAGCCTGCTTCAGAATCTGCTTTTCAGTCGTCCGGTGAAACAAAGCCAGCTCACATTCACCCGACCGACCCCGATGCTGCTTTGACTCACATCTCAACAACGCTGGACTCCAAATAGGAAGAAGCGCTCATCCAGTTCCTCCGTGAGAACTGGGACATCTTCGCATGGAAGCCTTCTGACATGCCTGGAGTTCCCAGGGGGCTGGCTGAGCACCGTCTACGAGTCGACCCGAAGTTCAAGCCTGTGAAAGAACATCTTCGACGGTCCGCCGTCCAGAAGAGGAAAGCTATTGGCGAGGAGGTGGCTCGGCTCTTAGCAGCGGAGTTCATCCGAGAGATTTACCACTCCGAGTGGCTCGCCAATGTTGTCATGGTCCCCAAGAAGGACAAGTCACTTCGCATGTGCATTGACTTTAAACATATCAATCGGGCCTGCCCGAAAGATCATTTCCCTCTCCCCCGCATCGACCAGGTAGTCGACTCGACCGCGGGGTGTGAGCGTTTGTCTTTTCTAGATGCTTATTCAGGGTACCATCAGATCCGTCTGTATGGACCCGACGAGATCAAAACGGCTTTCATCACCCCATTCGGGTGCTTCTGTTATGTCACCATGCCCTTCGGCCTCAAGAATGCTGGAGCCACGTTCATGAGGATGATTCAGAAGTGTTTGCTCACTCAGATCAGTCGGAACGTAGAAGCATACATGGATGATATTGTGGTTAAGTCACGGAAAGGTTCCGACCTACTGACTGACCTTGCCGAAACCTTTGCTAACCTCAGGAGATATGATATCAAGCTCAATCCATCAAAGTGCACATTCGGAGTTCCAGGTGGAAAGTTACTCGGTTTCCTCGTTTCCGAACGAGGAATCGACGCCAATCCCGAGAAAGTTGGCACCATACTCCGGATGAAGCGCCCTGTGCGTGTACACGATGTCCAGAAGCTTACAGGTTGCTTGGCCGCTCTAAGTCGATTCATTTCTCGTCTCGGTGAAAAGGCGTTGCCTCTTTACCGACTGATGAAGAAGTCTGACAAGTTCGAGTGGACTCCAGAAGCTGATGCAGCGTTTGCAGAGCTCAAAGCTCTGCTCTCCACCCAGCCGGTGCTTGCTGCCCCAATCAGTAAAGAGCCTCTGCTGCTTTACATTGCGGCCACGGGACAAGTTGTCAGTACAGTACTTACGGTCGAGCGGGAAGAAGAAGGAAAGGCCTTCAGAGTTCAGCGCCCAGTATATTATGTGTCTGAAGTTTTGACCCCTTCGAAGCAAAGATATCCCCATTACCAGAAGCTTGTATATGGGATTTACATGACCACGAAGAAGGTTGCACACTACTTCTCTGACCATTCCATTACAGTCGTCAGCGACGCTCCACTGTCAGAGATCTTGCACAACAGAGATGCAACTGGTCGAGTGGCGAAGTGGGCGATTGAACTCCTTCCCCTAGATATCAAGTTTGAAGCAAAGAAGGCTATCAAGTCCCAAGCAATTGCAGATTTCGTCGCCGAGTGGATTGAACAGCAGCTTCCGACTCAAGTTCACTCGGAGCACTGGACCATGTTCTTCGATGGATCTAAGATGCTGAATGGTTCCGGTGCTGGGGTAGTGTTGGTCTCCCCCCGAGGAGATAAGCTCAGATATGTTCTCCAGATTCACTTCGATTCCTCCAATAATGAAGCAGAATATGAAGCACTCTTGTATGGGTTGCGCATGGCCATTTCACTCGGCGTCCGGCGCCTCATGGTCTATGGCGACTCAGATTTGGTGGTTAATCAGGTGATGAAGGAGTGGGACGTCAGAAGCCCAGCTATGACTGGCTACTGCAACGCAGTAAGAAAGCTAGAAAAGAAATTCGAGGGGTTAGAGCTTCATCACATCCCCCGACTGAAAAATCAAGCAGCTGATGATCTGGCAAAGATAGGCTCCAAGAGAGAAGCCATTCCCAGCAATGTGTTTTTGGAGCACATCCGCTCGCCGTCAGTCCAGGAGGATCCTTTCACAGAAGAAGCCCCGCAACCGAAAAGTGCCACAGATCCGACTGAAGTCGAAATTCCTGCTGTGGTCGACCTAGTCATGGAGGTCTTGGCTATCACTCCCGACTGGACGATACCATACATCGCGTATATCTTGAGGAAAGAACTTCCAGAGGACGAAGAAGAGGCTCGACAGATCGTCCGTCGATCTAAAGCTTCACAGTCATAAAGGACAGTTGTATAGAGAAAGCGCGACTGGAATCGGTCAGAAGTGCATAACACCAGAAGAAGGTCAGATAATCCTTGATGATATCCACTCGGGGACCTGTGGTCACCATGCGTCCTCTCAGACCATTGTGGCTAAAGCATACCGAGCGGGATTTTACTGGCCAAGAGCAAATGAGATGGCAAAAGAGATAGTCGACAAGTGTGGAGGCTGCCAGTTCTACTCCAACATGTCACACAAGCCTGCATCAGCCCTGAAGACCATTCCACTCGTCTGGCCCTTTGCTGTCTGGGGACTGGACATGGTTGGTCCACTGAGAACAGGCAGGAGCGGATTCACTCATGTGCTTGTGGCAGTCGACAAGTTTACCAAATGGATTGAAGCCAAGCCTATCAAAATCTTGATGCTAGCACTGCTATCAGTTTCGTCAGAGAGTTGATATTCAGATATGGGGTCCCGCATAGCATCATCACTGACAATGGGTCAAACTTCGATTCAGACAAGTTCAGAGCTTTTTGCGCCTCTCAAGGCACACGAGTCGACTACGCGTCGGTCGCGCATCCCCAGTCGAATGGACAAGCTGAAAGAGCAAATGGTCTGATTCTCAAAGGACTGAAGCCTCGACTGATGCGTGATCTCAAGCACGCAGCAGGCGCTTGGGTCGACGAGCTTCCGTCAGTTTTGTGGGGACTGAGGACCACCCCGAACCGGTCGACTGGAAGAACGCCATTCTTTCTGGTTTACGGAGCCGAAGCCGTCCTGCCGAGTGATCTACTTCACAACGCCCCCAGAGTCGAGCTTTATAACGAAGACGAAGCAGAGCAAGCCCGGCAAGACGCAGTCGACCTCCTAGAGGAGGAGAGGGAAATGGCTATGATCAGATCGACCATCTATCAGCAAGACTTGCGTCGATTCCATGCCAGAAATGTGAAGAGCCGAGCCTTCCAGGAAGGAGATTTGGTCCTCCGAGTGGATCAACAGAAACCACACAAACTTGCTCCTACTTGGGAAGGCCCCTTCATCATCACCAGAGTCCTCCACAATGGAGCATATCATCTCTACAATGTTGGTCGCCAGATCGACGAGCCACGAGCTTGGAATGCGGAACTACTCCGCCCATTTTACACTTGAATTCTCACTCGGACGAGATGTAATAAGGAAAAAATTTCCTGCAGTACATTTTTATCAAAGACAAGAGTGTTCCAATAATTGCTGTCACTTTTGTTTGCATACGAAATCCCCCAGTGGGTGACTTAGCTGCGAATCCGTTTCACCTAAGTTTGAAAAATCCTACCGAGTGGAGAGCAATCCTCCCACTCGGGGGCTTAGCTGCAGTCCAGTACTCGCCTAAGTTCTCCCACTTAGAGACTTAGCTGCAGTCAGGCACTCGCCTAAGTTTGAAAAAATCCTACCGAGTGGAGAGCAATCCTCCCACTCGGGGGCTTAGCTGCAGTCCAGTACTCGCCTAAGTTCTCCCACTTAGAGACTTAGCTGCAGTCAGGCACTCGCCTAAGTTTGAAAAAATCCTACCGAGTGGAGAGCAATCCTCCCACTCGGGGGCTTAGCTGCAGTCCAGTACTCGCCTAAGTTCTCCCACTTAGAGACTTAGCTGCAGTCAGGCACTCGCCTAAGTTTGAAAAAATCCTACCGAGTGGAGAGCAATCCTCCCACTCGGGGGCTTAGCTGCAGTCCAGTACTCGCCTAAGTTCTCCCACTTAGAGACTTAGCTGCAGTCAGGCACTCGCCTAAGTTTGAAAAAATCCTACCGAGTGGAGAGCAAACCTCCCACTCGGGGGCTTAGCTGCAGTCCAGTACTCGCCTAAGTTCTCCTACCTAGAGACTACTAGCTGCAGCAGTGCTCGCCTAAGTTTGAAAAAATCCTACCGAGTGGAGAGCAAACCTCCCACTCGGGGGCTTAGCTGCAGTCCAGTACTCGCCTAAGTTCTCCCACTAGAGACTTAGCTGCAGTCAGGCACTCGCCTAAGTTTGAAAAAATCCTACCGAGTGGAGAGCAAACCTCCCACTCGGGGGCTTAGCTGCAGCCCAGTGCTCGCCTAAGTTTTCCTACCGAGTGAGAGAAACTCCCACTCGGGGCTTAGCTGCAGCAGGCTCGCCTAAGTTTGAAAAAATCCTACCGAGTGGAGAGCAAACCTCCACTCGGGGGCTTAGCTGCAGTCCAGTACTCGCCTAAGTTCTCCCACTAGAGACTTAGCTGCAGTCAGGCACTCGCCTAAGTTTGAAAAAATCCTACCGAGTGAGAGCAAACCTCCCACTCGGGGGCTTAGCTGCAGCCAGTGCTCGCCTAAGTTTGAAAAATCCTACCGAGTGGAGAGCAAACCTCCCATCGGGGCTTAGCGCAGCCCGCGCTCGCCTAAGTGTTTAAAAATCCTACCGAGTGGAGAGCAAACCTCCCACTCGGGGCTTAGCTGCAGCCCAGCTCGCCTAAGTGTTTAAAAACCTATCGAGTGAGAGCAAACCTCCACTCGGGGACTTAGCTGCGCCCAGTGCTCGCCTAAGTACAGGACACAACCCAATCCGCAAGGACGACGAGGCGCAAGTCGACTGCTACCTTCTCCTTCGGAGTTGCGCCGCAAATACAAGGTTATTCCGAGTGAAGATCGAATTCCACTCGACGAATCAAACATGAAGATATTCAAAGAAATCAAGTTCAGATAAAGCCTAAAAGGTCCCAGACCTCAGATCAAAGTACTCGAGCCCTCGGCTCGGCGGAGTTTAACGGTTACAAATCCACTCGGCATTCCGAGGCAAATTTAAAGTGAAGCATAAATTTTTCATTCCTCAGGAGGAGGACTGGAAGGGGCGACGAACTCGTCCAAGTCGATCCCGTCTGCAATACGAGTGGCGGCAGCAATGAAAGTCTCCATGAAGTCTTGAAAGTTGTGCTTCCTGGTATTGGCAACTTGGATGGCGGCCAGCTTTTCTTCTCGCGCTTCCTTGCAATGGACGCGGACCAGAGACAGAGCGACATCAGCACCACATCTAGCAGAAGATTTCTTCCATTCCTCCACTCGACCTGGGACTTCATTAAGTCGAGCCATCAGGGACTCGAGGTCGTTCTGAAGCGTCGTCCCAGGCCAGAGTGATGTGTCGATCCGCGACATCGCAACCTTCAGTCGAGCAAGATAGTCAACCACGCTGGCAATACGAGACTCCAGACGGAGCACGTTCATTGCAGCCTCGTCCTTCACAAGGGAGTTAGCAGGGTCCAAGCCTGGCTCCACTCGACTGGTCTCCTCTTCAAAGTTCTGACAGAATTCTGCAAACACGATTCAAGAATAAGACAGTGACCCTACACAGACTTGGTAACTGCAAGACAGTCGGGGCAGAGTAATTACCTTCGAGCACGACGAACAGCTTCTTGGCGAGTCCACCGAGATAAGCCTCCAGATCGTTCCTCTTCCCCGCCAGCTCACCTGCCTTGTCGTGCAGAGCCACGTTGTCGTTCTTCAGTCGGCTGACCTCTTGATTGGCTACCTCGAGAGCAGCTTTCAGTCTGGAGTTCTCCTGCTCAAGAGCTCCGACCGAGGCCATTTTCTCTTCAGCAAGCCTCGTTTTGTCCAAGACCTCCTTCTGTGCCTCTGCAAGATCTTGATCCTTCTTCTTCAGAGCTTCCTCCAGTTTATCTGCGGCGCGTCGAGTGAAATCAACATCAAGAATGGACAAGAAAGAAAAGCCACTCGTCAAGAATGGAGAACCTCACCAGCCATACCTTTTGCTTCTTCTTGCGCCTTCTTCAAATTCTCCTGAGCAAGCTTCAAGTTAAGGTTGAGCTGGATCTGCTGATTCTCCAACTCAGTATAGCGAGCTACAAGTTCGCAGGATTTCTGTAAAAAGAAAAATCAGTCGACAGACGTCCAAAATAAGTTGCTTCCGAGTAACTAAGAGACAATGATGACGTTTCTAAGACTACAGCCGAATCAAGAACATTCGACAGTAGTCTCGGGGACTACACCCAGTGGGTGCACTCAGCGTGCCCCCACTGTAAAAAAAAAGTCGACTGCCCGCAGTCGACCGGATACAGTCCCATTCGACATGGCCTGACCAGACCGAGTGAAGAAATACAGCTACAGCAACACAATATAAAGACTACAGTCGACTGCCAGCAGTCCACCGTAGTCTCGGGGACTACACCCAGTGGGTGCACTTAGCGTGCCCCCACTCGTCCAAGAATTGGCAGACACACCCAGTGGGTGTACAGATACAAAGATCTTCGGAAAAGAGATTCTTCAAACAGCATATCATAACAGACCAAGTGTTGAGTCGACTGACCTGGACGTTGCTCTGAAGAGCCGAGCTCGCGTCATAAGCTGCTTGGCTGGCCTCCCGAGCCACCTTCACTTGCTCCATCATGATCCCCGCCTGGCGTATAGCCTCTTTTGCGGCAGCCGCTTGGTCCTCAGGGACAGGGTACGCGGCAAAAAGCGAAGGCGGATCCGCAGTCGACGTCGAAGGCCGCACACTTGTCAGAGGAATGGCGAAAGTCACAGAAGCCCGAGCGGTGTCACCACCATCCCGAGCTACGGCCTCAGACGCCGGAGCAGATTGGGGGGTCTTGTCAGCCGACGCCCTCTTGTTCCTCCTCACTCTCAGCGGTTCGTTGTCGTCGTCATCCGGGAGGTCGATAACATGAGGAGGGGCTACAAGGGAAACATTCAATCGACCAGAGTTGCAATAAATGTTCAGTCGACTCAAAGCGGAACGTCAGTAATCGTACCAGGGTTGGAGGTAACAGCATCCTCCATCTCTTGGTCGTCGTCCTTGGCGGAGATCTCAGAAGTAGCAGCACTGCAAGTCTCGAAAGTCAGTCAGTTGGCTCAATGAATCGACCAAGGATCTGTCCACGGTCGACAAAGGAAAACAAGTTTTATTATTACCCAGAAATGGTGGGGACGGCCATCTTCATCTTGGGCAGAGCCTTGGGCGGCTTGGACGGCGTCGCGCGTGGGTGCTTGGGAGCCTTTCCAGTCGGCGTAGGAGAAGAGGTCCGAGGGCGTTTCGACGACTGCCCAACAGGAGCAGTCGCCCTACCACGCTCCCGCGCTGGGTCGTGTGTGAGCTTGGATCGCCCCTCCGGGCGGGGGGGGGGGTTCAACCTCCTCCTCCTCCTCTTCGCTGGAGTCGACGTCGTCGCCTCCCTCTCCTTCACCGTCGGACTCCCACTCGCCTTGATCGTCTCCGCTCTCACCTCCGCTCGCCTCCCCTTCCTCAGTTGGCCCCTGTGCCCCGTTGGGCGTCGAGTACATCTCGGTAGTCGCCTGGAAAACAACAGACAAGACGAAAGTCAATCGACCTACTCAAAGAAGACCAATGAAGAAAACAAGATCTCAGTCAGGAGCATAAAGACATACCTGGTCCACGTCATACGAGTTGTCGAGTGGAATTACCCTCCTGGCTCCTCGGGGGTTGTCTTTGTTCCCCGTGATGCTCGACAGCCACCCCTCCAGCATCTCGTCAGTAACCTCCTCCGGGTGGACCCGAGTGGTGTCGTCGAGACCCGAGTACAGCCACATCGGGTGGTCACGAGCCTGGAGCGGTTGGATGCGCCTCCGGAGGAAGACCTCCAGCAAGTCCATACCAGTCACGCCCTCACGGACAAGCTCAACCACTCGACCAGCCAGTACTTTGACTTGGGCCTTTTCCTCCGGCGTCACTTTCAGAGAAGCAGGTTTTTCAGCTCGGTCGAGAGAGAAAGGGGGAAGTCCGGTCGACTGCCCTGGGGTCGCCTGGTCTTGACAGTAAAACCAGGTCGCCTGCCAACCGCGGACCGACTCCGGGAAAATGATAGATGGAAAACAACTCTTTCCCCTCGTCTGGATCGCCAGGCCCCCGCACAGCTGAATCACCTGCGTCCTTTCGTCACTCGACTTGGCCTTCTTGACCGATTGAGAACGGCAGGTAAAGATGTGCTTGAAGAGTCCCCAATGGGGGCGGCAACCCAAGAAACCCTCACACATGGAAATGAAAGCAGCAAGATATACGATGGAGTTGGGAGTGAAGTGGTGGAGCTGCGCTCCGAAGAAGTTCAGAAAGCTCCGGAAAAAAGGATGGGGCGGCAGAGAAAACCCTCGGTCGATATGGGTGGCTAGGAGCACACACTCACCGTCGCGAGGCTGAGGTTCGATCTCTCTCCCCGGGAGACGCGCAGCTTCGTGGGGAATGACTCCCCCCTCGACCATGTCGTCGAGGTCTTCTTGCCGGATCACCGACGGCATCCAGTCGCCCTGGATCCAGCCGCGGGGCAGAGCAGACCTTGAGGAAGATCCGCCCCGAGCAGATCTCTTCCCTTTCCCCTGCGCCGCCGCCTTCTTCGCGCGCTCCAGAGCGGATGTCTTGTCCTTCGCCATCGTCGCCGGCAAATCTCGCACGGGTCTGCGGCGCTAGGGTGAGAGCGGAGGTGGCGGAGGAGCTTGCGAAGGGAGAGAGGAAGAAGAGAGCACACTGTTTGGAAACCCCGAGCCGGCTACTTATAAGAGGCCGCTCCCGAGTGGCTGACTGGTAGGCCCAGGCAATCCAGTCAAATCCCGCAGCGGACGCGCGCGCAGTACGTGGCGAAAAAGGTGGCGCGGAAATCGAGGAGCTTCCGCTTTATCGCTTCCGATTACTGCGGCCGCTCCCGTCCCGCGCGCTTCCCGAAATCCGAATCCCACGACATCCGCGGGCTGCAAAACAACTTGTCAAAACAGAAGACCCCGCTCGCGCCGACACTCGGTATGTCACAAGTAAAGAAATTCACTCGACGAAAGGCCTGGAATGGATCAAGGCGACTGGAAGAGGTTGATGACGTCATCCGTGACGATTGACCCAAAACGAGGCACTCATGTAGCCCAAAGAACCAGTCGGAAGGATCTCCAACTCTTTCCCCACTCAAACCTCGATCCATTCGGGGGCTAATGATGAAGCTATGTACCTAGGGTAGGGGCACGGACCTGTCCAAAGAGCCCTACCCAAGGACATCCCTAGAAGAAGTCACCTTTCAATCGACTTGAAGGTATCCCACTCGACGGGTTCAAGACACTCGACCAAGAAGCTATCACTCGACCATGAAGCCAACCACTCGACTGCCAGGAGACCTAAAGTCACTCCGCAGGCAAACGGTCGGCTATTAAGTAGTCTTTATGGTCATTATAGCACTTTATTAGGGGCGTTACCAGTAACGCCCAACCTTAAATGTACCTTAAACCCTGCATCACTGAGGGCAGGAGAGGGCCGGCGAACTCTATATAAGCCACCCCCCTCCTCAGTATGAAGGGTTCGCACCCCTGTTATTCATACACACATAATCCAATCGACCGCCTCCGGGCACCGAGACGTAGGGCTGTTACTTCCTCCGAGAAGGGCCTGAACTCGTCGTACATCTTGGTGTGTTTACAACTCCCAATAGCTGAGATCTAGCCTCTCCATACTTACCCCCCTACATCACTGTCAGAGTTAGAACCACGACATTTACAACTCTCATTTTGATACATTTGGTTCTTTGAGTTGTAACACTTAAAACTCGATGGTCGTCTACTACTCATTTGCTGCTTTGTGATGCGATGATAAATTCCGCATGTGCGACGATAAATTCCGCACTTAGATCATTTTGCAGACGTCCATTTTCCATTATGCATGTCATTATCTCACATACTTTTCATGCATGATAAATTGTCATCATAAGTTGAAGTACAACCTGCCATGTGCATTTGCATTCCAAAAGCAAATTACTTATATGCACATCTTCAGGGGGAGCCCTTGCAACTTATGAAGAAAATTCCTTATCCATTAAAATTTCACATATTATATTCCCCGTTGAAAACTTCAACTAGTTTGTCATCAATCACCAAAAAGGGGGAGATTGTAAGTGCATCTAGTGCCACCCCTAGTTGGTTTTGGAGTATTGACGACAAACCTAGTTGAGGGACTAATGTGTTTGTGAGAATTGCAGGATAACATAGGTAGAAGTCCCTCATTGATTCGGTTTTCCTACCAGAGATGACCCCTAAAAATGTATGAAGACATTGAAGTCAAAGGCGGTATGTGAAGACATTCACATTGAAGACTATGACAAGAGAATACATCGCATGAAGACTATGGAGCGCGAAGATTTAGATCTTTCGTAGTTCTTTTTCTTCTTTGTTGAGTCATAGGAACCACCATACTGTTAAGTGGGGTCCAATAGAACCAGTCAGAATGACTGAAGTGATGCTTAACCAAAATCCTATGTCTTCGAGTGAAGACTATGAGAGCGAATCTTGTCCAGAGTTGGACAAGTCAGCTTTGCTTGTAGCCCAAGTAAAGTTGCCGTGTGCGTTTGAACTCTGACCGTTGGAACACGTGTCAGTTCCTTAGTGACCCAGGGTCATTTCAGACAAATCAGGTCGGGTTGCATAGTGGCTATAAATAGCCCACCCCCTACAACCATAAATGGTTGGCTGCTCAGAGTTAGAGTACGGCTTTTGTCGTTTCGGAGCAACCCACCTCGAAGCCTTTGAGAGAGAATTCCTTGCGAGGATAAAGCCCTAAACACCCAGAGCCAAAGAGTGTTAGGCATCACTTAAGTCTTCCTGTCTGTGTGATCTGAAGACTTATTACACTTGAGGACTGTGAATCCTCCAGCCGGTTAGGTGTCGCGTTCTGAGCATCCAAGAGTCATTGTGGATCGCCGGTGAACGAAGTCTGTGAAGGTTTGGGAGTCTACCTTGAAGACTTACCAGAGTGATTGGGCGAGGTCTGTGTGACCTTAGCTCAAGGGGAATACGGTGAGGACTGGGTGTCCTGAGCTGCGTGTTCAGGACTGGGTGTCCGGGACTGTGTGTCCTCAGGTTTAAATACCGAGCCGCCGTAACCAGACGTACAGTTGTCACAGCAACTGGAACTGGTCTAACAAATCATTGTCTTCAACGAGTCACTGGTTTCATCCTTCCCTTCCCTTTACTTACTGTTGGTCCTTGTGAAGTCATTGTATGATTGCATTATCTTTTGTCTTCACTGAGTGACTGCTTGTTCTGATTGGCTTCATAATATCTTCCTACCTGATCCTTACTACCTAGCTGCTATTAGTCATTGTGCTTTCACTTCATTGAATACTTGACTATGGTTTGCCTAGTGTAGTCTACCTTCCGCTGCATGGTAATAGGTTTATTTCTATCGTTTGTCTTCGAAACATCCATGTTTTGAAGACTTCCATAAAAATCGCCTATTCACCCCCCCCTCTAGTCGATATAACGCACTTTCAGTCATGCCCAGATCGATAGTGCTGACACACACAGTACTCGATGGATTTATAATAGAGTAGCAATCACACACTTATTACATCGAAGGTCTCGGAAGAGAACTTATTACAATAAATATGGCTTAAGGCCATCTAAATAAGATAACAGCGGAAGGCTTGGAAGATAAAGCGAGTCCATCAACTCCAACGGCATAGCTGAGTGCATGACAAACGACGTACGACATCTTACTCATCGTCTGAAAAGTCTGCAACAAGATATGTTGCATCCCGAAACGGGCCAGCACATGGAATATGCTCGCAATATAACACAAGAGAGCAATGAACAGATAAATGCTATCACTACATACATATATGGCTGGTGGAGGCTCTATGGTTATATTGTTTGGCGAAAAGCCAATTTTTCCATACAACAAAGGAATATATTTTATTTAACTATCATGGTAGTTGAAACATCATTGAGAAGGTTCCTCCATCTCAATCCCAATTAAATTAGTCATTAACATCCCAACAAATTAATTAGAGTGATGAGATCAAATCAATAATTCAAGTACCAGATACTCAAAATGTCCATAACCGGGGACACGGCTAACCATGATTAGTTTATGCACTCTGCAGAGGTTTGCGCACTTTTCCCCACAAGATTCGATCTCCTCCATTCAATTTCTCACAATACATGGTGTCTGAGAAACGGATTACTGAGACACAGTCCTTCAGAAGCATTAACTCTAACCCTGGGTAGACCGTACCAACCTACATCCCCTACATCTGCTAGTCTACCACTTGAAGAGGTCACACAACATACTCAACTATGCCAGAGCCCATAATGTCTTATGGCTGCACACAAAAGTTTCTAGCATGAATAATCTTATGATCCCTTTGTGCCTGGGTGGCGGACCATAGGATGATCACATGGGTACTCCGGGATATCCTAGGACAACACTAGATTCTCCAGGTGCCCACAGGCAATCCACCTAGATGTGTATTAAAATTGCCACCTTAAGTTGAACCATTAATTACCAACTCACATCTATCATTGATACACTCAAACCCAATCCACGTCTACGGGCATAGCATAGCTACATAAGCATAATGTAGAAGTAACTCCCAGGGTTTGATAATAAAAAGGCAATAGGTTCTACCTCATCATCTACTTCCCAAACCCACATGTTAAGACATCCTACTCATGCAATGTGTGAGGGTTGAAAGTAATGCATAAAAACTGGGTAATAAAGGGGTATGATCAAAGTGTTACTTGCCTTGCTGACGATCCGCAAAACCTAAAGACTCATAGTAGCACGCTTCGCACTTCGGGTATTTTATCGCAAACAAACAATAGCATACATAATCACTCAAGCAAAGATGCACGTGTAAAACTCAAATAAGAAGATCTAACCAGAAAGTTCAACTGAAGAACTCCGGTTTGTAAAAAGAATCGAATCAAACGGAGCAACGAAACTCAAGCTACAAAGAAACAAGATCCGAATACTAATCTGGACTAAAGTCAAATTTTACTGTACCAAAATCTTGTTCAAGTTTGTTAAACGGAAAGAGGGCTTCGAGACGAAGATCTAGGCACTTGTTTCACCTGATTCGGATAAACGAGCGAAAAGATATACTAGAACGAAGATTAGGGCAGAAATCACGATAGAAAATAATCGAGGAAAAACCCTGGAAAAAGAAAACTGACAAAAAGGCTAATGAACGAATGTTCGCTGTCTGTGGCTAACGGATGAACAGCGTTCGTTAAAATGAACGTACGGATGAACGTCCGCTATTTAACTAAACCAAAGAAAAAATACCGAAAAAACCAATCTAGGGTTTAAAAAAATCGAACGGTTTTCTCACGAAAACCGGCGGTGGCGGTGGCTACCTCGGCGGCGGGGCGGCGAGGAGGCAGTGGACGGTGGCGGCGGCGGAACGGCATGGCGGCGGCGCAGCGAGGCAGGTCGGGCGAATTATGCAGCGAGCTAGGGTTTCGGGGCAGGGGCCCGAGCTGGGCCTCGGGGCATAGCGGCCTCGGCTTATAAGGCCGGCTGGGTGTAGTGTCCTAGCCGGACATAGCCCGGTTAGGTCGGTTACTTTTTTTTAAATAAATCCTGACATAGAAAAACAAATAAAAGAAATACTAAATGGACTCGAAAAATCCTGAAATAAATTTTCACGGTCCTCTAATAATATTGTGGACAAAGGGAACATTTATTTAGACCTCTAATGCAATTTTGAAAAACACATTCTTTTCCTAATTCAAATAAAATTGCAATAAAGGCCACATAAAATTCTTATTTGATTTTATTTTTTTCCTCCAATATTCCCTTTATTTTGGAGAAGTCATATTATCTCCTCTCATATATTTTAATATGAAATATTTTCGGAGGGTAAAATTAATTTAAACCAAATGATCCTCTTTACAAAATTTGGGAAAACTCAAATATGAAAATTATGAAATTCCCAACTCTCTCCGTGGGTCCTTGAGTTGCTAAGTATTTCGAGGATCACGAAACGAAATGCCATAAAATATGATATGCATGAATGACCTATGTATAACATTCCAAATTGGAAATTTGGTATGTTACAATAGGTAGGTATGGTGGACTCTCAAAACATGATCTGGGTTTAAGGGTTTTTGAATGCACAAGTAGTATCTCTACTTAGTGCGAAATTTTTGGCTACCAAAGATAGGGGGCAAGCACCACATGTTAAAGGATCTATGGCAATATAACTTCTATGTGAATATGAACTAGCATAAATCATTATGTTGCCTTCCTTGTCCAACATCAGCAATTTTAGAATAAAATATTTTGATGGGGGCTCACAATCATGAAAGATGTCCAAGATACTGTATTTGTATGTGAATCTTCTCTTCCCTTGTTAATTCTTTCATGAATTGCATTATTGACCAATGCTATGTTTGTCAATCTTCAATAAATTTTACCACTTATACTTTTCCTTATGTGATGTCAGTACTTACCATAAGATTAACATATGATCTTTTTCATTATTGCTTTTCTTTATTTTGATTGAAACATAAAAGTAAAGAAAGCAAAACTGGAACTAAACTTTATTATATATCTTGCACACGATTACAAAGATAGATAGATCACTAAGCAAAACACTCGAAATGATTGAACTAAACTTTTTATTCAACTAATTCAAAATATAACTGAAGATCGAACTAAGATAAATAAGGGCAAAAGAGGTGGTGTGTTACGATACCGGGGCACCTCCCCCAAGCTTGGCACAAGACAAGGGGAGTGCCATACCCGATACTTAGGTCTCCTTTGGTGGTGAAGAAGGTGATGGTGGTGGTGGTGATGAGGTAGTAGCAAGTTTATCTTGGGGCTTCCATGGCAACGGTTGACCATCATAAGAGGAAGCGCGAGTCTCACGAGTCTTGCAACTGGCAGCTAAAGTCATACCTTTAAATCTCCCCACGTATTCAAAGACTTGATTTTGGAGATCATAGATTTGGCTTTGAAGAAATTTGATTTGCTCATTGAAGGTGAAGATGATGTCCTTCACGGACCGGCCATCCACCTAGAGATCATGGGTAAAATCCGCAATCGTGAGGTGATTGGCATTGAGTCCATGTTCCACCATCCCTTGCACTTGAAGACCACTTGCTCCATAGCTCCAAGCCTAGCCTTCACGGTTCCCGTCCTCTTGGATCCCTGGATGTCCCGGATGTGGAGAACCCCCTCAAGCATCTCAATGGCTTGAGGGTGCTGCATCACCTCCCGCAGATACGAGTTGATGACGCCGTCGAAGAACTTGTCCTTGGAGGAGCTCAGAGCGGCCATGGTGATCTAGATCTGTCAGAAAAATAGTGAGAAAGAAGAACAGAAGATTTCTTCGCGATACGGTGGTCCATAGGTTCATGGGATATCTAAAGATTTTTTTATCTTGGGAAACAAGCAAACGAGAGAAAAACGGAGTCCGAAAGGTACCCGAGGTGGGCCCAACCCACCTGGGCGCGCCAGGAAAGCCAGGTGTGCCCTAGTGTCTTGTTCCCTCCTCGGTTTCCTTCTGGGTTGTTTATTATTTTCCTAACTTTTGTAATATTCCAATACTGACAAAAAATATTCTTGCAGATTTGTCAGAGTCCGTTTACTTACTTTATCACATACCTCCTACTTTTCACGATTCTGGAGTGTTCCCGAAGGTTTCTTTTATGTGTTCCTCTGGTGTCATAGTTTGGATAATATTTCTTTCAACATTAATAGGAATACCTGAGATATAGTGTTTGATTCTTTGTCCATCGACAAGCTTGGGGTTAGTACCTTTGAAATTATTTATTTTGATCGTTCCAGAGCGATAAACCTCTTTGATAATATATGTCCCTTCTCATTTGGAGAGAAGTTTTCTTGCAAAGAATCTGAAATGGGAGTTGTACAAAAGAACATATTCTCCAACTTTGAACTCCCGCTTTCAATTTCTTTTATCATGCATATTTTAAATTTTATTTAAATAGTTTGGCATTTTCATAGGCTTGGGTTCTCCATTCATCTAGTCAAATAATATCAAATAACCTCTTTTCACCAGCAAGTTTAAAATCATAGTTGAGTTCTTTAATTTCCCAATATGCTTTATGTTATAACTCAAGAGGCAAATGACAAGATCTTCCATTAACCATTTTAAAAGGAGACATACCCATTAGATTTTTATATGCTGTTTTGTAAGCCCAAAGTGCATCATCTAATTTCTAAGACCAATTCTTTCGGGACCTGTTGATAGTATTTTGTAATATTAGTTTTATTTTTCTACTGCTAAGTTCAACTTGACCACTAGATTGGGGATGATATGGCGACACAATTCTATGGTTAACATCATAATTAGCAAGCATTTTATTAAAAGCACCATGAATAAAGTGTGAACCACCATCAGTCGTTAAGTATCTTGGGACTCCAAACCTTGGGAAAATAACTTCTTTAAGCATTTTAATAGAGGTGTTGTTATCGACACTACTAGTTGGGATAACTTCTACCCACTTAGTAACATAATCGACAGCAACCAAGATATGATTATACCCATTAGAGGAAGGAAAAGGTGCCATGTAATCAAAACCCCAAACATCAAATGGTTCAAGAGCAAGCGAATAATGCATAGGCATTTCTTGATGCTTACTAATATTACCAATTCCTTGCCATGCATCACAAGATAAAACATACTTACGGGAATCCTTGAAGAGAATATGCCAGTAAAAACCAGATTTGTAATACCTTGTGAGCAATTCTATCTCCCGCACAATGTCCGCCATAAGCTTTCGAGTGACATTTTCATAGGATTTGTTCCTGTTCATGCTTAGGTACACAACATCTAGTAATACTATCTACCCCCTTATTTATAGAGTGTGGGTCATCCCAAAAGTAATGTCTTAAACCATAGAAGAATTTTTTCCTTTTATTGGTATGTGAAACTAGGTGGTATATATTTAGCAACAATGTAACTAGCATAGTCAGCATACCAAGGAGTGTTATGAGAGACATTTATTGCAGCTAGTTGTTCATCAGAAAAGCTATCATCAATGGGTAGTTGGTAATGAAGAACATTTTGTAAGCTAGACAAGTTACCAGCTATGGGGTTCTCAGCTCCTTTTCTATCAGTAATATGTAAATCAAATTCTTATACCAAGAAAACCAACCTACTGAGTCTAGGTTTAGCATCTTTCCTTCCATAAGATATTTTATAACAACATGATCGATGTGAACAGTTACTTTGGAATCAACAATATAAGATCTGAATTTATCACAAGCAAGCACAACTGCTAAAAATTCTTTTTTGGTAGTAGCATAATTAAATTGAGCACTATCTAGAGTTTTACTAGCATAATGGATAACATTTAATTTTTTATCAACTATTTGTCCTAGAATAGCACCAACAACATAATCACTAGCATCACACATAATTTCAAAAGGCAAGTTCCAATCAGGTGGTTGTACTATAGGTGCAGAAGTTAAGGCTTTCTTGAGTGTTTCAAAGGCTTCTACACAATCATCATCGAAAACAAATGGAACATCCTTTTGTAAAAGACTTGTAAGAGGCCTAGAAATTATAGAGTAGTCTTTAATAAACCTCCTATAGAAACCATCATGACCCAGGAAACTACGAATACCTTTAATATCTTTAGGACATGGCATTTTCTCAATTGCATCAACGTTAGCTTTATCCACCTCAATACCTCATTCAGAAATTTTATGCGCCAAGACAATGCCTTCATTAACCATAAAGTGGAACCTCTCCCAATTCAAGAAAAGATTAGTTTGCTCACATCTCTGCAAAACTCGATCAAGGTTTCTTAAGTAATCATCAAAATAAGTTCCATAAATAGAAAAATCTTCCATGAAAACCCCAACAATCTTTTCACCAAAATCAGCGAATATAGCAGTCATACATCTTTGAAAGGTAGCAGGTGCATTGCATAAACCAAAAGGCATGCATATATAAGCACAAGTTCCAAAAGGGAAAATAAAGGTGGTTTTCTCTTGATCGGGTTGTGAAACAAGTATTTGAGAAAAACCAGAATATCCATCAAGGAAGCAAAAGTGTGTGCGCTTAAATAGTCTTTCTAGCATTTGATCAATAAAAGGCAATGGGTAATGATATTTTCTAGTTGCTTTATTTAATTTTCTAAAATCAATTACCATTCTATAGCCAGTGACAGTTCTTTGTGGAATAAGTTCATTTTTATCATTCGGGACAACAATAATACCTCCCTTCTTAGGGACATAATGAACGGGGCTTACCCATCTACTATCATCTATGGGATAGATTATACATGCTTCAAGAAGCTTTAAAATATCAGTTCTTACCACTTCTTTCATCTTAGGATTCAAACGTCATTGATGATCAACAACGGGTTTAGCATCAGTTTTCCATATTATTCTGGTGCTGCCATAGTGTGGGACTAATGCCCATAAGATCATCAAGAGTATACCCAATAGCCGCTCGGTGCTTCTTTAGAATTTTGAATAATCTTTCTTCTTCATGTTTTGAAAGGTTAGCACTAATAATAACATGATATATCTTTTTCTGATCAAGATAAGCATATTTCAAAGTGTCTGGCAATTGTTTTAATTGAAACACAAAATCACCCTTAGGTGGAGGAGGACCTCCTAGAGTTTCAATAGTAGAATTGTGTTTGAGCAGAGGTCGTTGTTCAAAGAAGATTGTATCTATTTCATTTCTTTCATGCATATGCATATCATTTTCATGGTCTAGCAATATTGTTCTAGTGGATCAGTAGGAGGCACGACAATAGATGCAAGACCAATAATTTCATCCTTACTAGGCAATTCTTTCTTATGATATTTTCTACTAAACTTAGAAAAATTAAAATCGTAAGACTCATCACAGAAACTAACACCGATAGTTTGTTTCTCACAATCTATTTTAGCATTAACGGTGTTCAAGAAAGGTATACCAAAAATAATGGAAAAAGTCATCTTGTGGGGAACAAAGAACTAGAAAATCAGTAGGGTATTTTACTTTCCCACACAAGACTTCAACATCTCTAACAATCCCAAGTGGTGTGATGGTGTCTCTATTAGCAAGTTTAATAGTAACATCTGTGTCTTCTATTTCAGCGGGTGCTATATCAACCATAATTTCTTGATATAAGGTAAAAGGAATAGCACTCACGCTAGCACCCAAGTCACAAAAACCCTGATAATAGTGATCTCCTATTTTGACTGAGACAACATGCATGCCAACAACATGTTTATGTTTATCTTTTTCATTGGGTTTGGCAATTCTAGCAGCTTCATTACAGAAGTAAATAACATGCCCATCGATACTTTCTACCAAGAGATATTTACCCATAGCAATAGTATGTTTTACTTTGATTTGTTCTGAAGGTCTTGGAGCTTTGATATTACTTTTACGGACCACAGTCGAAACCTTAACATGTTACTTATCTAGCTATTACCAGTTCTTTAATTTCTTCTTTAATAGCTGGATGATATTTAAACCACTTCTCCTTAGGGAGATCAACATGAGTAGAAAATGAATCACAAAAAGAGGCTACTATCTCAGAGTCAAGTCCATATTTAGTGCTAAACTTGTGAAAGGCATCGGTATTCATAAAAGATTTAACACAATCAAACTTAAGCTTAATACATGACTCTTTACCTTCGTCGAGTTCCCAATCTTCATAGTTCCGTTTAATCCTTTCTAAAAGATGCCAGCTGAATCCAATAGTCTTCTTCATAAAAGAACCAGCACAAGAGCAGAAGAAGTATTGAGCATAGATCGATCACCATGAGAAAGCCGAGCATAAAAATTCTAGGTAATAATTTATCTTGAGATCTCATGATTGGGGCATGAATATAACATTGACTTAAGCCTCCCCCAAGCTAAAGCGATACTTTCTCCTTCACGAGGCCAAAAATTATATATATAATTCCGATCACGATGAACTAGATGCATAGGACAAAACTTTTGGTGAAATTCCAATTTCAATCGATTCCAGTTCCAAGATCCAATATCATCGCATATCCTATACCATGCCAATCCTTTTCCCTTCAAAGATAAAGGGAAAACTTTCTTCTTAGCTTCATCTCTGGGTAAACCTGCGTGCTTAAATAATCCACAAATTTCATCCACATATATCAAGTGCATATCAGGATATTCAGTTCCATCTCCTGCATAAGGATTAGCTAGCAGTTGTTCTATCATACCCAAAGGAATTTAATAAACAATATTTTTAGTAGGTGTACTAGGTTGAGGGGAAACTTATTATGGTTCCGGTCGAGGTGAAGATACCCCGAACAAACCCCTCAAAGGATGGTTCTACATAGTAACAAGTGACAATAAATTTCAACATGTAGTAATAATTTTCTGTTACCAATTTCCACTTACCAAGATTGCTTCACTCCCCAGAAACAGTGCCAGAAAAGAGTCTTGATGACCCACAAGTATAGGGGATCAATCGTAGTACTTTCGATAAGTAAGAGTTCCAAACCGAACGAGGAGCAGAAGGAAATGACAAGTGGTTTTCAGCAAGGTATTTTCTGCAAGCACTGAAATTATCGGTTACAAATAATTTGATGGCAAGTTAATTTGTAAAGAGCAAGTAACGGTAACGGTAAATAAAGTGCAGCAAGGTAGCCCAATCCTTTTGTGGCAAAGGACAAGCCGAAACAGTTTGTTTTAATAGGAAAGGCATTATTATTGAGATTGCCCTCCCAGATGGTGATGTTGAAGGTGTTGCTGGAGATTGCCCTCTCAAAGATGAGTGGGTTGTCGGTTATGACGATGATGATGATTTCCCCCTCCGGGAGGGAAGTTCCCCCGGCTGAATCGCTATGTTGGAGGGCAAAAGTGCTCCTGCCCAAGTTCCGCCTCGAGACGGCGGCGCCCCGTCCCAAAAGTCCTCTCCTTATTTTTTCTAGGTCAAAATGACCTATATACCAGAAGAGGGGCACCGGAGGTGGGCCGAGGAGGGCACAACCCATCAAGGTGCGCCTGGGGTTCCTAGCGCGCCTAGGTGGGTTCTGTCCACCTCGTGGGCCTCCTCTGGTAGTTATTTGCTCCAGTATTTTTATTTTATTCCAAAACAATTCTTCGTAATGTTTCAGCTCATTTGGAGATGTGTAGAATAGGTAACTCTGACGTAGCTTTTCTAGGTCCAGAATTCTAGCTCCGGCATTCTCCCTCTTTGTGTAAACCTTGCATATTATGAAACAAAAAGCATTAGAATTACTCCAAAAAGCATTATTATGCATAAAAACATAGTAAGTAATAGTAAGTAAACATGATGCAAAATGGACGTATGGACATGCGCCCGCCGGGTTGGATGACTATGATTCCTGGTTGGACAGGAACAGACATGACCGAGATCAAGCCTACACATGGATCTCCCCTGACCTCTGATGGGATACCACCCGATTCCGAGCTCCGACCCACCCCATCTGTTTTACAGATTGGGAAATGGAACACCAGTTTCTAGAAGGGTTTAAGCCCGTCAATATAGAATCATATCATGGCACCACAGACCCATCAGTGTGGATTGAGGATATCCTCCTCCACATACACATGGCCAACAGAGATGACCTACATGCCATCAAATACTTGTTGCTCAAGTTAAAGGGGTCGGCTAGGCATTGGCTCAATAGCCTACCTCCTCATTCCATTGGTAGCTAGGAAACCTTTGAAGATGCTTTTCGAGCCAATTTCTCAAGTCACCTACGTCCGACCTCCAGATGCTGACAACCTCAGCCATGTCACCCAATAGCCAGGCAAATCAGTACAGAAGTTTTGGAACAAGTTCCTTACTAAAAAGAACCAAATCATAGACTACTACAATGTCGAAGCCATCGCCGCATTCAAGAATAATATCCGAGATGAATGGCTCGCCCACCAGCTCGACCAAGACAAGCCGAGGACCATGGCAGTCCTCACTTCACTAATGACTCGCTTTTGTGTAGGAGAAGACAACTGGCTCGCCCAAAGTACCCATAATGGCGAGGCGGGCACCTCAGAAACACGCGACACCATTGGAAAACCTAAACACAATAAAATAAGCGCAAGCATAAAAATGGCGGGAGATATATAAAGGAAGTCACAATCAATGCAGGGTCCAACGGACCTAGATCCGAACAGAAAAGAAAGCTCTTTAAAGGGAAGAAGGATAGACATAGCCAGCTAGATAGGATACTGGATAGGCCGTGCCAAATCCATGGCACTCAAGACAAACCAGCAATCCACATGTCACGACTGGGTTTTCCGGGTAGTCAATTTCCAGAAAAGACCTTCGTGCTCATCAGCCCCAGGATTACTGTTAGCTGATGAGGCTCCATCTTGATACAGAAATTCCAAGCAAAATACAAAATATGTAGTACAAGACCATTCTGGCCTGTGAGTACAACAAATGCTTTCTAGTGGTTGATGGCGGAAGCGGGTTGTGAAACGTCAGTGTCTATGGGACTCCATTTCCCACGGGAACAGCTGACCAGGTTAATTCCTATCTTCGCGAGGCTGCTATCTCCATTGCGTGGGTTTCGGGGCTGGCATCGCGTCGCTCTTCTCCGTGCAAGGAAATCTGGCCAAGACAATAGCCAGGGACAAGCCAGTGAGTACTTTGAATGTACTCGCAAACATTATGAACACAGGTACAATATAATAATGATGTGCTAAAAATATTTTTATGCTCATGACGTCAGTCACAAAATATATTAAATCTCAGATGCGTGCAAGCATGTTATTTATAAAAATTGCAATGACATAGTAGTATAAAAATTATATGAAATAAATAACAAGCAATGCCACAGTCGGGCGTCTTAGAGACACCACACAAAGGGCTTTAAAAGAAATGCCACAGTCGGGCGTCTGAGCGACACCGCATAAAGGGCTTTAAAAGAAATGCCACAGTCGGGCGTCTGAGCGACACCACATAAAGGGCTTTAAAAGAAATGCCACAGTCGGGCGTCTGAGCGACACCACATAAAGGGCTTTAAAAGAAATGCTACAGTCGGGCGTCTGGGCGACACCACATAAAGGGCTTTAAAAGAAATGCCACAGTCGGGCGTCTGGGCGACGCCACATAAAGGGCTTTAAAAGAAACAAACATAGTGAATATCCCGGAGGTAGAACCATCCCAGAGATACACGATAATAACAATAATATCATGGGTTAGTCAACAATAATAATAATCATAGTTATCACCAGTCACAAGTAGTAATTCCATTTCTGGATTAACAGTTTCACCTCCGAAGACCCACACTAAGACCGATACTTGACCCATCCCAGACTGTAATCCTTAACCATGGACACGGCTATTCGAATAGGTTTATTCTCTGCAGAGGGTGTACTCTTTACCCACGAGTAACGGATTTCTTTAGTCCACCGGGACTAATTCCGTCTACGGTCTTTTTGTTGAAAACACACCTAACTTGCACATACCAGCTTATCTCACACGTGTCTGGAATCACCCACGACACCTGTTAAGCAAACTCTAAATGGGGAGGCTACAACCTCGCGTAGCATGGGATCAAATTTATATCACGCGCTCTAAGGGGTGGCCTCCCCTCTCGGTCCCAACCGGAAACACCCATGCCGCCGGACCAGGTGGCCTGCCTACCAGTTACAACCAGTATCTTCCACCATGGCCTCTCTGTACGGTGTGTGCTAGAAAGAGGTTGACAACTTACTGAACCGTACTCTACTTGCTGTAGAGACGAGTGGTAGTACGAAACAAGTATGGGGGTTACTGGAACAAGACTCGATCTACGGTCGACTCAGGAGGTTCAAGTATTCCCTGCATGATTAGTATAACAAATATATTTCATCAAACAGAGTCACCACTCATATCATCTTACCATGCCATACCAGACAGAACCGTCCCGACGGAGACCGGCGACAAACTCATACCTACCCAAGGCAGAGGTTTTCCCGGTTTCCTGCCGGTATGCATGTAAAGCTCATGAGGGTGATTATCATCACAAGTGTGTCCATTACCAACGGCATGGAAATCAGTAACATGCACCCATGCATATGATCATATCACATGAAATAACAAGTCCTTCGAAATGCGGTGGTGCTATAAATGCATCAACGATCAATCCAAAAATATTATGCCGGGATTCAGAATGCTTGCCTTCAATGTGTGGAATGGCAGGGTGCTCTCCAAACTTTTGAAAGTTTTCTTCTCTTTCCACAAAATCCTATTTGAAAATATATTTGAATTAACACATATTTCAAAAACAGAACCGAAAAGTTGTTTGAAAAAATTTCAAATAAATCTTAAAATAAACTAGATCAAATATGAGGAAGGTAGGAAAAAGAATCATTTCATTTGGACTTATATTTAAAAAGTTATAGCCAGTCAAAGATTTGGTCAAATCTGTTATTAAATTAAAACAGAAAAGAAAACGTTTTGAAGATTACGCTTTCGTGTAGAGAAGACGTATTACGGGTATGACGCCTCCACTTACTCTAGCGTGGACGGCGCGGGGTCGCTGACAGTGGGTCCAGGGGCCCACTGGTCAGGTTTGACCAGTCGCAGCGCGTCGTCTCCCTCCTCTGCCCGAGCGGAGCGGGGCTCCGGCGATCGTCGCCGGCGTTTGGCTGTTCCTCGCGGGCCCCCGAGGGTGGGGATGGATCCGCACGGCTGGGGCGGTTCTCCGGTGGTCGAGGGGTTGCTGGGGAAGGAGTAAATCGCCGGCGGCGAGCTCCGCGGCGGAGGGAAGCTTCGGTGACAAGGTGAGTTTGTGGTGGCGACGGCTCCCGATCAAAATCAAGCAGGGGAACGAGTTCACGGGAGGATGAGATGGTTCCTGGTGAAGAGAACGGAGAGGGGAAGCTCTGGTTGCGCCGAATGGAGCCGGGAGGCGGCGGTGGCCGAACTGACCGGAGAGGTTGAAGAAGACCTGCTCCCTTCCAATTGGTGGCGATGGGGGTGCTAGTGAGACGGCATGAGGCTACCTGAGGGCTTGGAGACGCTCGGGGCTTCCCTTTTATAGCGTGGCAAGGCGGTTCCGCGGTGGCCGTGGATAAGCTCTCCGGCGAACCGACATTCTGTAGCTAGGGCGACGTGGCGGCGACAAGGGCTAGCAGACACGCTTGCGGATGAGCTCGCACTGCTCCAAGGGCCAGGTGGCGAGCAGGCGAGGCTTGGGCGGCGCTGAACGGCGCAGGGCTGTCGGGAGGCGGCGGCGGCTAGCGCTTGGCCTGCCGGGCGCGGCGGGGGCTGCTTGGCGCGTAGCGGAGAGAAAGGGAGTGCGCGGCAAGGTTCTGCAGAGCGGGCCAAAGCCGTGGGGGCCAGCGTGTCGGCTCGGGCGCGCGGCTGCAATACGCGCGCTCTGGGCGCGTCCAGTGCACGCACTGGGTGTGCTCGACGAAATGCCAGAGCATGCTACAGAGCTTGGTTGAGACTGGCAATTAACAGACCTAGGTTAGGAGAAACGGGGAGTCTAGTGGACATGCTGGTTTGATCAGAGGTGCAAGTTCACAGTGCAATGCCAAACTCATGTCAAAACTGGTCATGCTCTCCAGGTGTTTGACGAAATGCCAAGGGCACTTAGGCATTTCTTGGAGTGGCTAAAATCTCCAGATCAGTGTCTCTGTGGATGAAAGAGGGAGTGGTGTGGTTATTTGGACAAAAGGGGAAACTTGCTAGTGCAAGTTTTGCAAAACTACATTTCTGGACAGGAAATAAATAGCATTATTCCATGAACCAAAAATGATCTAAATGGTGCATGCTCCTGGACTTAAGGGTTTAACATGGGGGACTACAAGTAGGAGAAATAATTAAGGGTATAGGAGCAACTAAAATGGTGGTTGCTGTACAAATCCTCAAGTTGGTCCAGAATGAAGATGAAGTTGATTCACTCAATTTTTTTTAAAGAACATAATTAGGTTTTTGCACAAAGAGGGATAATAGGCTCCTACTGACCTCCCTTAATTTTGGTAGAAGTTTTAAATGAATATATAAATAGGTTTAGTGCAAAATGCACTCTGGACCAGAGAAGAAAAATTGAGAGTAGGGCTCAAAATAATTAGTGACTGAAATATATTTTTGCATAAAATTGATTTAAAAACATCAGATGACATCTCCAAATTTTTGTGGAAATTTTAAGTGAATCTATCAAATGGTTGTAGTTCAAATATGGCCATTTAACCCTGAAAAACCATTTTCAAGAAAATAAAGATCAAGTATTTAAATTAGTAAATTAGTTATACTGAAAAAAGAAAGTTTTTCTTGAGAGGTTAAACAAGTCCAATAACATATTTGAAAAGTTTTCTCTTTGGGAAAAACTCATCATAACAGGGAAGGACATGATTTAAAAATTTAAAATGGAGCTCAGAAATCCAAAGTTTTAATTCCTGGCAAAATTTTAATAAAACAAGGCCAAATTTTTGGGGTGTCACACCACACTAATAGGAACTGTTGGGTCTTCAAGCAGGCTGGCAAGGTGGCGACAGAGGCTCAGAGTAAAGCCCAACATCGCAGTGAAGATGAGGATGAACCTCAGCGGCCCAAAAATGGAGGCCAAAAGCAGTTTCCTAATGAGGTAACAAAAGTCAACGTGATCTATGTTACCCACATCCCTAAATGGGAGAGGAAGTGCATACTTTGGGACATCTACGCACTAAAGCCAGTCGCCCTCAAATTTAACCCGTGGTCGGCTTACCCGATCACATTTGACAAGCATGATCATCCGACCAGCATCAGGCATGGTGGATCGGCGGAACTCGTCCTGGACGTAATTGTCGACGGTTATCATCTAACACGCGTCCTTATGGATGGAGGAAGCAGCCCCAACTTAATCTATGAAGACACGGTTAGGAAGGAGGGCATTGACTCATCTCGCATCAAGCTGAGAACCACCACCTTTAAAGTTGTCATCCCAGGTATTGAAGCCCGCTGTGTTAGAACAATTACTCTAGAGGTAGTCTTCGGGTCACCTGAGAACTTTAGGAGTGAGGAGTTAATCTTGGACATCGTCCCCTTCCGAAGTGGATACCATGCGCCCTGAGGGCGCACAACTTTCGCACACTTTAATGCAGTCCCGCATTATGCTTACCTCAAGCTCAAAATGTTGGAACCTAACAGTGTTATCACTGTCAACGATAACATTGAATGCTCACTTCGGACGGAGGAGCAGACTGCGACCTTTGCAACTGAGGTACAAGCGTCAGATGAGGCAGCCTATAGCGGTAAATGCATCACCAGCTCTTCGAAATGCAGAGGCGCAGACATGCGATAGGAATCAGCTTGGGCTCCTAAAACCCGATGATAATATCAGCCCTATTTTTTATTCCTCCTTTATTCACCTTTTTCTACGTTGTATTCTTTTAGGTCCTCTCGTTACAACTCGATATGTAAAGCTTGAAGTTATAAAACAAAGAAATCATGCCCTTTAAGGTCTTTATTGTATTTATATATAAGCGCTGCCTTTGAGCTACAAGAATGTCTTTAAGATACAACTATTAAAGGGCTTCATTTCCTTGTCTTGAAATACAAGCCCGAAGTACTCGGTGTCTTAGATGTTGCATTATATGCATCAGTTTCGAACCTAGATTTTTGTCAATAGTTTGGTTGCCCAGCTCCTGTGTGTACCCCTTACGTTCTTGATAAATTCGGCTAAGGGTGTAACGGGAGAACCAGTCGATAGTGCCGCCCGTTTAATTGGAAGAGCACCTTAGTGGAGAAAGCAAAAACCTTACTATCTAGGTAAGCACAAACTGTTCGGCCATCCAAAGACCGTGTTAAGCGAATGTGACAATAGAGATCACGCGTGTCAAATGAAGGGCTTCGTTTTCACATTAGCCAAAGTGCGTAATGGCATAGACCTTGGCTTGCTAAGCCGACCACTTCAGACACCGGGGGCTCACCATCAGCCCCCACAGTCAAACTCCTATGACTAAGTGAAAGTTATAAAGCTATTATAGTCTAATAGCTTAGTTCCTACGAGCACAGACCGCATACGGGTACAGAGACGTCGGCTAAGGGTCAGAGATGCCTCTAGGAACACCCTCTATATATTCTACACTGGGGAAGAAGCCGACGAATGGCCTTTCAGTTTAACACGGTCGAACAAGAGGGAAGTTAATTAAAAGACACAACTATACGAGGGAATTCAAAGCCATACTCATTAAAGCAGACGATAGTTTTGTACATCCGAAAACTTCAGAATTCCGAAGTGCTACCTAAAAATACAAAGTGTCTTTTGGACACATGGCCTCGATAACCCGGACACCTTCCTCCACTCGGCGAAGAACTGCTCCACGGTGCACAGCTTCCCTTTGGGGGCCCCACAGCAACGATCACATCATCAACCTTACGAAAGTGCATCTTCATGCAGGAGTACGCCCTCCGCGCCCCGTCGAAGCATGCAGACCGCCTCCAACTATATACTTGCGGGGCAACGTCTCGTAGTCGAGACAGTAGGGTAAAGAAGCTGGTCGGCAGGGCTTCAGCGAGCCACAACTTGATGCATCAATCCTGGAGCAATGACCTTGCTATGCAGAATAACTCCGCCAGCTGCTTCCGTTGATGATTCAGCAACTATGAGGATGGCGACTCTAGAAACTGCCACCAGAATGCCTGCTCCGCCTCATGACCTTCCAATTGGTCGAAGTGCGGGATAGCGTCCATGATACTCTTCGAAAGATCCGCGAAGACCTCTGCGGAACACCACAACTAGCAGACCTCAATGGACCCTTTGCTACCAAACACACACTACAATAAATATGGCTTATCCGAGGCGATTTGCTCCACTTGTTGGAGCACCTCGCTGTCAGCCTGGGCTGTGGTCTGGAACTTGAAGTGTGCAAGCTGAAGCTTCTTGAGCTCTTCCTGTGCTTGCTTCTCCTCCACCTGAAGTTTGTTGCATGCTTCAAACATGCCTTTTAGGGTCTCCACGATCTCTAGGACCCATGCTCGGTCCTTCTCCCCAGCCACCTTCTTGGCAGCCCAGGCCTTATCTGCCTTCACGGTTCCAGCCTTTTCCTGCTCTACCTCCTGTCGAGCTTTCTTGAGCTCGGCCTTGAGCCCCTCAACCTGGGCGAATGCTGCTGTCATTCAAACTATTCGGCATTAGCTCCCAATTCACAACAAAAGATAGCAAGCCTTTTTCTTATCCGAAGTAACATCTAAATATTGGGCGCTTACCTTGAGACTACTCGAACCATTTGTTCATCTAGTTGAGGTCCTCCTGGGACCTCTCGAGCTTCCGTCTTACCTCTGTAATCTACTCTGGGAAAGAGTTCGAAGGCGAAGTCAAAACCTGCAAACATAGCTCTTTTATATAAGCCCCACTATCAACTTATCGAAACTTCAAGACAATCGCCTGATGTATTAGGCAACATCCTGGGGCTGCACATCAAGCTCCTACTTTTATATGACCCCAACACCAGTTTCTGGAAACAACCATTGGGCATGGGGGCTACTCACTGGCCAAACAGTTTATAAGGCCGTAAGGAGATGTTCCCAGACAGCTACATAAATCTACAAACTCAAACAAATAAATTATTTTGACATAAGGACGGGAGTGTACCTCGAAGCTCGTAATGAGGCCCTTAAAGGCCTCCCGCATTCTAGTCTTCGCGGACGAGAAGCCCTAAAGTGCAGTGCACACCATGACGTAGTGCTCTTCCTTGAGGGAGGAGCCTGTTAAGGCTGCCCCATCTCTTCGGCCCACCCCACACTAGCCTGCCTTTGAGGGGGAGGTGGGGGTGGTAAGACCTTAGACCCTATCACCTAGGTGTTGGGCATGGCGGTCTCCATCTACGGCGCTGGAGCTGGAGTGGACGCCGGCTGGGCCAATGACTAGCCCAGCCCCTCCTTGACGATCTCGAGGATCTTATCCCCTTCATTGGACTGTTGAGAGAAGCTAGCGTAACCTGACTCTTGCTAAAAAAGAAAGATTTGATGATGCATAAAATAGGAAAACATGAATGTACCCTTGGGACGCCAGTTTCTTCCTCCCCAAAGTAAAGGGGTCATTTTCTGACTCATTGAAGAGCACAATCTTCCCCAATGACTTGCCGACGGCCCCGGACGAGGTTCCCTTCATCCTCTTCTGGCCTTTGGATCACGTTCCGGCTTCAGCGTCCTCTGATGCTGCCCTCTTCCCTTTGAGGGGAGGGTCCTCCTTCTCCCCATCATCGCCCGCATCCTCATGCATGGCGGGGGTATGGGTCTCCTCGGACCGGATGACCGAGGTCTCTTGATTTTGAAGACCGCCCTGCCCTTTCAGGACTTCGGCCCCTTAGGGACCACCATGTGCGGCTCCTCGACCAGGAGCGTTGTGAGTAGGGGGTTCTTGGTTCCTTTGGTAGTGGGTCCTGTCGGTGTTCTGGGAACGAGCATCCCCAGACTTGCCTGCCGGCGGCCCATGGCGTGGCTCTGTCAGCGGGCCCGTATGACCCAACCTCATCAACAAGACATTCAAGACCCTCGTAAGGGGCCAAACCTCGCGAGGCGGACAACACAAGACCTCCTTGGGAGCGGCCTCACTAGGCTGGCTCGCAAGAGGTGGAGAGTTCAAGGGTAGGCAAACCTCGCGAGGTTCTCATGACATGAGCCATGATGATCGAGACCAGGAGGGCGCCAACGCGCGCATCGTCCTTGTTTCCTCTTTGGTGGTAAGGGGGCAAGCACGGGCGTAGAGTACTGAGGCATCAAGCAAAGGTTTCCACATTGGTGCAACGAGACCAAGACCAGCAGGACGGCAAGACGGAGGTCACCATGGAGCCCAAGACGGCGTCACCACCACATCCTTTGGCAGGCGAAGACTGCTTTTGTTAGGATAAGTTGTACTGGCTGTCCCCTTTCAAATTGGCCATTGTGGGATCCATTCCCACTCAATATTTGGGAAGAGGACCAGGGCCTCTATAAATAGGACTAGCCACCACCATAGCTAGGGGACAGGAGATGAAACCGGAGATGCAGAGAGAGAGAGAGAAAGACTAGAGCACACACAAGTCCACCAAGCACAAAAACACCTCAACCCAGGAGGCTGTTCTTTCCCCCTGTACTATTCGTCCTCATCCCAAGAGGCAATCCACCACCACCACACTGGAGTAAGATATTGCACCACAACGGTGGCCCGAACCAGTATAAATCTTGTGTCCTTTGTGTTGCGAGTTTGTCGAGTTAGTTCGAAAGATCTTAGCTGAACTAGGACGCGGATCGGTAGGGGGGAGATCTTTGCGCACACCCCAGTGTTCGAACCTTAAGGGTTTTGCCGGAACACGTGATCCGACATTAGGCGCGCCAGGTAGGGGTGCGCCGGAGTCTTTCTTCTGTCGATTCGCACTCCACCATCTCCACACCTGCTCCCCCATGGTGGGTGCTTCTCCAGCTGGATCTACCGGTGCCCATAGTGGCACTCGGGGGCTCCGAGCCCTTGCCCCCGCCTTGCGGCAGGTGCAGTGGCCACCCAAGTTCAAGCCAGAGATGCCACCGCACTATGACGGCACGGCAGACCTGTCGGCTTTCCTGCTGGCGTATGAGGAGGCCGTTCTGGAAGCCGGGGGCGATGACAAGATCATGGCCAATTGGTTCCCAATGGCCCTTGTAGGCGCGCCGCGCGCCTGGCTACTCCATTTTCCGGAGTCTTCTATCGCCACCTGGGAGGAGCTGCGTAACCTCTTCATCGCTCACTTCGGGGAACCGGCGGCCCCCATCGTCGCAGCTCTCCTTGGCGGTTCGCAAGCACCACCCTTAGATCGGCATGTCAAGCCGTACTTTCGCCAGATCGGCGCCGCTTCCAAGCACCCGGGGGCTTTGCCTGGCTGGGCTGCACTTGAGGCCGACCTCACCTTCGACTCAGAGGATCATCCCGCCTCCACCGTCGGCTCGGGTGCACTCCCGATGCTGTGGGAGCCCACCATCTGCCACGTATCCATCACCAAGATGGTCATCGATGGCGGTGCCGGCCTCAACATGATCTCCGTCGAGGCCTTCAGCCTTCTTCACGTACCGATTGAGCTGCTCCGCCCCAGCAAGCCTTTCTCAGGGATTGGTGGAGGCTCCGTCCGCTCCCTGGGGTAGATTCGCCTCCCCGTGACCTTCGGCATGCGCGACAACTACCACACCGAGCTCATCGACTTTGGCCTGCATCGGCCTCCCGTACAACGCCATCCTCGGGTACCCAGCTCTGTCCTAGTTCATGGAAGCAACCCATCCTGCTTACAACCTCATGAAGATGTCGGGGAGCGAAGGTGTCCTCACCATCAAGGGGTATGCCAAGTAGGCCCTGGCGGCGCTCAAGCTTACCCTCAAGGCCACCGCGAAAGCACGGCCCACCGACGTGGATACCTTCAAGGCCAAGGGAGCCGCACCAACCAAGAAGAAGCAGTTCTTCACTCAGGACAAGGCAGGAACCAAGCAAGTGCCGGTCGAGGAGGAAGGGTCCTCAGGGGCAACCTTTACCATAGGCACCAACCTTGAGCCTGGTCAGGAGGAGGCACTAGTGAGGTTCTTGCACGCAAACAAGGGAGTGTTCGCCTGGGAGGCCGATCAGCTGGTAGGGGTCCCAAGGGAGGTAATAGAGCAACACCTGAAGGTGTGCCCCAACGTACCCCCCGTGAAGCAAAAGGCGAGGCAGCAGTCCACGGAGAAGCAAGCTTTCATCGGCCAAGAAACCCGCAAGTTGGAGGCTGCGGGTGTCATACGCGAGGTTCGGTACACCGAGTGACTGACAAACCCCGTCGTCATCCTGAAGAAAGGCGGGAAGGAGCAGATGTGCATCAACTTCACCAACCTCAACAAGGCCTGCCCCCAAGATTCGTTCCCGCTTCCACGGATCGACCAGATCGTCGACTCCACCACCGAGTGCGACTTGCTATGCTTCCTGGATGCGTTCTCAGGATATCACCAGATCAAGATGGTGGTAGAAGATGTGGAGAAGATGGACTTCCTGACCCCGTGTGGGCTGTACTGCTACACATGCATGCCTTCGGCCTGTGCAACGCGGGCGCAACCTTCCAGCAGCTCATGCACATCGCCTTAGGGTGGCAGCTCCGGAGAAATGCTAAAGCCTACTTCGACGACATCGTGGTGAAGTCTCAGGAGGCGGGGACCTTCATCCAAGACCTGGAGGAGACCTTTGAAAGCCTTCGCTAGGTGGACTTGTGGCTCAACCCGGAGGAATGCGTGTTTGGCGTCCCTTCCAGCAAGCTGCTGGGTTTCCTGGTGTCCCACAGGGGGATCGAGGCCAACCCAGAGAAGGTCAAGGCCATTGAAGACATGAGTCCACCGCAGACCCTCAAGGAAATGTAGAAGTTGGCTGGTCAGGTGACTGCGTTGGGGTGCTTCATCTCCAAGCTGGGAGAGCGCACCCTACCCTTCTTCAAGATGATGAAAAAGAAGGGCCTGTTCGAGTGGACCCTAGATGCTGACCAAGCTTTTCAAGACCTCAAGAGATACCTAACCAGCCCTCCAGTGATGGTGGCGCCGCGACCTCGCGAGCCCCTAGTTCTCTATCTTGCCGCCACCCAATACTCAGCCAGCGCGGCTCTGGTGGCGGTTCGGGAAGAACACCAAGCCAAGGGTGCATCGCGACATGCCACGCCTCCAGCAGAGAAGGGCGTCACAAGGGCCTCAGCAGCAGCGGCAGGGATCGGGCTCAGCAGGACGACACCCCCAAACCCACGAAGGCCCCAACTAGCGATCAAGCATTAGGGTCCCCTCTCCTCAGGAGGTACCCCAACTCCAGGAGGGCGCAAGCCTCCTTAGCGCGCCTACCCTCGTCGAGCACCCGATATACTTCGTCAGCATGGTGTTTTGGGATGCAAGAGCATCGTACCCCATGCCTCAGAAGCTCCTACTCGCGCTCCTAGTGGCCTCGCGAAAGCTGCAACACTACTTCCAGGGCCACCCCATCAAGGTCATCTCAGCTTACCCATTGGAGAGAGTGCTCAGGAGCCCCAACTCTCCTGGAAGAGTCACTGAATGGAACATCGAGTTACAAGATTTCTAGTTGGAGTTCAGTACTACCAGGGTCATCAAGAGACCGCGCTCGCTGATTTCGTGGCAGAACGGACAGACACCCTGGTGCTTGAGGAAGGCGAAGACCGGTCCCTCTCGCCGGGAAGCGAGGCGCCTGATGGCTGGGTCATGTATTTCGATAGTGCCTTCATGCACCAGGGCACGGGGGCCAGAGTAGTGCTCATCTCGCCCACTCTACTATGCCATGCAGCTCTGCTTCCAGCAGGGCGAGAAGGTCTCCAACAACATTGCAGAATACGAAGGCCTCATAGCCGGCCTGAAGGCCGCGGCGGCGCTGGGGGTGAAGCGCCTCACTATCAGGGGCGACTCACAGCTCCTCGTCAACTTCTCCAACGAGCCGAAGGACGAGCATATGGAAGCATACCTCGCGGAGGTGCCCAAGATGGAGAAGCAATTTCTGGGCCTGGAGTTGCAGCACGTGCCCCGTGGCACCAATAAGGAAGCTGACGACATCGCCAGAAGGGCATCCAAGCGACAGCCCCAGGAGCCTGGCGTCTTCGAGGAGCGGCTCTTCAAGCCACCAGCAACACCACCGCTTTCAAGAACAGCTCAGCCTCGGGAGGAACTCCCGCAGCCGCCTGCCACAGGAGCCCTGACCTGTGGCCCGACCTCAGGAGCGCGCCTACTCCTGGTGCTCGAGCCCCAGGAGGGATGTTGGACCAAGGAATTCAAGGAATACCTGTTGCAGGGGACGTTGCCAGAGAAGGAGGAGGACGCGGGGCGCGTGGCCCGTCAGGCCACAACATACTGCATCCGGGACGGTGAGTTATAAAGGAAGCGACCAAATGACGTTTCACTGCATTGTATCTCCAAGGAATAGGGGAAAAAGCTAATAGCTGACATACATGGCGGGGACTGCGGGCACCACTCGTTGTCGCGAACCCTCGTCGGCAAGGCATTCTGAAGTCGATTCTACTGGCCTACGGCACTCAACAACGCGGCTGAGCTGGTGAAGTCCGGCGAGGCCTGCCAATTCCATCCCAAGCAAATCCATCAGCCAGCTCAGGGCCTCCAGACCATTCCACTCCCGTGGCCAGTCACAGTCTGGGGGCTGGATATTCTGGGCCCGTTTCTTCGGGTGCCTGGGTGCTATCGATACCTCTACGTCTCCATCGACAAGTTCACTAAGTGGCCGTGTAGCGACCAGACCTCAAACAGTCCAATCTCTGTGCTCCGGTATCATCCCTGGATCAGTAATGCTGACACCACACAGTACTTGAAGGATTTACAACAGAGTAGCAATCACACACTTATTACATCGAGTGTCTCAAAAGAGAACTTATTACAATAAATATGGCTTAAGGCCATCTAATAACGATAACATTGGAAGGCTTGGAAGATAAGTGAGTCTATCAACTCCAACGGCATCATAGAGTATAGAACCATGACCTAAAGGAACATTACTCGTCGTCTAAAAAGTCTGCACCATGAACGTTGTAGCCCGGAACGGGTCAGCACATGGAATATGCTAGCAAAGTAACAAATAGAGAGCAATGAAAGAATAAGACTATACTGCATGCATATTTGGCTGGTGGAAAGCTCTATGTTTACAGTTTTGCGTCAAGCCAATTTTTCCCTACTACAAAGGAATACATTTTATTTAACTATCATGGTAGTTGTTAAACATTGAGAGTGTAGACACCCTCTCAATCCCAATTAAGCATCAACATTAAAACCCAACAAAATTAATTTAGAGTGACATGATGAGATTCACATGATAATCCAAGTACTAGATACTCAAGATGTCCATAACCGGGGACACGGCTAACCATGATTAGTTTATACACTCTACAGAGGTTTGCGCACTTTTCCCCATCAGACTCGATCTCCTCCGTTGGGATTCTCACACTACATGATGTTTGAGAAATGGATGACCGAGACATAGTCTTTCAGAAGTGCTTGAAACTTACAAACGGGTAGACCGTACCAACCTACATCCCCTACATCTGCTAGTCTACCACTGTAAGAGTTCACACGACTTAGTCAACTATGCTAGAGCCCATAGTAGCTTGTGGCTGCACATGGAAGTTTCTAGTATGAATAATCTCATGATCCCTTTGAGCCTGGGTGGCGGTCCAAAAGAAAAACAGGCAATCGCTGGAATACCCAGGTGCCTCAATCCACCCAGATGTGTGTTTAGGTTGCCACCTTAAGTAAACCATTAATTTAACAATCTCACATCTGTCATGGATAGACTCACCCAATCCACGTCTACTAGCATAGCATGGCATAACAAGCAAACGTAGAAGTTACTCCCAAAGGTTTGATAATAAAACAGGTAATAGGTACTACCTCATCTACTTCCCAAACCTACAATTTAATTAGATCCTAATCATGCAATGGTGTGATGATTGCTCTAATGCAATAAAAACTGGGTAGTAGGAGGTATGAATGTGTTACTTGCCTTGCTGATGATCCGCAAAACCTAGCGATTCGAAGTAGCAAGCGGCGCACTCAGGGTACTCTATCGCAAACAAACAAGCATACAATAAGTACTCATCTAATGCACAGGTAAAACTCTAATAAGAGATCTAAATAGATAGTTCAACTTAAGAACTCCGGTTGGCAAAAAGAATCAAATCAAATGAAGCAACGAAAGACAAACGGCGAAAGAAACAAGCTTCATTAACTATTCTGGATCTAGGTCAAATTTTACAGAGGCCAAAACTTGTTTGAGTTGGTTAAACAGAAAGAGGGTTTCGAGACGAAACTCCAGGCGCTTGAATCGCCTGATTCTGACAAACGAGCGAAAAGTTAAACTAGAACGAAAATCGGATCAGAAATCGCGATCAGAAATAATCGCGGAATAATCCGAGAAAAAAGAAAAACGACGAACAGAATAACGAACGAACGTTCATTTTTTGGAACTAAATGATGAACGCATTCGTTAAAACGAACGGATGAGCGAACGCTCGCTAAATAAAAAAACCGATCTATTTAAAAAATAAAAACTAGGGTTTTAAAAAACCGAATCGGTTTTTCTCAAAAGCCGGGCCGCGGGGCGGCTACCTCTGCTCGGTCCGGCATGGTTCTGGCGGCGGCGGTGGGCGGCGGCAGGCGGCGCGGGGCGGCTTGCGGCGGCTGGCGGCGGGGCTGTGTGCGGCGGCGGGCGGCGCAGGCAGCATGCGGCTGGCGGCGGGCGGCGGCACGGGGTTCCAGGGGGGCCCGGGTGGCTATTTAAGGAGGGAGGGGGCGGCGGCCTTGCTTGGGGAGGGGGTTGGCGGTGCGTGCATGGCTCGGACTCCGAGTCCGGCGGCAGCTCAGTGAGGGAGGCGGTGGCCTGGCGGGCCGGCCTGGCTCGGCTGGGCCTTTGACCCAGTCGAGCACGGGGGTTTAAAAAAAACAATTTCGCCGAAAGTAGGAAAAATTCTAGAAAAATAACTAAAAAATCTAAAATTGCTAATACAAATTTTCACCGTCTAAATAAATATTTAGAACAGGATGAACATTTTCTTGGCCCTAAATGCAATTTTTGAAAACGTGCATTTTTTCCTAAAGTCAAATAAAACCACGAAAAACTCCAAAATGATACCTTATTTGATTTTTTATTAAATCCTCAATATTTCTTTATTTTGGGAAAGTCATTTTATTCCCTCTCTCATATTCTGATAATAGAAATAATTTAAGATAAATAAATAAAATCAAATGATCCTATTTTCTAATTTTGAGAAAACTCAAATAGAAAAATAACGAAATCCCTAACTCTCTCCGAGGGTCCTTGAGTTGCGTAGAATTTCTAGGATCAACCCAAAATGCAAATAAATATGATATGCAGTGATGATCTATTGTATAAAATTCCAAATTGAAAATTTGGGATGTTACAAACCTACCCCCCTTAAGATGAATCTCGCCCTCGAGATTCGGGTTGGCTAGAAAATAGATGAGGGTGGTCCTTCAGCAAATCTTCCTCTCGCTCCCAGGTGGCTTCATCCTCCGTGTGGTGGCTCCAATGAACTTTGCAAAACTTGATAACCTTGCTGCGGGTTACTCAGCTGGCATACTCAAGAATCCTAACTGGTTTCTCCTCATAGGTCAAATCGCTGTCCAATTGAATCGCTTCCAGCGGCACTGTATCTCTCAGCGGTATATCAGCCATCTCCGCGTGGCACTTCTTTAACTGGGAAACGTGGAACACGTCGTGAACTCCTCACAATCCTTCAGGTAATTCCAACTTGTAGGCTACTTCTCCCATACGCTCCAAAACCTTGTATGGTCCTACAAAACATGGCGCTAACTTTCCCTTAACTCCAAAGCGCTTAACTCCTCAAAGTGGAGATACTCGAAGATAAACTCGGTCTCTGACTTCGTAAACTGTCTCCTTGCATTTAGAATCCGCATAGCTCTTCTGCCTGGACTGGGCTACCTTGAGCCTACGCGAATCAATTTCACCTTTTGCTCAGACTCCTTAATCAGATCCGGTCCAAACAACTGTCGGCCTCCAACTTCACCCCATGACAACGGGGTTCTGCACCTACTTCAGTACAATGCTTCGAAAGGGGCCATCTTCAAACTAGATTGATAACTGTTATTGTAAGAGAACTCTGCATATCAAAAACCGTCGTCCCAACTAGATCCATAATCTAGCGCACAAGCTCTCAGCATATCCTCCAAAATCTGATTGACTCTCTCGGTCTGTCCATCTGTCTGCGGATGGAAAGCTGTACTGAATTCTAGCCTGGTACTCAAAGTTTCGTGCAACTGATTCCAGAACTTTGAGGTAAACTGGGTTCCTCTATCTGAAACAATGATCCTTGGAACTCCATGCAGACATAGATCCTGGTCATGTATATCTTTGCCAACTTGGCACTAGTATAATTAGTCTTCACTGGAATGAAATGAGCTACCTTTATCAAACGATCGACTACTACCTAAATCAAGTCATATCCTGAACGAGTTTTGGGCAATCCCGTAATAAAATCCATGCTTAGCTTATCCCACTTCCATTCGGGTATTGGCAATGGCTGTAGCAATCCGGCTGGTTTCTGATGCTCTGCCTTTACTCTCTGACATACATCACAAACTGCTACATACTCCACAATATCCTTTTTCATTCCGGTCCACCAGAAAGTGTCCTTCAAATCTAGATACATCTTGGTATTTCCTGGGTGAATCGAATATGGTGAATCATGGGCCTCTTGCAGAATCAACTTCCTGATCTCTGGGTCATTGGGCACATAAACATGGTCTTGAAACCATAGGGTATCGTGCTCATCCTCATGAAATCCTTTAGCTTTTCCTTTGCTCATTTTCCCAATAGAAGCGATCTCCTTGTCAGTCCTTTGAGCTTCTCTTATCTTATCCATCAAAGTAGACTGAATCTCCAATGCTGCTACATAGCCTCTCGGAACTATCTCCAAACATAGCTCATGAAGATTCTCGGCTAACTCTCTTGGTAAATCTCCCATCATTAGGGTGTTGACATGGCTTTTATGGATCAATGCGTCAGCTACTACGTTAGCCTTTCTGGGATGATAATGCAATCTCATGTCATAATCCTTGATGAGCTCCAACCATCTCCTCTGCCTGAGATTTAACTCCTTTTGCGTGAAGATATACTTCAAACTCTTGTGATCCGTGTACACCTCACAATGGTTTCCAATGAGAAAATGTCTCCAAGTCTTCAACGCATGCATTACGGCTGCTAACTCCAAATCATGCGTGGCATAATTCAACTCATGAGTCTTAAGCTGTCGTGAGGCATATGAAACAACTCTTCCTTCCTGCATAAGCACTGCTCCAAGTCCTCGACATGAAGCATCGCAATACACCTCATAATCCTTTGTCTGACCTGGCAAAATCAACACTGGTGATGTAACCAAACATTTCTTCAACTCCTGGAAACTGGCCTCACACTCTTCAGTCCATTTGAACTTGGTATCCTTCTTCAACAACTCTATCATAGGCTTCACAATCTTCGAGAAGTTTTCAATGAATCTCCGGTAGTATCCTGCAAGTCCAAGAAAACTCCGAATATCTCCAACTGTTGTTGGGGTTTCCCAATTTGTCATAGTGTCAACCTTGGTGGGATCTACCGCTATACCTTCTCTAGATATAACGTGTCCGAGGAATCCAACTTCCTTCAACCAAAACTCACATTTGCTAAACTTGGCATATAACTAATGTTCTCTGAGCTTTCCAAGTACCAAACACAAATGCTCCTTACGCTCCTCTTCATTCTTCGAGTAAACTAGGATATCATCAATGGACACTACGACGAACTTGTCCAAGAACTCCATAAATACTTCGTTCATCATGTTCATAAAATATGCTGGTGCGTTAGTCAAACCAAATGACATAACGGTATACTCGTACAGCCCATACCTGGTGGTAAATGTCGTCTTAGGTATATCCTGTTCTCAAATCTTCAGCTGATGGTATCCTAATCGGAGATCGATGTTGGAAAATACCTTAGCTCCTTGCAATCGATCAAACAGATCATTGATCATCGGTAGTGGGTACTTGTTCTTGATGGTTACTTCATTCAATCCTCGATAATCAACAACCATCCTTAACGATCCATCTTTCTTCTCCACTAGAAGTACCGGCGATCCCCAAGGTGAAGAACTTGGGCGAATAAAACCCTTATCCAATAACTCTTTAATCTGCTTCTTAATCTCCTCCAAATCCTTTGCGGGAATCCTGTATGGTCTCTTAGATATTGGCCCTGTGCCTGGCAAAAGCTCAATCAAAAACTCAATATCTCTATCCGGTGTCATGCCTGGCAACTCCTCTGGAAATACGTCAGGGAAATCCTTTACCACTGGTACTTCCTCCTGCACAACTCCTGTTAGGGAATTTACTTGAGTCCTCTTTGGCACATGCCAGGATACATACTTGATCCTTCTTCCTTCTGGCGTTGTAAGCAAAATTGACTTACTGGCACATTCAATATTCCCTTCATACTTCGATAACCAATCCATGCCTAATATCACATCCAATCCTTGAGATTCCAATACTATTAGGTCTGAGGGAAATACGTAGTTACCAATCCTTAATGGTAACCGATCACACCATAGACTAGCCATATACTCTGCTCCAGGTGAGGTTACTAACATGGGTGACCTACGGGCTTGGGTTGGCAGTTTATACTTATCCACAAATCCCATTGAGATGTTGGAATGCGATGCACCAATATCAAAAAGAACGAGTGCAGTAAATGACTTAACCAAAAACTTAACGATTACTGCATCCGGCTGCTCTTCAACCTCCTCCACGTTAACGTGGTTCACCTGTCCCCTATTGAAAGGGTTCGGCTTCTTCCCAGAGCTTCCATTACCATTTCCATTCTGGGATTCAGGACATTCATTGCCGTAATGTCCGGTCTTCTGGCACTTAGAGCAAGTGACTTGGCTCAGGTCTCTCTTGGCTGGGGTTGATGGGTTGGTACGGTTCTGGCCATTGCTTCCTCCATTCCCATTACCATTCATGGGGCCATTATGATTGTGTCAGCTACCTCCTCCATGGGTATGTTGAAAGTGTCCTCCCGGTCTAGGGGTAAAACGTGGCTTTTGCTGAGCTCCAGAATTGTACTTCCTTTGTCCATACTTCCTCTTGCGGTTCTCAATCTGCTGCTGCTTCCCTTCAATCATAAGAGCATGATCTACCAACTCCTAGTAGTTGTTGAAGGTTGCTACCATCAACTGCATGCTCAACTCATCATGCAGTCCTTCCAGAAACTTCTCCTGTTTAGTCGCATCCGTAGCAACGTCATCTGGGGCATAACGTGCTAGCTTACTAAAGTCCTCCACATACTGGCCAACTGTCCGTCCTCCTTGGCGCAAGTTACGGAACTCACGCTTCTTCATGGCCATAGCTCCTGCTGAAACATGGGCAGTACGAAAAGCCTGCTGAAACTGGTCCCATGTGACAGTGTCGACTGGGAAGGTGGCTGTGAAATTCTCCCACCATGATGTTGTGGGTCCTTCAAGCTAACGTGCGGCAAACTTCACCTTTTCCACATCTGTGCATCCTGCCGTGGTCAACTCCCTTGCTGTCTTGCGGAGCCAATCATCTGCTACTATCAGCTCGGTGCTATTAGAGAACACCGACGGATTCGGCCTAAGAAAACGGGCTAAGTGATCAACAGGGGGTGGTGGTGGTGGGTTGTTGTTGTTGTTCCCCTGATTCTGATTCTGGACAAGCAACTGCATCAATGTGTTCTGCTACTAGATCAACTGAGTGAGCTCCGGTGGGAAGGTAAATCCGGGGTCATGTCTCGGAGGCATCTGAGGGTTTAGAAAAGATGAGGTTTAATAATAGAGGGGGTCTAAAGAGAAAACACTACCCATATGCACATGAGGCAAAAGCAAACAATTCACTTCATTCAATCAAACAAGGGCATACAATCGATCTAACTATCGCAAAAGTGCTCGGACTACTATATTTACATGGTGAACTACTACTACTCATGAGGTGGTCTGCTAAAAATATTCTTCGGTTGCAGACTCCATGATATCTGCTCCAGCTTCGTCAACATAGTCATCATCACTATCATCTGGATCCGAGTCGGTGTGGTCGATGATGATGTAGTCTTCAGGGCAAATCTCCTTGGGTTCTTCGTCATCTTCTACTGGTGTAAGGCCTCCCATGAATATTCTGATCTTCTTGATCAAATCGTCATTCTTCTCCACTAGTACTTCGATTTCCTCTTCATAATCTTCACGTGTAGCCTTGAGTTCTTCCTCGAGTTCCTTGATTCTTGTCCTCGCCTTTTTCAGATCTATCATGTCGGGGCACATCTTGTTCTCCTAACGTTGAATGTGCTGGTTTAACTCCTGGATAAAATCTGTAATTGATCTATCCTTCATGGTGTTGATCATCTCCCAGTGCTCATCTCGGCGCCCACAAATATGGTAGATAGTATCCTTGAGATCATTGCAGTAAACATCTCCAGTACGTCCCATGGCGATGTGAGCTGCCATGCTCTTTCCTACACTCTAGGTTGGTGCATCAAAGGAAAACTCTATGGGCTCGGTGACTGGCATGAACGCCCTTCCTGGAACTTGAACTTGTATCATCCAGCGCTCCTATTCAGGTAAAGTGGCATTGTAGGTTCCAGTGAAGCTTGGTACTCCGATGTTCAGGTACTTAGTGACTTCCTTCAGGTGACGTCCAAAGGGTGTATCATATCCGATTGTGTTAACAAGTTCCTTGCATCCGCCATCCTAAAAGAGTAGAAAAGATGAGGAGTTAGAATGAGAAGAGTGAGTAGTGATCTAGGGCTTTAGCTTAGTGGTCGTGTCCTACAATCAGTGTGTGCTCTGATACCATCTTGTAGCGACTAGACATCAAACAGTGCAATCTCTATGCTCCGGTGTCATCCCTGGGTCAGTAATGCTGACACCACATAGTACTTGAAGGATTTATAACAGAGTAGAAATCACACACATATTACATCGAGTGTCTCAAAAGAGAACTTATTACAATAAACATGGCTTAAGGCCATCTAATAACGATAACAGCGGAAGGCTTGGAAGATAAGTGAGTCCATCAACTCCAACGGCATCACTGAGTATAGAACCACGACCTAAAGGCGCCATACTCGTCGTCTGAAAAGTCTCCAACATGAACGTTGCAGCCCAAAACGGGTCAGCACATGGAATATGCTGGCAAAGTAACACATAGAGAGCAATGAAAGAATAAGGCTATAATACATACATATTTGGCTGGTGGAAAGCTCTATGGTTACAGTTTTGCGTAAAGCCAATTTTTCCCTACTGCAAATGAATAAATTTTATTTTACTATCATGGTAGTTGTTAAACATTGAGAGTGTAGACACCCTCTCAATCCCAATTAAGCATCAACATTAAAACCCAACAAAATTAATTTAGAGTAACATGATGAGATTCACATGATAATCCAAGTACTAGATACTCAAGATGTCCATAACCGGGGACACGGCTAACCATGATTAGTTTATACACTCTGCAAAGGTTTGCGCACATTTCCCCACAAGACTCGATCTCCTCCGTTGGGATTCTCGCACTACATGATGTTTGAGAAACGGATGACTGAGACATAGTCTTTTAGAAGCTCTTACACCTTACGAACAGGTAGACCGTACCAACCTACATCCCCTACATCTGCTAGTCTACCACTCTAAGAGTTCGCACGACTTAGTAAACTATGCTAGAGCCCATTATAGCTTGTGGCTGCACACGGAAGTTTCCAGTATGAATAATCTCATGATCCCTTTGAGCCTGGGTGGCAGTCCAAAAGAAAAACAGGCAATCGCTGGAATACCCAGGTGCCTCAATCCACCTAGATGTGTGTTTAGGTTGCCACCTTAAGTAAACCATTAGTTTAACAATCTCACATCTGTCATGGATACACTCACCCAATCCACGTCTACTAGCATAGCATGGCATAACAAGCAAACATAGAAGTAACTCCCAAAGGTTTGATAATAAAATAGGTAATAGGTACTACCTCATCTACTTCCCAAACCCACAATTTAATTCTAATCATGCAATAGTGTGAGGATTGATCTAATGCAATAAGAACTCGATAGTAGGAGGTATGATCAAAGTGTTACTTGCCTTGCTGATGATCCGCAAAACCTAGCGATTCGAAGTAGCAAGTGGCGCACTCCAGGTACTCTATCCCAAACAAACAAGCATACAATAAGTGCTCATCTAATGCACAGGTAAAATTCGAATAAGAGATCTAACCAGATAGTTCAACTTAAGAACTCCAGTTGGCAAAAAGAATCAAATCAAACGAAGCAACGAAAGACAAATGGCGAAAGAAACAAGCTTCGTTTACTATTCTGGATCTAGGCCAAATTTTATAGAGGCAAAAACTTGTTTGAGTTGGTTAAACAGAAGGAGGGTTTCGAGACGAAACTCCAGGCGCTTGAATCACCTGATTCCCATAAACAACCGAAAAGTTAATCTAGAACAAAAATCGGATCAGAAATAATCGCGGAATAATCCGAGAAAAAACAAAAACGACGAACAGAATAACGAACGAACATTCGTTTTCTGGAACTAAACGATGAACGCGTTCGTTAAAATGAACGGATGAGCGAACGCTCGCTAAATAAATAAACAGGAAAAATCTAATCTATTTAAAAAACAAAAACTAGGGTTTTCAAAAAAACCGAATCAGTTTTTCTCAGAAAACTGGGCGGTGGGGCGACTACCTCGGCTCGGTCCGGTGGGGTTCCGGCGGCGGCGGGCGGCGGCAGGCGGCGCGGGGCGGCGTGCGGCGGCTGGCGGCGGGGCTCCAGGAGAGGGGGGGCGGGTGGCTATTTAAGGAGGGAGGGGGCGGCAGCCTTGCTTGGGGAGGGGGTCGGCGGCGCGTGCCCGGCTCAGACTCCGAGTTCAGCGGCAGCTCGGCGAGGGAGGCGGTGGCCTCGCGGGCCGGCCTGGCTCGGCTGGGCCTTTGGCCCAGTCGGGCGCGGGGTTTTAAAAAAAAACTATTTCACCGAAACTAAGAAAAATTCTAGAAAAATAAATAAAAATCTAAAATTGCCAAAACAAATTTTCACCGTCTAAATAAAATATTTAGAACAGGATGAACATTTTCTTGGCCCTAAATGCAATTTTTGAAAACGTGCAATTTTTCCTAAAGTCAAATAAAACCACGAAAAACTCCAGGATAAAACCTTATTTGATTTTTTATTAAATCCTCAATATTTCTTTATTTTGGGAAAGTCATTTTATTCCCTCTCTCATATTCTGATAATAGAAATAATTGAAGATAAATAAATAAAATCAAATGATCCTATTTTCAAAATTTGAGAAAACTCAAATATGAAAATAACGAAATCTCCAACTCTCTCCAAGGGTCCTTGAGTTGCGTAGAATTTCTAGGATCAGCCCAAAATGCAAATAAATATGATATGCAGTGATGATCTATTGTATAACATTCCAAATTGAAAATTTGGGATGTTACAGGCCGGAGGTGGAAGCCGTCCGCGCCATCCCAGCTGGCTTTGCGGTCAAGTTCATCAAGGGCCTCGTGAGCCGTTTTGGGGTCCAAACCGCATCATCGCTGATAATGGCTCGCAGTTCACTAGTAATCTCTTCAAGTCATATTGTGATAACCTTGGAACGCAGATCTGTTACACCTTAGTAGCACACCCCAGGAGCAATGGCCAGGCCGAACGCGCCAACGGGGAGGTCCTAAGGGGCCTCAAGACCAGGATCTTCAAGAAGAAGCTCGAAGCCTGCGGCAGGCGCTGGCACGACGAGCTCCAGTCTGTGATGTGGTCGATCCGCACCACCACCACCAAGCCAACGGGCGAAACCCCGTTCTTTCTTGTCTACGGAGCAAAAGCAGTCCTCCCTCACGAGGTCTAGCCTCGCTCCGCATGGGTCCTGGCGTTTGATGAGACGCAGCAGGACACCACACGGGGGATGGACCTCGTGCTGGTGGAGGAACGTCACCACGAAGCTGCACTATGGGCGACAAGATACCAGCAGGCGCTGCGGCAGTACCACTGTCTCAGCGTCCGCTCCAGGACTCTTGAGGTGGGTGACCTCGTCCCGAGGCGGGTGCTCTACAGGGAGGGGATGCATAAGCTCTCACCCATGTGGGAGGGCCCATCCAAGGTCGTCCACGTCTCCAGGCCTGGCGCCGCGCGCCTAGAGACGTAGGACGGGGTACCCGTCCAGAACGCTTGGAATATCCAACACCCCTCCGGAAGTTCTACCCATGAAGAAAGGCCAGGTGCCTGTGAAGAAGGCCCGGTGCCTGTGAAGAAAGGCCCAGTTCCTGTGAAGCAAGGCCCCATGCCTGTGAAGAATCACCGCCCGTGACACTCTCACGTAATAATGAGTGGGGCTGTAGATGCCCCGGAGCCTCAGGAGAGCCGTCCTTGGGCCTCGGGGGCTCCCTCCGACGCCGAGTGGCAGCACTTAGCTCCGCGCTAGTGAGAAGATGTCGAAGACTAGACTAGGTGCCGGACGCGGCTTTTCATTTGCTTTCCGAAGTTGGCTCGCCCCTCTTTTAATTGAAATTTGCTTTCTGGTGTCTCTTGCTGGTCCCGTCTTATCGCTTTTTGCCTCTGTTTCTGCCTTCTTCTCTTTGGTCGACCTGTATGCTCCCTCGCGAGGGGGATAAACAGGTACCTTCGTGAGCTTCCCCCTTTTGTATTTTCACGAGGCACCCTCGTTCGAGCCCACAAGCTGGCGCACCTCTCCTAGTCCGTGCCCCATGGGTATCGCGACGCAAGGCTCCGGGTCATGGCCAGCGGCTCCTATGACCAAGCCCCAGGTGAATGATAAACCTCCTGATGATTTTTTTGCAGTTCATAAGCGCATATCAGGTCAAGGAGGCCTCAATAGGTACTAGGAAGAAAGCGCATCGTGAGGAGGAGGCCACTCAAAACAAGTCGAGCTAAGTTATCCCTACATAAAATGACGACGTTGCGACACACCACAGGAACGACAAACATAACATAACAATTGAGATCATAGTTCGATACACGTCCCTCTAGGGCCCATTCTGGTTTCTTGATGATGCAGGAAGGAAAAGAAGAACAAAATAGAAGCGGCGCCTACAGTGGTCTATAGGGGCAGGCCCTAGCGCCTTCCCGAGCTCAGCCGGACCCCTCCTCGCACTTCACGGAGGCACGGCGACGAGAAGACCCGCCACCATCTTCGAAGCGGGCACAGCGGCATGGCAGCTGGTCGTAGCCACCACTGCTAGAGTTGTCGCTAGGGGAAGAGCTTCCATAGCCGGATGAGACGCGGTTGGCACCAAGGGCGGGTTCGCCCTCATCCTCGTCATGGCCGTCGCCAAGGCCGAACATCTCCTCACCGTCGTTCACCTCGGGGCAGCACCCGACGCGGCAACAATCTTCTCCAAACACCCTCACATAGAGGGTCGCGTCGCCGTCGTACTTGAAGTGGAGGGTGCACCACCTGCCCAGGCCACGCGCGGGTGAACGTTTGCCAACCGTGGTCCAGTGCTATGTTGCCCGCGGCGAACACCTCGACCGCGACCCTGGAAGCCCTGCTGCAGCAGCCGTCTGCATGTAGCCAAAGCCCGCCTAGACCTGAGGCCGGCAGCTCGTTAGCGAAGAAGCGCGGGAGCTGAAGCCAGTTCCCGGCCGGGTTCGCCCACCAAACGATGAACTCCGGCAGCAACTCCGCTGAGTGGAAGCGCGGCCGGGGAGGCCGCGCGACCACGACACGTCTCCCTTCATCAATGGGACCACCACGATTGGAGCGACCCCTGCCCCTTGAAGCGGCACCCCCACGGCTGTGCGGGGCCGCGGTGGGGGTTGCGGTGTGCTTGCATGGACGGGCATGTCCACGCTTGTGCACCGGGAAGCCGAGCCCCTCGTGAGGGGCCTTCCCCTTCTCCGCGGCAGTGAACCTCCTCGATGGCGCCATTGGTAGCAGGAGAGGAGCAAGGAAGGAGAAGAAGCAGAAGAGGCAGAGGAAAGATGGATGACGGAGGCTCCGCCCCCTTCCTGATTTAGACCAGGAGAAGGCCAACCAGCACCCCCCACGATCATAGGTAATGATGGTTTTCCTTGGATGTCGCAGGGACTTGTCAAGTCGGGTAGTTGCCGAGGCAGCATGGGGAAGCGGAGACACCCATGTCCAATCAACCACCACACGTCGATGAAGGCCGCATGCTATTGGGGCCCGCGGCGCTCTGCACTTGACCTTTGGCTTCGGCTCAAAACCAAGCCCGAGCGCGCCTTGGGACCGAGGGCTACTATCGGTGTTTTGGGAACGAGGGCCCCTAGACTTGCCTGCCTACGGCCCATGGCGTGGCTCTGCGAGCGGGCCCGTATGACCCAACTTCATCAACAAGACATTCAAGAACCTCGCGAGGGCCCAAACCTTGCGAGGCGGACGACAAAAGACCTCCTCAGGAGCGGCCTCACTAGGCTGGCTCGCGAGGGGCAAGGAGTTCAAGGCCAGGCAAACCTTGTGAGGTTCTCGTGATGTGAGCCATGACGATCTAGACTAGGCGGGCGCCAGTGCGCGCAACGTCCTTGTTTCCTCCTTGGTGCTAAGGGGGCAAGCGCAGGCGCGGAGTATCGAGGCATCAAGCAAAGGTTTCCATATTGGTGCAACGAGACCAAGACTAGCAGGACGGCAAGATGGAGGTCACCATGGAGCCCAAGACAACGTCACCACCAGAGCCTTTGGCAGGCGAAGACTGCTTTTGTCAGGATAAGCTGTACTAGCTATCCCCTTTCAGATTGGCCGTTGTGGGATCCCTTCCCGGTCAACATTTCGGAAGAGGACTAGGGCCTCTATAAATAGGACTAGCCACCACCATAGCTAGGGGCCGGGAGACGAAACCGGAGACGGACAGAGAGAGAAAGACCAAAGCACACACAAGTCCACCAAGCACAAGAACACCTGAACCCCAGGAGGTTGTTCTTGCCCCTGTACTATTCATCCTCAGCCCAAAAGGCAATCCAACACCACCACACTGGAGTAGGTTATTACACCACAACGGTGGCCCAAACCAGCATAAATCTTGTGTCCTTTGTGTTGCGAGTTCGTCGAGTTAGTTCGTAAGATCTTAGCTGAACTAGGAAGCGGATGGGAAGGGGGAGATCTTGCCGCGCACCCCAGTGTTCGAACCATAAGGGTTTTGTCGGAACCCGTGATCCGACAGGTCCGAGCATCGCACTTTCTGCACCCAAGCCGACCACTTCTTCAAGTATTAAGCAAGACGATTCACTAAAAATCCGTCTCTCGGTGCAGGAAATAAAAACATAGACTTGTGTGTTAGAGCACTTACCGGGGGGCTTCGTACCGTGGGGCTTCGTAGCTATCCTCGAAGTCGAGGTCCTCCTCCTCTTTGGGTATCTAGCCCTTGGCCAGCTTATGGAGCCATGTCCACATAGCTGCCAAGGTAGAGCAGAAGAAGGAGGTGATGTGGCCCGCATCCTCGGGTTTATGCTCCCACATTGCGGTAGCCCGGAGTTGGAGTGGGAGGATGTGCCGGTTGAGCATGACGTTGACGATGTCGGCGAGCAGCAGGTTCCTTGTGGTAGACCACCATTTGATCTTCTTGATCATGGCCTCCGCCTCATATGGGTTCCCTCGAACGACGCTCTTCTCCCTCGAGGACTTGAGATTCTTCGCAGGCCCAGCCGAAAAGGCAAGGACCTGGGTTTGGCCAGGGGCAAGCGGCTCGTTGATGTAAAACCACTCGCGATGCCACTCCTTAACCATTTCGATGAAGCTGCCCTTGAACCAGTCAGCACTCTAGTTCTTACTAGCCATGGACCCTCACACTCCGTCAAATTGGAGACACTGGACTTCTGAGAGTGCAACTATTCCCAGGTGGTTTTGGTAATTAATAACAATATATAGCTCATTGAACTAATACCCATTCAAGTTAAATATTTCAGAAAGTTCAATGGTTGGCATGACATGGACTAGAGATGTGGACCCCTCAAAATGCTAAGGACAAAGATTGGCAAAAGCTCAAGACTCTTCATTTCTATTCTAGTGATACAAGTTCACATTGAGTCCATAGGAAAATCCATTACTATTAAAAGGGGGTGAGTTGTTTCTTAATGGTCAACTTGCTCAAAGTGCTTAGTGATATGCTCCAAAGCCCTCAACCACTTTCTCATTTCCAATATGTCCAAAACCTAAAGTCAAACTTGGCCCCACCGATTTGATCTATTCGGCGCCACCGAGTACCTTTGACATAGCCACTACTGAAACCGTAATCAATACAGTCTCACCGATCGGGATCTCGGTCTCATTGAGATGGCAATGTAAACTCTCTATTTCCCTTCGTAACGTTTCGGTCTTACTGAAATGAGCGATCGGGCCCACCGAGTTCGCAATGTAAACTCTCTGTTTCCCTGTGCAATGTTTCAGTCTTACCGAAATGAGCGATCGGACCCACCGAGTTTGCCTGACCAACTCTCTGTTTGCTCATTGCTGAAATCGGTCTCACCGAGTTCATGCAATCGGTCACACCGAGCTGAGGTTTTGCCATAAACCTAGCACATCGGTCCCACCGATTTGATCTTGTCGGTCCCACCGAGATTCCTAATGTTCACATTTTGAACTGAATCGGTCTCACCGAGTTCTTCAATTCGGTCTCACCGAGTTGGGACAGATGTGTGTAACGCCATTAAGCTATCGGGTCCGGTTTTGGATCCGATAACCTGTTAACAGCCCCGACCAATGTGGATTTTCCACAAGTAAAATCATCATTGGCTGGAGGGAACACGTGTCGGCTTGCCGTTGGGATAGATGTCATCCACTCATTGGACCCAAGGCGCCTATGATACGTCGACATGTGGCCCGGCCCAACAGAGGCCCATTCCTGTGAAAAAGCCGTCCCGTTTGACTTGGTCAAAAGGTGGCGGGCCTGCCCACGGCAAGCCTATTAACGGCCTGTTCACATATAGCCCATTTACAGCATGCTAACCCATGGCCCGTTTACGGCCTATCCGAATTAGGCCCAGTAGCGTCATCTGGGCCGTCCAATATAATTCCAGCCGTTTTAACATCCCGCCCATGTATGGCCCATGACGTCTTTTGGCCGATATAAGGCCCTTAGTAACCCTCGGCCCATTAACTGTCACACCCTAGCTAGTCATGCATCAGAGTGTGTGCATCATGTTTAAAATTCCATTTAATTTGAAATGGGGATTTGTGAAACCCTCAGAATCATTTCTGAAAATGACCCAAATAAAAATTTCTCCAAAAGGGTCCAAGAAAATGCTCATGTTGCTCTCTGAAAATATTGGACAGAGATAAAAATCAAACCAATATTTTTAAGAGCTCATAGGTATTTAATTTGGGCATTTGGAATTAATGCATAAATATTTGCATTGGAAATATATTAGTTATATATATTAATATATGTCCAAATATTATGCCAATTATAAAGGAGCTCTGGAATAATATATCTAGCTCCTGCAAAAATTGGCATAAGGTAAATAAATGATTTAATATATTATTTAAATCAAAACAAATGTCAGAAATTAGAAAAAGAAAAATAAATAAAAGGAGGAGCTTACCTGGGCTCCTCCCTGTGCAGCCCAGCCAGCTGGCCGGCCAGCCAGCAGGCGGCCCAGCCCGCCTCCCTCCTCTGTCGTCTTCGTCCTCGACAGAGGGAGGGGAGTGTGGCCGGCGCGCGCGCGCGCCACCGCGCCACGCCACCTGCTCGCCTGCCTGCCTGCCCTCCCCTCCTCGTCTCGATGCCCCGGACGACGCCACGCCCTCCCCCCTGCTCTCTCTCACTCTCCCTCGGTTCTTCCCTCCTCTCCCTCGCTCTCTCTCTCACACGGCCGAACACCACCATCGCCGCCGTTCGCCATAGCAGCCGTCACCGGCCACCCCTCGCCCCTCCGTTGAGCTCAGGAGCTCCGCCTCGACCCCCTCTTCCTCCCCACCAAGTCAAGCCCCTCCGGAAGCCCTGCATCGCCGCCCACGTCGCCGTTCCCCTCCTCGGCCACCGGGGATCGTCGCCGTCGAATCGGGAGCTACCGGAGGTCCCCGAGCCCGCTAACCATCCCTGCAGCTCCTCGATTCCCCCTTGCCCCGTCGTCCCTAGCCTCCTGTAGCTACCGCCCCCTTGAGCTCCGAAGCTCGCCGCCGCCGTGCGTCATCGCCGTCGTGGCCACAGTCACCGTAGCGCCCAACCGAGCACACCCACGTCCTCACCGCACCGCGTAGAAGCCGTAGGTGCCAACCCCGCATCTCCGCAGCCGTTGTAGCCTCGACCCCGAGCTCAACCGAGCTCCGGCAGCCGCCACGGTCGTCGCCGTCATCGGTACCGGCCACCTCAGGCACGGCCACCACCACCGTTCGATGCGCGGGAGCAAGGGCTCTCCAACGAGCCCAAGCACGGCCTCGCCCGTGCCCTGTAACGCGTTTCCGCATCTCGCCGCCGTCTCGGGCCCCGCCGGCGTCATGTCGCCGGTGGGTTTGACCTGTTTGACCTAGGGTTTGACCCCCCCAGGGTCACTGACGCGTGGGCCCCGTCGGCCAGGTGGTCAGATTAGTGCTAATCACCGCTTAATTAACCCCCCTGACACTGACAGTGGGCCTCAGCGCAACTAACCCCTAATTAGGAATAAATTAACCCTGTTAAACCCCCCTGTCACTGACGTGTGGACCCCACACGTCAGGTTTGACCCCAGCCAGCCGCAGTTGACCACTGACGTCATGCTGACGTCATGCTGGCGCAATATTTATATTTCTGGATTTAATTTAAATCAGGAAATTCCAGAATATTATTTAAACTTCAAAAATTCATAACTTTTATTCTGTAACTCCAAATTGGACAAATTATATATGAAAAATGATCAGAAAAATCCAATCTATCCATCTGTACTATTTTCATGCATGATCAAACAAGTTAAATTGATGTTTTAAGCAGAACAAGGAAAAGCACTTTAAAAGGCCATGTTTGAGTTTGAAATTTGAATCTTTGATTCAAATTTGTTCAAACCCTTCTGGTTTTAGTTGCATTAGCCCAACACACTCATATTGCCATGTTTCATGCATGCATCATATTGTTGCACATTGTTTGGTGATGGTTGTGTATCGGTGTCCTTTGCGACAGGTTCTGCCTCCGAGGAGTACCGTGATTACCCTAACGAAGAACCGTATCAGTGCATCGAACCATCAGGCAAGCAACCAACCATTTGATCATATCGATACAATCCCATGTTCTCGCTCCTGCTCTCTTTTACTGCATTAAGACAACGCGTTTCAAACTGCTGTGTGCTACGGTAGTTGAACCCATTTCCTCTGCATGACCTGTCATTGCCACAGTAACTAGATGAAACCCACTAGCATGTGTAGGAGTTGATTGAGCCATATGTATGTGTTGTTCCTACCTTGCTATGCCTGCTATGCTTAGAGTCGTGTCAGGTCTGGTTCATCTGGGTGATGGGCTAGAGTGAAATGATTATGTCGGTAATGAGAGTGGTGTGGTGAACACGATTTGGTAAAGGTATCGATGAGAGGCCATGTAGGAGTACATGGTGGGTTGTTTCATTGAAGCCGACCTTAAGCACTGAGATCTGTATGTGTGATTTAAGAATCAGCTACTACCATGCATTGGGCCCGAAACCAATGGACCCTCTCGGCTTCTTATTCACCCTAGTTCTCCGTCCAGGAGTTGCAAGTAGTTTCTGGTGTTTGTAGCCTACTGGAGGCCGTGGACAGCGCTGACCGTAGGGGTGGGCTGTGATGCGGTAGGTACGTGGCCGGGTGTACCGAATACCCGTTAGGTATCTCGGGAACCCTGTTCACATCGTTCGGGGCCGTATGGGAAACCTCGGCCGGACTCCCTGCGGATGGAACCTGGATAGGCGATAAACCTGGACTGGAGGCTTAGGTGGTTAGGTAGGTCGTGGCCGACACCCACGTTGGGCTTCCGCTTGAAGGTTGCCGAGTACATGTCGTGTAAACGACGGTAAGTGGTGAGAGCGTGTATGAAGAAGTACACCCCTGCAGGGTTAACATGATCTATTCGAATAGCCGCGTCCGCGGTAAAGGACTACTTGGTTGCCTATACAGTTCATAGACAAGTAAATGGAAACTGCTAAAAGCCTCAAGATAAGTGTGAGTGCCGAGGATGGCTCTTCCGTAGGAAGACGGAGGCGGATCCTCGGTAGTGTATTGAAGTGGTGAGTAGTGGACTCGTGTGCGCAAAACCATTTCAAGTTGAAGTATCGTAGGATAGTCTAGCCAAGAGTCAAAGCTGGCTTGCTGCAATAACTCCACCAACCCTTCTTGATAATATGCATGTATGTAGGATCTGATGTAAGTCTTGCTGAGTACCTTTGTACTCATGTTGCTATAATCTACATTTTTACAGAAGACGCTGCAACCCCTTCTGATGGGTTCTATGTAGACGTTGACATCAACGAGTAGGCTAAAGGCCCAGGTGGTGACCCTGAGCTTGTGAAGGACCACGTAGTATAGCTAGGCTTTCCAAGCCTCTTTTATTTTACTAGTTGTCTGTACTCAGACAAGTTACTTCCGCTGCTGGTTTGTATGACTGTATGACTTGAATGTTGGGTCGTGAGACCCGTACCTTTGTGTATGTTATGTATGGCTCCCTGAGCCTTAAATAAAGTACTTGTGTCGTAGAGTCATGTTGTGATGCTTCGTTGTATTTGCACATATCGAGCATATTGTGTGTATGATTGAAATGCTTGGTATGTGTGGGATCTGACTATCTAGTTGTTTATCTTTAGTAGCCTCTCTTACCGGGAAATGTCTCCTAGTGTTACCGCTGAGCCATGGTAGCTTGCTACTGCTCTGGAACACTTAGGCTGGCCGGCATGTGTCCTTCTTCGTTCCTGTGTCTGTCCCTTCGGGGAAATGTCACGCTTTGAGTACCGGAGTCCTGTTAGCCCGCTACAGCCCGGTTTACCGGAGTCCTGCTAGCCCAGTGCTACAGCCCGGACCCACTTGCTGATGACCGACACGTTCGAAGCTGGGTCATGGATGCCTGTCCCTGTAAGTCTGTGCCACTTTGGGTTTACGACTAGTCATGTCAGCCCGGGCTCCTTATCATATGGATGCTAGCGACACTATCATATACGTGAGCCAAAAGGCGCAAACGGTCCCGGGCAAAGGTAAGGCGACACCCGTGGGGATACCGTGCGTGAGGCCGCAAAGTGATATGAGGTGTTACCGGCTAGATCGATGTGACATCGAGTCGGGGTCCTGACAGCGTTGGCATCAGAGCCGGACTGCCTGTAGGTTCTCCAAGCCAAACTGGTCGATGTTGAGTCTAGAAATTCTTTAGTTATATGTAGGGGAATTGTTTGTGGGTTGGAACGTAAGGCTCTTTTTACTCCTTTATCTTATGACATTCTGATCTGAGTCAGTCCATTCTTCCACCGGGGGTTAAGGAATTAGGATCTATTCTCTCTATCAGGATCACGTGTTACTAATCAGTAGTACCTTATAGGTATGATGGATACAAGCCTAGTTCAGTTCTTCTACCACATTATGTTGCTAGAATGGATCTCAGAACTTTGATATGATGATGTTGAGTGTGTATGAAATCCTTTGTCAAATGTCTCAAAATCCTTCTTGAGCATTTACAGCTGTTATGCTGCCGAAATTTTGCTAGAAATTCTAATGCCTTTGCATTATGATTGTGCTTTCAGATGGCCACTCGCGACCTCAATCAAGTGGTTCGCCTGACTCGATGCCTAGATGTACCCGGCCATACTGCCAAGTTGGTCAGGGTAATGACTGAGGCTGGATACCGCTGGTATCCTGAGTACACGGTCGAAGAGCAATTTCGGGACTTTAATCAAAGCCAGTATCTCTGCACTGTCAGGATATTTCCATCTTATCCTGGATCCACCGAGCCCCTTCACTGCTCCTATGGACTCGGGGTTACTATTGAGATGGCTGTGCAGGACGCCGCCTACTCTATGATGACCATTATGCGAGTCAGATCTGGTCTATTTCGGGACTCTGATTTCCGGTATATGCCAGGATCACTTCCGGGAGCACAAGGGTATCTCCAGGCTATCTATGCTGACCCCACTCAGGAGGATTCACGGACTCGCACCACTGCTGAGATGCTCGAGGATAAGGACCGTGAAAATCGGGCCTTGAGGTTAGAGCTCTTCAATACCCGTGCTGACCACTGGGCCACTTTGACTCGGTTCGCACCGGCGGTGCAAGCTGGATATTCAGATATGCGCGATCTCTATCCTGTGAGATCTGCTCTGCCAGACGTGATGGGTTGGCGTGATGTAGGAGGCATCACCCCACCTCGCGGTCCCCGCAGGCCACCGTCTGTTGGTCCAAGGCCTCATCCTAGCCCCTATGGTCCACAAGCTCCGCGAGATCGTCTGTTTCCGGATGATCATGTTGAGCTTCCAGGCTATGGAGGTGACTTCTACGAGGACTACTACGGATCGGTCTGAGTTAGTGGTAGTATCACTAGTTCGCACTAGCTGTGTCGTCTATCGTCCCGCGTGACTCGTGGGATATGACCTAGTTTGTACTCTTTCCGGAGGTGTAGAAAAATAATGTATAGGAGCTTGGGATGCCTCCGATGAGATGTAATCCTCTTTTCACCGTAATAGTACTTTGTTTGGTCTTGTACTAAACCCTGTATGGTGTGTATGACGATGGAATAAAAGAAGCAGTTTCTGTATCTACCATGTCATACGGATGATCATCTTGCATTCCGAGTTATTCCTTACATTTTGTATCCTATGTTGGAATTTTATCATCCTGACTAAATCATTGTCTTGTTTACCTAGGATGGTCAACACGCGCACTAACCCTGCTCCTCAAGAGCAGGCCGAAGGCAGTGAAGTCAGGGATGCAAATCTGCCTCATCCTCCTTCCCTAGCCGAGGTTATGATGGAAGCTGAGAGAAACAAGCGGGAGACCAACCGTTTGTTGGAGCGTATTGAACAGAACACAGCACACCATCAGAGGACTAACGTGGTGTCACTCAGTGATTTTATCAAATTACATCCACCCACGTTCCACCACTCCGTCGAGCCTCTCGACGCTGATGACTGGCTTCGCAGTATCTCTCACAAACTGCGTTCCGCGCTGGTAGCGGAGGCTGACAAGGTCACCTTTGCTGCATATCATCTTGAAGGCCCCGCCAGTCTATGGTGGGAGAATTATGGAGCTATGCGCCCAGCGGGCCATGTCACTACTTGGGCTGAATTCAGCGAGGCTTTCCGTGAACATCACATTCCGGAGGGTCTCATGGACCGTAAACGTGAGGAATTTTGCAGTTTCACCCAAGGCCGACTTTCTGTGGATGTTTACAGCAGGGAGTTTGGTAACCTCGCACGATATGCAACTGAGGAAGTGTCTACTGATGCCAAGAAGCAAGCAAGGTTCCGTAAGGGCCTTAGTCCTGAGCTTCGCCGTGACCTCCGTCTGCATGAGTGCACATCTTTTCAGAAACTTGTCAACAAAGCCATCAGTGCTGAAACTGGTCAGACTGACTATGACGCAACACGCAAGCATGGCCGTGACATGGGTTCCTCATCCGGTGCTGGTCCTCAGAAGCGCCGCGTGTGGGTACCCAACACCGCCCTGCCACCCAGGTTCACACCGAGGCCATCTTTCCAGGCGCCTCGCCCTGTTCAACAGTCTGCACCGGCCAAGCCCTATGGGGGTCCAACCAACAATGCTCCTCCACGTACCAGTTCCGTGACTTGTTTCAAGTGTGGGGAATCTGGCCACTATATGCGTGAGTGTCCCCAGACCAACCCCAACCAGTCTGCTAAAGCTGTTGGCCGTGGCAAGCCGACAGGGAAAGTGTTCCACGCCAAGCCGGTCACCGCTTCACGTGGCCATGTCAACTGTATCTCTGCCGAAGAAGCTCAAGAGGATCCCAACGTCGTTCTCGGTACGCTTCTTGTTAATTGCCACCCGGCATCTGTTCTTTTCGATACAGGAGCCTCTCATTCTTTTATATCCGAAAATTATGCTCGTTTGCATAACGTTGCATTCTGTGACATGCCATCCACTATGGAAATTTCTACTCCTGGTCTAGATGGCAGACCTCTAGGGTAAGTTATGGAAATGAAATCCAAGTCGACAGACTTGTTTTCCTCGCATCTTTGATAGCCCTTAAATCTTCAGATATTAATATCATTCTGGGTATGGACTGGATGTCAGCTCATCAAGCCAAAATTGATTGCTTCTCTAGGACTGTTCAACTCACCCATCCTTCGGGGAAGATAGTCAATGTCTTGACCCGAATAGCCAAGCGACAATTATATTCTCTTAACGCCAGCCCTTTGCCAGACCTTGAGGACATTCCGGTAGTCCGTGACTTCCCGGATGTCTTTCCAGAGGAATTGCCAGGTGTTCCACCTGACAGGGATGTTGAGTTCGTAATAGACCTCATTCCAGGAACCGTTCCGATTGCTAGAAGACCTTATAAGATGGCACCCCTAGAACTAGCCGAGCTTAAGAAACAACTCGATGAGTCCTTGAAAAAGGGTTTCATCCGACCTAGCTCATCTCCGTGGGCTTGCCCCGTCCTATTCGTCAAGAAGAAGGATGGTACGGACCGGATGGTTGTAGATTACCGACCTGTCAATTTGGTCACAATCAAGAACAAATATCCGCTTCCCAGGATCAACGACCTGTATGATCAGCTCGCTGGATCCTCAGTCTTCTCCAAGATGGATTTGAGGTTGGGCTACCATCAAATCAAAATCAGAAACGGGGACATTCCTAAAACGGCCTTTGTTACTCGTTATGGCCAATACGAGTACACCGTCATGTCCTTCGGTTTAACCAACGCTCCAGCCACCTTTTCTCGGTTAATGAACTCAATCTTCATGGAGTATTTGGATAAATTCGTCGTGGTTTACCTCGATGATATACTCATCTACTCCAAGAACGAGGAAGAACATGCCGAACATCTAAGGCTAGTGTTGAAGAAACTTCGAGAGCATCGCCTTTATGCCAAATTTTCTAAATGTGAATTCTGGTTGTCAGAAGTGACCTATCTGGGTCATGTAATATCTGGTAAAGGTATTGCTGTTAACCCTGAGCGAGTTCAAGCCGTCCTTAATTGGACTCCACCTGAATCGGTCAAGCAAGTTCGGAGTTTTCTGGGCTTAGCGAGCTATTGTCGTCGCTTTGTCGAGAACTTCTCCAAAGTTGCCAAACCTCTAACCGAACTCCTCAAGAAAGATAAGAAGTTCGAATGGACTCCACAATGTGAGCACAGCTTTCAGGAACTGAAAAGACGCCTGACTTCTGCTCCCGTACTGGTACCGCCAGACTTCTCCAAGGACTTTGTTATCTACTGCGACGCCTCGCGACAAGGACTAGGTTGCATTCTCATGCAAGATCGACACGTAATTGCCTACGCTTCACGGCAATTGCACCCACATGAGGAGAATTATCCTACTCATGATCTAGAGCTTGCAGCCGTAGTCTATGCACTTAAGACCTGGCGACATTACCTCCTCGGTAATCGTTGCGAAATATTCACTGATCACCAAAGTCTGAAGTACATTTTCACCCAACCGGATCTGAATCTCAGGCAAAGACGTTGGGTTGAGTTGATCACAGACTTCGACTTAGGAATAACCTACACCCCAGGGAAAGCCAACGTCATGGCTGATGCGCTAAGTCGTAAATCTTATTGTAACAACCTGATGTTACAACAAAGTCAACCGCTTCTCCATGAGGAATTTCGGAAGCTTAACCTTCACATTGTACCTCAAGGTTTTCTTTCCACCTTGGTGGCAAAACCTACCCTTACGGATCAGATTATCAAAGCACAGAAGGTAGATCCGGGAATTTCCCGCATCAAGAGAAACATCCAGAAAGGAATTGCGAATTGCTTCTCCATTAATGATCAAGGGGTCGTATACTTCGGGAATCGACTAGTGGTTCCCAAAGTGCGAAACCTGAGGCGTTTGATCCTTAAGGAAGCTCATGAATCTCCTCTCACCATTCATCCCGGTAGTACTAAGATGTATCAGGACCTACGCCAGAGGTTCTGGTGGACTAGGATGAAGAGAGAAATTGCTCAGTATATTGCTAATTGCGACGTCTGTCGTCGTGTAAAAGCAGAGCATCAACGGCCTGCTGGCACCCTTCAACCCTTAGCTATTCCTGAATGGAAATGGGATAAAATTGGTATGGATTTCATTACCGGTTTTCCCAGGACCAAGAGAGGGAATAATGCTATTTTCGTCGTTGTCGATCATCTTTCCAAAGTAGCCCATTTCTTACCTGTTCGTGAGAGTATAACCGCTAGTCAGCTGGCAGACTTATACATCTCCCGAATAGTGTCCCTCCATGGTGTTCCTTTGGAAATTAACTCGGATCGAGGAAGTCTTTTCACCTCTCGATTTTGGGAAAGTTTCCAAAATGCTATGGGAACCCGTCTCTCCTTTAGCACCGCTTTCCACCCTCAGTCGAGTGGTCAAGTGGAACGCGTCAACCAGATTCTAGAAGACATGCTTCGAGCCTCTGTTATCTCATTCGGAATGGACTGGGAGAAGTGCCTTCCATTTGCCGAATTCGCTTACAACAACAGCTATCAATCTAGCTTGGGTAAAGCCCCTTTTGAAGTTCTCTATGGACGACGGTGTCGAACACCCCTTAACTGGTCAGAGACCGGGGAAAGACAATTCTTTGGCCCGGATATGATTCAGGAAGCAGAAGAACAAGTTCGTATCGTTCGTGAAAAGTTGAAAACAGCCCAATCTCGTCAAAAGAGTCAATATGACCGAAAACATAAGGCTATGACTTTCGAGGTTGACGAGAAGGCTTATCTTCGGGTCACCCCTCTGAAGGGAACCCATCGTTTCGGTATCAAAGGCAAATTGGCTCCTCGTTACATTGGACCTTTTCGCATTCTCGCCAAACGAGGAGAAGTTGCCTACCAGTTGGAACTACCTCCGCACCTCTCCAGAGTCCACGATGTCTTCCACGTTTCTCAACTCAGGCGTTGCTTCTCGGATCCTATCCGTGAAGTGGACCACGAAACGCTTGATCTCCAAGATAATCTTACATATCGAGAGTACCCCATTCGTATCCTCGATCAGGCCGAACGTACCACCCGACGTCATAATATCAAGTTTCTCAAAGTTCAATGGTCGCACCATTCTGAGGATGAAGCAACTTGGGAAAGGGAGGATCGTCTTCGACTTGAGTATCCCGCCTTCTTCCCGGAGGAACCCAAATCTCGGGACGAGATTCTTTTGAGTGGGGGTGAGTTGTCACACCCTAGCTAGTCATGCATCAGAGTGTGTGCATCATGTTTAAAATTCCATTTAATTTGAAATGGGGATTTGTGAAACCCTCAGAATCATTTCTGAAAATGATCCAAATAAAAATTTCTCCAAAAAGGTCCAAGAAAATGCTCATGTTGCTCTCTGAAAATATTGGACAGAGATAAAAATCAAACCAATATTTTTAAGAGCTCATAGGTATTTATTTTGGGCATTTGGAATTAATGCATAAATATTTGCATTGGAAATATATTAGTTATATATATTAATATATGTCCAAATATTATGCCAATTATAAAGGAGCTCTGGAATAATATATCTAGCTCCTGCAAAAATTGGCATAAGGTAAATAAATGATTTAATATTTATTTAAATCAAAACAAATGTCAGAAATTAGAAAACAGAAAATAAATAAAAGGAGGAGCTTACCTGGGCTCCTCCCTGTGCAGCCCAGCCAGCTGGCCGGCCCAGCCAGCAGGCGGCCCAGCCCGCCTCCCTCCTCTGTCGTCTTCGTCCTCGACAGAGGGAGGGGAGTGTGGCCGGCGCGCGCGCGCGCCACCGCGCCACGCCACCTGCTCGCCTGCCTGCCTGCCCTCCCCTCCTCGTCTCGATGCCCCGGACGACGCCACGCCCTCCCCCCTGCTCTCTCTCACTCTCCCTCGGTTCTTCCCTCCTCTCCCTCGCTCTCTCTCTCACGGCCGAACACCACCATCGCCGCCGTTCGCCATAGCAGCCGTCACCGGCCACCCCTCGCCCCTCCGCTGAGCTCAGGAGCTCCGCCTCGACCCCCTCTTCCTCCCCACCAAGCCAAGCCCCTCCGGAAGCCCTGCATCGCCGCCCACGTCGCCGTTCCCCTCCTCGGCCACCGGAGATCGTCGCCGTCGAATCGGGAGCTACCGGACGTCCCCGAGCCCGCTAACCATCCCTGCAGCTCCGCGGTGAGCCACTGACCCGATTCCCCCTTGCCCCGTCGTCCCTAGCATCCTGTAGCTGCCGCCCCCTTGAGCTCCGAAGCTCGCCGCCGCCGTGCCTCGTCGCCGTCGTGGCCACAGTCACCGTAGCGCCCAACCGAGCACACCCACGTCCTCACCGCACCGCGTAGAAGCCGTAGGTGCCAACCCCGCATCTCCGCAGCCGTTGTAGCCTCGACCCCGAGCTCAACCGAGCTCCGGCAGCCGCCACGGTCGTCGCCGTCGTCGGTACCGGCCACCTCAGGCACGGCCACCACCACCGTTCGACGCGCGGGAGCAAGGGCTCTCCAACGAGCCCAAGCACGGCCTCGCCCGTGCCCTGTAGCGCGTTTCCGCATCGCGCCGCCGTCTCGGGCCCCGCCGGCGTCATGTCGCCGGTGGGTTTGACCTGTTTGACCTGGGGTTTGACCCCCCAGGGTCACTGACGCGTGGGCCCCGTCGGCCAGGTGGTCAGATTAGTGCTAATCACCGCTTAATTAACCCCCCTGACACTGACAGTGGGCCCCAGCGCCACTAACCCCTAATTAGGAATAAATTAACCCTGTTAAACCCCCCTGTCACTGACGTGTGGACCCCACACGTCAGGTTTGACCCCAGCCAGCCGCAGTTGACCACTGACGTCATGCTGACGTCATGCTGGCGCAATATTTATATTTCTGGATTTAATTTAAATCAGGAAATTCCAGAATATTATTTAAACTTCAAAAATTCATAACTTTTATTCTGTAACTCCAAATTAGACAAATTATATATGAAAAATGATCAGAAAAATCCAATCTATCCATCTGTACTATTTTCATGCATGATCAAACAAGTTAAATTGATGTTTTAAGCAGAACAAGGAAAAGCACTTTAAAAGGCCATGTTTGAGTTTGAAATTTGAATCTTTGATTCAAATTTGTTCAAACCCTTCTGGTTTTAGTTGCATTAGCCCAACACACTCATATTGCCATGTTTCATGCATGCATCATATTGTTGCACATTGTTTGGTGATGGTTGTGTATCGGTGTCCTTTGCGACAGGTTCTGCCTCCGAGGAGTACCGTGATTACCCTAACGAAGAACCGTATCAGTGCATCGAACCATCAGGCAAGCAACCAACCATTTGATCATATCGATACAATCCCATGTTCTCGCTCCTGCTCTCTTTTACTGCATTAAGACAACGCGTTTCAAACTGCTGTGTGCTACGGTAGTTGAACCCATTTCCTCTGCATGACCTGTCATTGCCACAGTAACTAGATGAAACCCACTAGCATGTGTAGGAGTTGATTGAGCCATATGTATGTGTTGTTCCTACCTTGCTATGCCTGCTATGCTTAGAGTCGTGTCAGGTCTGGTTCATCTGGGTGATGGGCTAGAGTGAAATGTTTATGTCGGTAATGAGAGTGGTGTGGTGAACACGATTTGGTAAAGGTATCGATGAGAGGCCATGTAGGAGTACATGGTGGGTTGTTTCATTGAAGCCGACCTTAAGCACTGAGATCTGTATGTGTGATTTAAGAATCAGCTACTACCATGCATTGGGCCCGAAACCAATGGACCCTCTCGGCTTCTTATTCACCCTAGTTCTCCGTCCAGGAGTTGCAAGTAGTTTCTGGTGTTTGTAGCCTACTGGAGGCCGTGGACAGCGCTGACCGTAGGGGTGGGCTGTGATGCGGTAGGTACGTGGCCGGGTGTACCGAATACCCGTTAGGTATCTCGGGAACCCTGTTCACATCGTTCGGGGCCGTATGGGAAACCTCGGCCGGACTCCCTGCGGATGGAACCTGGATAGGCGATAAACCTGGACTGGAGGCTTAGGTGATTAGGTAGGTCGTGGCCGACACCCACGTTGGGCTTCCGCTTGAAGGTTGCCGAGTACATGTCGTGTAAACGACGGTAAGTGGTGAGAGCGTGTATGAAGAAGTACACCCCTGCAGGGTTAACATGATCTATTCGAATAGCCGCGTCCGCGGTAAAGGACTACTTGGTTGCCTATACAGTTCATAGACAAGTAAATGGAAACTACTAAAAGCCTCAAGATAAGTGTGAGTGCCGAGGATGGCTCTTCCGTAGGAAGACGGAGGCGGATCCTCGGTAGTGTATTGAAGTGGTGAGTAGTGGACTCGTGTGCGCAAAACCATTTCAAGTTGGAGTATCGTAGGATAGTCTAGCCAAGAGTCAAAGCTGGCTTGCTGCAATAACTCCACCAACCCTTCTTGATAATATGCATGTATGTAGGATCTGATGTAAGTCTTGCTGAGTACCTTTGTACTCATGTTGCTATAATCTACATTTTTACAGAAGACGCTGCAACCCCTTCTGATGGGTTCTATGTAGACGTTGACATCAACGAGTAGGCTAAAGGCCCAGGTGGTGACCCTGAGCTTGTGAAGGACCACGTAGTATAGCTAGGCTTTCCAAGCCTCTTTTATTTTACTAGTTGTCTGTACTCAGACAAGTTACTTCCGCTGCTGGTTTGTATGACTGTATGACTTGAATGTTGGGTCGTGAGACCCGTACCTTTGTGTATGTTATGTATGGCTCCCTGAGCCTTAAATAAAGTACTTGTGTCGTAGAGTCATGTTGTGATGCTTCGTTGTATTTGCACATATCGAGCATATTGTGTGTATGATTGAAATGCTTGGTATGTGTGGGATCTGACTATCTAGTTGTTTATCTTTAGTAGCCTCTCTTACCGGGAAATGTCTCCTAGTGTTACCGCTGAGCCATGGTAGCTTGCTACTGCTCTGGAACACTTAGGCTGGCCGGCATGTGTCCTTCTTCGTTCCTGTGTCTGTCCCTTCGGGGAAATGTCACGCTTTGAGTACCGGAGTCCTGTTAGCCCGCTACAGCCCGGTTTACCGGAGTCCTGCTAGCCCAGTGCTACAGCCCGGACCCACTTGCTGATGACCGACACGTTCGAAGCTGGGTCATGGATGCCTGTCCCTGTAAGTCTGTGCCACTTTGGGTTTACGACTAGTCATGTCAGCCCGGGCTCCTTATCATATGGATGCTAGCGACACTATCATATACGTGAGCCAAAAGGCGCAAACGGTCCCGGGCAAAGGTAAGGCGACACCCGTGGGGATACCGTGCGTGAGGCCGCAAAGTGATATGAGGTGTTACCGGCTAGATCGATGTGACATCGAGTCGGGGTCCTGTCATTAACGACCCGTGGTAAAACTGGCCCGTGATGAACAGTGTATCACTTTATACCCATTAACGGCCCATCATTCTGTTGGACCGCTTCCAGCCCATGTTATCTTTCAGCCTTCTCAGGGCCCATTTATTCTTGGGCTCATTTCGAGCATTCATTCACTTTCGGCCCGTTACTGTCATTTTCTGCTTGTGGGCCAAATTCAGCCCATGGTTACAGTCGGCCCGTTTGTGGCCCATTAGTACGTTGGGTCATTTTCATAGCGTCATCAAATACGTCCGATTAACGATGGCCCGTTATAGTCGGTCCATGAACGGACGATTTCAACTCTAACCCATTTACGTCCATAATGTGGTCTGTTATTGGCCCATGTTTGGCTAACCGATCATACGGCCCGTCGAAGGCCCATTGATGATATGGCCCGTAGAAGGCCCATTATGTCAACAGCCCGTATAAGGCCCATGGTTTCTACGCCTCGTAAAAGGCCCATTGTTTCTACGGCCCTTAGAAGACCCATTGTTTCTATGGCCCGTATGAGGCCCATGTTAACTACAGTAAATATGTAGCACATGGTTAATGTGGCCTAGTTTTAAAAAATAGGTTATTGCGGCCACTAGCAAACCGCGGAAAAAGAATTGCACTTGCTACAAGAAAACAAATAAACAAGACAACAAGGAAATAACCAGGCAAGCAACTTACGCTAGGCTATCATGGCTATTACACAAATTACATCCAATGGGCATCAAAGTTCGCCACTAGTGCAAATATAGGGAACAAGTCAGCATATAAACGCCGCAGCAAAACAAGTCTAGAACTGAAACCATTTCAGAAGAGCTCATGAAACAATATCCTAGGTACCCATAATGTTGGCAAGATGCTTAGCAAGCTTATTAACTTTCTCTTGTTTGGCACTTAAATCCTCCAACACTTGCTGTTGCACCAGAAAGTATGCATCTGAATTCTTCTGGGACTTCCTCAGTCCATCGGCTTCCTGTCGCATAACATCTGATCGATGTATTTCAACTTGAAGTTGAGACTCAAGAAGCTGAACTGATTCAGGCAGCGAGTTCGAAGAGCTCATGCCAGCAGTATTAGCCAGTAACTCAAACACTACATCAAGACATGAATTTGGGGTTGTTTCATTGTCTTCAATATAGTTTTTATCAGGTTTCTTGGAGACTAACAGGGATGTCTCACTATCTTGAACCTTATCTGCATTACTTCATGTACCATTACATAACGGGGTACTCTTCTCTAATATTTTATCCGCATTCTAAAAGAGAAACAAACAAACACATCACAGGTTTACAATGTAGTATATGAAACTCATTTTGGTAAACCAGTTCAGTAGTAAGGTGGACAAGATAACAGCATGAAACAAACATATATCTATGTAGTATGGTCACTATATGGTTTATATCATTCAATTTTATGTTGCCAAATCAAGATAGATACCGTTCGAATCATATCTATTTAAGACAAAGCAGTTTAGACAAAATATAAGTGTGGGAAACTACACAACAATAACAACACTTGTAAGGTGCATGGCATGAGAATATAACTGTTTATTCAATTGAAACTGAAATGAACATAGATCAAGTTACAACAGCAAACACGTTAAAGAAATAGGTTTAAAACATACATGTTGCGCCATTGGAGTTTCAATTGCATCCTTCAAATTTGAAATTAGTTGGTATGAGTAAATACAGTGATGCAAGAGCAAAGTAGTATGGACCATAGCTACGGAACCTGACCTGAGAACAATTCTTCTTCTGCTTTAAGCGTTGACTTGGGGTTCGGAGTGGTCATCCTCGTGCTTTGGGCAATGCAATTGCCGTACTAACTGCTCGAGTTTGGGTGCTCTATGGTGGAGATGGTGATGTGTCAACACGAACTAGGTTACTATCTGCTGGGGTTGGGGTTAGAAGGGGTGTAGCTGGTTCTCTGTCCAATTGGGTAGGGGTACAATCTGTGTGAGTCTGGGTTATGTGTGGTGGGGCTGGTTCTTGGGCAAGTACAACCATGGTTCTATCTCCATCGACAGGTAGCACGATCTTTTCTGAAGACCGTGTTTTTACTCCCACAGATACTGCCATCACCCCCTCTAATTGAAATGGCTGATAAACAAGAAGAGTAATTGAATGTACAGACACTGTAAGATAGACAGGTGCAATGGATAGTACGGAAGAAAACAGGGCATGAAATAATTCACATTTATGTTGTCTAACCAAACAGAATAGCAGGACATAATTTCACATATATGATGGCTTAATAAACAGGATAGCATAACACAATTTCACATGTATGATGGGTAACTAAACAGGATAGAATAACATACTTCAAAATATGATGACTATGTAAACTGGATGACATAATATAACTATACGATGTGTCTATTAAAGTGGTTGGCATGCCATAAATACAAACATGCCGTTGATGGAAAAATGATGGCATGTTATAATTCATGGATAGAATGACATAATTCAAAATATGATGACCATGTGAAGTGTGAACAGGATGAGATGATATAACTATATTATGTCTTTAGAAAATGGGTTGGCATGCCATAATTAAGATACATGTTGTGGGAGTCCTGGATTAGGGGGTCTCCGAATAGCCGGACTATATCCATTGGCCGGACTGTTAGACTATGAAGATACAGGATTGAAGACTTCGTCTCGTGTCCGGATGGGACTCTACTTGGCGTGGAAGGCAAGCTAGGAAATACGGATATGTATATCTCGTCCTTTGTAACCAACCTTGTGTAACCCTAACCTCTCCGATGTCTATATAAACCAGAGGGTTTTAGTCCGTAGGAAAACAGACAATCATACCATAGGCTAGCTTCTAGGGTTTAGCATCTCTAATCTCATGGTAGATCCACTCTTGTACTACCCATATCATCAATATTAATCGAGCAGGACGTAGGGTTTTACTACCATCAAGAGGGCCCGAACCTGGGTAAACATTGTGTCCCCTGCCTCATGTTACCATCCGGCCTAGACGCACAGTTTGGGACCCCCTACCCAAGATCCGCCGGTTTTGACTCTGACATTCCTTCTTTCATTGAGAGTTCCTCTATGTCATCGCCATTATGCTTGATGGCTCCTACTATCATCGATAGCGATGCAGTCCAGGGTGAGACTTTTCTCCCTGGACAGATCTTCGTGTTCGGCGGCTTTGCACTGCGGACCAATTCGCTTGGCCATCTAGAGCTGATCGAAAGTTACGCCCCTGGCCACCAGGTCAGGTTTGGAAGCTTAAACTACACGGCCGATGTCCGCGGAGACTTGATCTTCGATGGATTCGAGCCCCTGCCTTGTGCGTCACGCGGTCACGATGAGTACGATTTAGCTCTACCATCGGACAATGTTCAGGAGATCGCACCGGCAGTCGCTCCGACCCTCAATTCGGAGCCAGTTGCGCCTTCCGCGGATGGGTGGATGGACCCCACCACGGAGGCCTTATCCTCAACGGCGATCAAGCCGAACATCGACCTTACCTTCCACGAGAGCCGTGTTGATAAACTGCCGGATCCTTCTCCGGCCACGGACTCCAAACCGCCTGCGCCCGTTCCTATCGAATCTGATTGGGCGCCGATCATGGAGTTTACCTCCATGGATATTTTTCAGCACTCTCCCTTTGGCGACATCCTGAACTCGTTAAGGTCTCTCTCCTTATCAGGAGGATCCTGGCCGAACTATGTCCAGCAGGACTGGGATGAAGATGACGAAGAAATTCGCGACCCACCCACCACCCACTTAGTAGCCATTGTCGATGACTTAACTGACATGCTCGACTTCGAGTCCGAAGACATCAATGGTATGGACGGCGATGCGGGAGACGAAGAGGAACCACTACCTATGAGGCACTAGACAGCCACCTCATCATACGATATATACATGGTGGATACACCCAAAGAAGGCAATGACGACGAGATAGTGGAGGATGACCCCTCCAAGAAGCAACCCAAGCGCCGGCGTCAGCGGCGCCGCTCTAAGTCCTGCCAAAGAAAAAGTGGTGATACCGGCACGGGAGATAATAACACTCCGGATAGTGCCGAAGACAACAAGAATCCCCTCCAGCAAGATTTAGAGCAGGAGGATGGAGGAGCCAGCCCTCCCGAGAGAGCGGCAGATGAAGAAGAGGAGGATGATAATTACATGCCCCCCTCTGAAGACGAGGCAAGCCTTGGCGACGATGAATTCGCCGTACCAGAGGATCCCATCGAACAAGAGCGCTTCACACGCCGGCTTATGGCCACGGCAAATAGCCTGAAGAAAAGCAGTAGCAGCTTCAAGCTGATCAAGATCTGCTAGCTGACAGATGGACTAAAGTCCTCGCTGCCGAGGAATATAAACTCGAGCGCCCCTCCAAGGGTTACCCAAAATGCAGGTTGCTACCCCGACTGGAGGAAGAAGCGTATGACGCGGCTGATCGGCCATCGCGTGGCCTCTATAGAGAGGCATTCCAGCCAAAAACTCAGCCCACACTCCGACACCAAGCAAGTAAAAAGGCATGGGGAGATACGCCATACCTGTGAGACATATTGCAGGACAAAGCAAAGCATGCAAGATCGATCTACGGATCACGAGGGCGCGCCACCATGAGAGACGATAAACGTCATGCCAGATATAGTAATAGTAAATCCGGCCAGGCCGAACACAGCGGGCAAGACCCATTCGAGTTGCGTCGTGATATAGCTCAATACAGAGGCGCCGCACGCCCTTTATGCTTCACAGACAAAGTAATGGATCATCAAATCCCAGAAGGTTTCAAACCTGTAAATATTGAATCATATGACGGCACTACAGATCCTGCGGTATGGATCGAGGATTTCCTCCTTCACATCCACATGGCCCGCGGTGATGACTTACACGCCATCAAATACCTCCCACTAAAGCTCAAAGGACCAGCGCGGCATTGGCTTAACAGCTTGCCAGCAGACTCCATTAGCTGTTGGGAAGATCTGGAAGCCGCATTCCTCGACAACTTTCAGGGCACTTATGTGTGACCACCAGATGCCGATGACTTGAGCCACATAATTCAGCAGCCAGAAGAGTTGGCTAGACAATTCTGGACTCGGTTCCATATAAATAAAAATCAAATCGTCGACTGTCCAGAGCAGAAGCCTTAGCGGCTTTCAAACACAACATCCGGGACGAGTGGCTAGCCCGGCACCTTGGTCAGGAAAAGCCGAAATCTATGGCAGCCCTCACGACGCTCATGACCCGCTTCTATGCGGGAGAAGACAGCTGGCTGGCTCGTAGTAACAATATGTCAAAAATAATGGTACCTCGAATACCAAGGACGGCAATAGTAGGTCACGTCGCAACAAACATAAGCGCCGCATTAACAGCGATAATACTGAGGACACGGCAGTCAATGCCGGATTCAAAGGCTCTAAACCCGGTCAGCAGAAAAATCCATTTAAACAAAGTACGCCGGGCCCGTCCAGTTTGGACCACATACTCGATCGCTCGTGTCAAATACACGGCACCCCAGACAAGCCAACCAATCACACAAACAGGGATTGTTGGGTGTTCAAGCAGGTCGGCAAGTTAATTGCCAAAAACAAGGACAAGGGGCCACATAGCGATGACGAGGAGGAGCCCCGGCAGCCACACATCGAAGGACAAAAGAGGTTTCCCCCACAAGTGCGGACGGTGAACATGATATAGGCAACCCACATCCCCAAGAGGGAGCGGAAGCGTGCGCTCAGGGACGTATATGCGTTGGAGCCAGTCGCCCCGAAGTTCAACCCATGGTCCTCCTATCCGATCACTTTCGATCGCATGAACCATCCCACTAGTATCCGTCATGGCAGATTCGCCGCATTGGTTCTGGACACAATCATTGATGGATTTCACCTCACTCGAGTCCTTATGGACGGCGGCAGCATCCTGAACCTGCTTTATCAGGACACAGTGCACAAAATGGGTATAGACCCCTCAAGGATCAAACCCACAAAAACGACCTTCAAAGGCATCATTCCAGGCATAGATGCCCATTGCACAGGCTCAATTACACTGGAAGTGGTCTTCGGATGCCCGGATAACTTCTGAAGCGAAGAATTAATCTTCGATATAATCCCGTTCCGCAGTGGTTATCATGCACTGCTCGGGCGAACCGCATTCGCAAGATTCAATGTGGTACTGCATTACGCATACCTCAAGCTCAAGATGCCAGGACCTCGCGGGGTTATTACAGTCAATGGAAACACCGAGCGCTCTCTCCGAATAGAGGAGCACACTGCGGCCTTAGCAGCAGAAGCGCAAAGCAGTCTCTCAATGCAATCAACCAGTTCGGTGTTTCAAGACCTGGAAACCTTCAAGCGCGCTTGGAACAATCGACAGCTGGACCTCCTGGCGTGATCTGAGCTCGCGTTGCAATGCGGCCCCCACCCCAGTCCCAGCCAAACGGTGGAACTCGTGCCACACGTACATAATTACGCATTAAAAATACCATGGGCACAGGTGGGAAGGGGGGCACAACCGCAGCACGCCCCAAGACGCGGCTTAAACCGCAGTAGGGGCTTCTCCTTTTGTATTTTTTCTCTTTTGTCAGGACCTTAATATCTGGAAACATTGTCCGGCAGCACTATTGCCGAACACATGATGCAGCCACCAAGGAGGCAGACACCTACATCACACCACGGAATTCCCAGGTGGATTACAGTAACGAGAAAAATATTCAATTTAATATCATTCCTCAGCTTGCCCTTGGAAGGGACATAGTCCTACTCTTTGCCTATCGCACTATCTGTATCATTCTGCTTTAATGCAATTTTTTGAATAAACAATGCATGACATTATGACTATTATTGCATTCTTGTTATATATATATATGTGTGTGTGTGTGTGTGTTCATTAATGACGCCTTGCAACCGTACACTTTGGTACGGCCAATACACCAGGGGCTTACGTACCCCACAATATGGTGTGAAAAGTCCGAACACTTCCACAAGTGCGGCACCCCGAACTTATAGCATTATATGCATCAGCTCCGAATCATGTCTTTAGTCAAATGTTAGGTTTGCCCGGCTCCTATGTTTTGGTACCTTACGTTCCGCTCTATCGGCTAAGGTAGCGCTAGGAGAACTACTGCGATTGTGATCTGGTTCTGCTAGGTTCAGCACCTCAGTAGAGAAAGGTAAAACTGACTGTCATGATGAGGCGAGAGACTGGTCGCTATTCGGCGAGGTTTTCGTGTCCCTAAAGACTTATGCCGCTTAGAGCGAGGGGCTGGCCCTGTCCGGCTTAAAGGCGTGTATCGCGCCCCGAATTCGGCCTTCCGAATACCAGGGGCTTTGCCAACATTTAAAATTATAGAATTCTATGGCTAAGTGAGAGTGATAAAGCATTATTAGTTCGGTTGCCTTGTTCGCTGCGCTGGGCACCTCCCTCGAAGGACCCAAACATGGGAACAAGAGTGCTCAGGTTTGTCACGAACACCACAACACTCGTGGCATGGGTGCAGAAGCCGAGGACTAGCCATCTCTCAGATTGGATAAACCGCCAAACAGAAGGCAATATTTTAAATTCAAACAAGCGTTGCATAGCGCATATGAAACAAAGTTTTCATAAATACAAGATAAAACGAGCAAGTCTCACTCAAATATTTCATCTTTTGTGCACTCTTCCGCTACGAGACGGGCACCCGGCAGAACACCCTCGTAGTACATCTCCGGGTGGCGATGCTCCTTGCCCTCCGGCGGCCCTTCCTTGACCAGCTTCACGACGTCTAGCTTGACCCACTGCAATTTCACATGGGCGAAAGCCCGACGTGCACCTTCAATGCAAAAGCATCGCTTGACGACCTCCAGCCATGGGCAGGCGTCCACAAGCCGCCTCACCAGGCCGAAGAAGCTATTCGGAAGGGCATCACCAGGCCACAGCCGGACTATAAAGCCCTTCATGGCCTGTTCGGCCGCCTTATGTAGCTCGACCATCTGCTTCAGCTGGTCGCTCATTGGCACCGGGCGTTCGGCCTCAGTATACTGAGACTAGAACAGCTTCTCCGTTGAGCTTCCATACTCGGCCTGGTAAAATTGTGCGACATTGGACACGCTACGGGGCAAATCTGCGAATGCTCCTGGAGAGCTCCGGATTCGGGTAAGTAATCGGTAATTTACTTTTACATGCTTGCTTTGCATATAGAAAGCCTTACCTGCTGATATCTTCTTCATCGCGTCGATCTCCTGGAGGGCCTTTTGGGCTTTGTCCTTGCCACTTTTTGCGCTCTCGAGGGCCGCGGCAAGCTCAGACTCTCGCGTCTTCGAGTCAAGATCCAATGCCTCGTGCTTCGCCACGAGAGCCTGGAGCTCTTGCTACACCTCGCCCACCCGAGCCTCGTGCTTCTCTCGCTCGGTGCGCTCCTTGGCCGCTTTATCTTCGGCCTCGGACAGTGCTTCCTTTAGGGTCGCCACTTCAGTCGTGGCTCCTAGCAAATTCATGATAATCCTGTCATTTTGCAATTGCATTCTTTTTATACATAACCACAGACTAGGTACTACTTACCTTTGGTCTCCTCGAGCTGCCTCTTGGTAAGGCCGAGCTCGTCCTGGGACCCTTTAAGGTCCTGCTTCAGTACGGTGACCTCCGCAGTCAGTGCGGCGGACACAAGCAGCGAAGCCTGCATATGCATATTGACATACTCATATTAGACTCCTGCGATATTGTTTGATCCCCTGTTCGGCTTTTCTTTGCGAACACCGAACAGAGCATCAGGGGCTACTGTCTATGCATATTAACATACTCATATTAAACACTAACCTCAAAGCCTGTTAGAAGGCTGGCACAGGCTTCAGTCAATCCGCTCTTAGCGGACTGATCCTTCTGGATCACCGCACTCATAATCGTGCGGTGCTCCTCGTCGATGGAAGCGCTGTGAAGCGCTTCCAGCAGATTGTCCGGCGCCTCTGGATGGACAGAGGTCACCGGTGCAGGCGTCTTGCCCCTCTTAGAAGTAGGCCACCTGCCCGAGTCCGGAACCACTGGAGGTTCCGGCGCGCTGTCCGGCTGAGGGCCGAGCTCGGCGCCCTCAGGGGCTTTGTCCCCCTGCTCCCAGAGTCCGGGAGGCCGCCTTGAGGCACCTCTAGGACTGTCTCCCCTTGATCCGGGGCTTCGTGAGACATCACCTCGGCGTCGTCCGCAGGATGAGGGGAGGTGGCGGTCGGAACTGGCTCGCTATCCATATCCGACGAGCCGAGGGAGCCGTCTGATGACACATCGATACGGGATCGGGGCGGCCTGCATAATCATATTTCGGCGTTAGGTAAAGTAGTGCAGCAAAGGGATGCTATGAGTAACTCTGCTATCCGAATACTTACGATTTCCCCAGGGGCTTGGCCCTGGGTAACCACTCATCTTCGCCATCGGCGGCAGTGGTGGAACTATCGGGAAGGAGTGTCCTTCCCTTCTTAGACCCTTCGGCCTCCTCAGTTGGGGCGGCCTTCCTCTTCTTGTCTCCCCCGTCTGGAGGGGGAGCGTCTTCTTCTGCTTCCTCATCTTCGGGGGAGGAGAGTGCCATAGAGTCATCGGACGGTGAGTCCGATGACGTCTGGCGTCGGGAACTCTTCTGGGTTCCCTTGGCCTTCTTGGTCTTCTCCGGCACCGTATAAGGATCCGGAGTCAGCATTTTCGCCAGAAGAGCATTTGCTGGGCCTTCGGGCAAAGGAGTCGGACAGTTGATTTGTCCGGCTGTCTCCTGCCAGTCCTGTCAAATGCACGGGAGTTTAGATCCCTCATGGAGTCAATCTATAAAAAATATGTGAGAGGTAAAGCAGCTTACCGCACGGGCTTGGCGCTTCGCGCTGAATCCGCAATCCTCCGTAGTGGGAGGGGGCACCTCGGCGCTCTTGAACAACACCCTCGAGGCATCTTTGTGAGTTGTGTCGAAGAGCTTGTTCAGAGTTCGGTGCTGCTCCATGTCGAACTCCCACAAGTTGAAGGCCCGTTGTTGGCACGGGAGGATCCGGCGGATAAGCATGACCTGGCCTACGTTGACGAGTTTGAGCTTCTTGTTGACCATGTTTTGAATACATGTTTGAAGTCCGGTCAGCTCTCCCGAACTACCCCAGGACAGGCCCTTCTCTTGCCAGGAGGTGAGCCGTGTGGGGAAGCCAGATCGGAATTCGGGGGCCCCTACCCATGTAGGGTCACGTGGCTCGGTGATGTAGAACCACCCCGACTGCCACCCCTTTATTGTCTCCACGAAGGAGCCCTCGAGCCATGTGACGTTGGGCATCTTGCCCACCATGGCTCCTCTGCACTCCTCATGGCGGCCACTCACTACCTTCGGCTTGACGTTGAAGGTCTTCAACCATAAGCCGAAGTGGGGCCTGATGCGGAGGAAAGCCTCGCACACGACGATAAACGCCGAGATGTTGAGGATGAAGTTCAGGGCCAGATCATGGAAATCCAGGCCGTACTAGAACATGAGCCCCCGGACAAATGGATGGAGAGAAAACCCCAGTCCACGAGGGAAATGGGTGAGAACACTACCCTCTCATGGGGCCTAGGGGTGGGGATGAGCTGCCCCTCCTCTGGGAGCTGGTGCGCGATGTTGTTGGGCAAGTATCCGGCTCTCATCAGCTTCTTGACGTGTCCCTCCGTAACGGAGGAGACCATCCACCTGCCTCCCGCTCCGGACATGGTTGGAGAAGATCGAGGTGGGAAATGCGAACTTGGGCGCTGGAGTTCGAGTGTGAGAAGGTGGATGAGCAAAGGAGGAAGAAGGCATGGATGGAAAAATGAATCCTTATCCCTTTATATGGGCAGACGAAACTATGTGTCCCCACTAGCCTGGTAAAACTCGCTCGTCCCCCAAGTGTCGTAATCGATGGCGCGGTTGGGTTACCCACACCCGTATTGATGAGAATCCCGTGATAAGGGGACACGATCTCTGTTTTGACAAGACGTGTCAAAATACTGCCTCGCGTTATGTGCGGGGCTAGTTAAAGGAAACGGTTCGAATAATTACCGGGCCATGACGTAATGTCCTGTTGCCAAAACAAGTCAGCAAATTGGATTTGTGGAAATATTATTCTCTCTATGGTATGTGGAACTTATTTTGCAGGGTCGGACACTATCCTTATATTCAAAATTCTTCCATGGTGTATTCGAAGGAAGAACCCGCCTTGCAATGCCGAAGACAATACTGCGCGCCGGACTCATCGTCATTGAAAGCCTGGTTCAGGGGCTACTGTGGGAGTCCTGGATTAGGGGGTCTCCGGACAACCGGACTATATCTATTGGCCGGACTATTAGACTATGAAGATACAGGATTGAAGACTTCGTCTCGTGTCCGGATGGGACTCTACTTGGCGTGGAAGGCAAGCTAGGCAATACGGATATGTATATCTCCTCCTTTGTAACCGCCCTTGTGTAACCCTAACATCTCCGGTGTCTATATAAAATGGAGGGTTTTAGTCCGTAGGATAACAGATAATCATACCATAGGCTAGCTTCTAGGGTTTAGCCTCTCAGATCTCATGGTAGATCTACTCTTGTACTACCCATATCATCAATATTAATCAAGTAGGACGTAGGGTTTTACCTCCATCAAGAGGGCCCGAACCTGGGTAAACATTGTGTCCCCTACCTCCTATTACCATCCTGCCAAGACGCACAGTTCGGGACCCCCTACTCGAGATCCGCCGGTTTTGACACCGACACATGCTGTCTATGTAAACATCATGGCATGATATAATTCAAATATATGATTTATATACTAATGAAGTGAGCGGAGGGCAATCGCATATATGATGTGTCAACTAAGGAGATGGCATTCAATATCATGTATATGATGTAAAAACTAAGCATTGCAATACAACATATGCATGATATGAGTAATATAACCATGCCAAGTTTGAGCATACACCTCAGGGGGATAATAGGACTGGTCATCTGCCTCTGAATCCTCCTCTAATGAGCTATCTGTAACCAGCAAGATATCTGCTTCACCAGGTAGCATTGTCTACTCTGAAGACCTTGTTTTCACTCCGGATTTCTCCATCACCAATTCAAATGGCTGATGCATAGGAAGAGCAGTTGAATATACAAACATTGTCGACAAAAGCAATGAGAAATACAAAAAAAGGACGGCATGATATAATTCACATATATGACGCTTGGCTAAACAGCATGACATTGCATAATTCACATATATAATGCCTTGCAACATGATAGCATTGCATAATTCACATATATAATGTCTTGCAACAAGATGGATTACATAATTCACATATATGGTAATTAGACACTAAACAGGTGGCATTCACACAAAGCATGTCTAAACTAAGCAAATGACATAGCAATGCAAGATACCATACACACGATATGAGCAACATAACCCTGCCAAGTTAGAGCATGCACCTCGGGGGGGGGGGGATAGGACTGGTCATCTATCTATGAATCCTCCTCTGAGGAGCTATCTGTAACCAGAAAGACATGTGCTTCATTAGTTAGAATTGTATGCTCTGAAGACCTTGTTTCCACTCCAGATATTTCCATGACCGTGCCGAATGGCTGATGCATAGGACGATTAATTGAATGTACTAAAATTGTTGACAAATTTAATACATAATAAAAAAATGATGTCATGATATAATTCACATATAAGATGACTGGCTAACCAGTGTGGCATTGAAAAATTCACATCGATGATGCCTGGCTAAACAACATGGCATTGCATGATTCACATATACGATAAATAAACTAAACAGATGTCATTGACACAAAACATGTCTAAACTAAGCAGATGACATCTTTGATGTATACAGTAAGCAATGCAAGGCACCATATGCATGATTTTACCAACAGCAGCATGCCAAGTTAGAGCGAAGACCTCATGGGGTAAATAGGAGTGGTCTTCTGCTTCTGAATCCCCCTCAGAACAGTTATCTTCCCCTTGATTACGATCCGAAATGGGTGGAGGGGGGCTGCCTTTGCGCCCACCATGGAGCGACATCTACATGAAATTTTATTGCCACGCAAGGCTCGCCTCTTTTGCTCTACATGTTCAGTTCCATTGTGTACAATAACTGACATGCATAGGAATAAAACATAGTGAAATTATGTAAGGAGTGCATGCACAAATCCAGAGTGATGGTAGCAAAATGTGGATAGACCCAAAACAAAATGATAGCAGGCAGATAATAGCTTTAGTAAAAAAATACAGATAATGGCTCCTTTAATGTTTGTTTACATCCAACATGAAACTCATAGTAGACATCCGAGATTAACCAGATAGTAGACAGATAGTATTGATTGCTGCCCCAATATGTACCCCACAACCATTTAAAAACTCAAGTTTCAGCATAAGTTTGGACCAGAGTCCGAGTCTAATAGGTGAACACGACAATAAAGTCGCATGTCATCATATTAAGCAATGCATAACGTAAGCAGACACGGAAGAGTGCGAGCTCTCTTGCGGACCCGTGTAGTCCTCAAGGTCATCTGCTCAGTTGATGATGGTAATGCAGTTGTCGTGGCTGCCAGCGGCGGGGAAGAAGATCTGAGGCGGCGAAAGACATTCTGGAGAGCGGATCCCTGCTGTGGTTAACCCTTCTGTTGTTGGAGCAGCAGAGCTGGGGTGGAACACAACACCGTAGGAGCAGGACAAACCACACAAGGTTTTCTCTGACACATATCTGTAACAGAAGTAATTGTGTAAGGGCTTGTTTGGATTTGAGGATTCTAACAATGCAGGGATAGGAAATAGACAGGAATAGGATAGGAATGCACGTGCAAAATAGAGAATTTAAAAACACAAGATTTCTGCCAATCTGGGTGTTTGGTTCACAAGAATTGGAAGATCACAGGATGCAAAGAAGCATGGTGAGATTAAGTCAAACCACAAGAAGTGTACAACCTCTTTTGGTGAAGCCATGTCGATCTCAGCATGATTGGGTTGGCCGGTGAGGATGCTACGGCTGACTTGGCTGTCGAAGGAGGGAAGAAGATCTTAGGCGTCTGGAGATGGAGCCCGAGGTACTGCTCCGCTGTGATGGAGGGTTTCGTCGTTGGAGTAGTTCCGGTGAGTTGTACGACGCCGAGGTTGAAGCAGGACAAGAGAGACAATGTTAACCTGGCTGGAATTCAAATACCATCTCCAATAGATGACGTAAAATACATAACCACAAAGTGCTAGATGTATACATCAGCCGCTGATCTCTGAACTTAACTATCAAAACTGAATTTAACTATCAAAACTGAACTTAACTGTCGAAACTGAATTTTACTGTCGAAACTGAATGCAGTAGAGGTGAGGCTACATGTCAGTCGACTGACTTTTTCATCTCTGGTCAGTCGATTTTGCAGCCATTGGATACGAAATCAAGGGCCTGCAGTTCATCTTCAAGCTCCACCCCCCAGCCGCCAGCCAGCACCGGCCAAACAGCCGCCCCCCGCCGCCCACGGCCGGCGGTGCGCCACCCCGCCCGCCCCGAAAACACTCCCCAGCGCCGGTTGGCCGTCGCCTTGGCCGTCCCTGTTGGCCCCCCGTGCCGAGCTTTTTTCTTCGGTGATCCCAATGCCACCGCTGTCAATGTCAAAACCGGCGGATCTCGAGTAGGGGGTCCCGAACTGTCCGTCTAGGATCGATGGTAACATGAGACGGGGAACACGATATTTACCTAGGTTCGGGCCCTCTCTATGAAGGTAATACCCTACGTCTTGCTTGATTGATCTTGATGAATATGAGTGTTACAAGAGTTGATCCACCACGAGATCATAATGGCTAAACCCTAGAAGCCTAGCCTGTATGACTATGGTAATGAATATCTCCTTTCCGGACTAACCCCTCCGGTTTATATAGACACCGGGGGGAGGGGAATCTAGGGTTACATAGGGTCGGTCACATAAGAAGGAATCTTCATAGTCGGTCACCAAGCTTGCCTTTCATGCCAAGGGGAGTGCAATCCGGACACAGGTACATTCTTCGGACTTCATGGCTTCACAACCCATCTGTCCGACCCACGGATAACAGGCCGGACGCCCGAGGACCCCTTAGTCCAGGACTCCCTCAGTAGCCCCTGAATCGATGTTTACCCAGGACCCCTTAGTTAATGACAAGAGTCCGGTGCGCAGATTGTCTTCGGCATTGCAAGGCGGGTTCCCTTCTATCTGAACTTCAAGATAGTATTCAGATGCGATGATAGTATCCGGACCTGTCACACACACACCATACATAACTGCAGAGAGAATATATTTTTACACGAGTCTAGTCTGCTGACAGCTTTTCACAACATGACATCACGTCTGCCCATTCACAATTCCAAACCGATTTCATGTTTCAATGCCCCTCGTCCCAAGGCACGTCTTGTCAAAGCACAGATCGTTCCCCCTTATCGCGGGATTCTCATCAATGCGGGCATGGGTAACACAACCGTGCCGTTTATACAGCCCTTGGGAATAGGCAAATCTTAAGGCGAGTGAGGAGGCATTTAATACTCGTTGCCTTTATAAGGGGATAAGGATTCCCTCTTCCCCTCTCACGCCCTCTCTCTGTCTCTGCCTTTCCAATCTCGAGCTCCAGCGCCCAAGTTCTCATATCCTTTCCATTCAAGCAACTATGTCCGGATCCAGAGGTCATGGCAAGTGGATGGTCTCCTCCATCAAGGAGGAGGACATTACTGAGCTTCGGGCGGCCGGATACTTGGCGAAGGAGATCACTCACTGCCTGCCGACCGAGGGACAAGTCATCCCCATGCCAAAGCCCACCGAGAGGGTAGTGTTCATCCTCCATTTGTTCCACGGGCTAGGGTTTCCACTCCACCCTTTCGTCTGCGGGCTGATGTATTATTGCACGATAGATTTCCATGATCTGTCCCTGAATTCTTTCCTCAACATCTTGGCGTTTATCTGCATGTGTGAGGCCTTCCTCCGCATCCAACCACACTTCAGGCTATGGCTCAAAATCTTTAACGTGAAGCCAAAGGTGGTGGCTGGCCATCACGCAGAGTGCAGAGGAGCCACGGTGAGCAAGCTGTGCAACGTCTCCTGGCCCAAAGGTACATTTGTGGACACGGTAAAGGAGTGGCAGAAGCAGTGGTTCTACATCACAGAACCTCGCGGCACCACCTAGGCCGCAGCTGCAGAATTCCGCTCTGGCACTCCCATGCGACTCACCTCCTGGGTCGAGAAGAGTCCGGACTGATATCCTCCTGACGAGCTGATAGTGGTGCAGACGCGCGTTGAAAGCATGGTCACCAAGAACGTCAAGATCGTTGATGTGATCCAGGTGATGGTAGTTCGCCGGATCCTCCCGTGCCAGCGCTAAAGCTGCCCTCTGTGGGAGTTCAACCCGAAGAAGCAGCAGACCCGGGTGAGGCTCTTCGAGACTACTCACGAAGGTGCATGGAAGTTGCTCTTTAATGGCAACGAGAAACCACCGGCCCAAATTCAGATCGCGGGAACAACCGTAAACACCTCGCTAGCGAGGTATGTCTTTTTTGATGCATTCTCCACTTGTTTGTTTCAAGTTTGATGCCTAAGCTTTTATCGTTGCTTTTTCAGGACTAGATGGAGAGGGCGAAGCGGATCTAGTGTCCGGCTCCGCTGCCTGAAGAACCGGCCATCCCGTGTTTAGCGAAGATGCTGGTGCCGGCACCAGAGAAGAAGGCCAAGGGGGCCAAGAGTGGCCCCCGTCGCAAGGGTACTTCAGATGTGACGTCCGAAGACGACGAAGCTCATTCCTCTGTCCCTGAAGACAATGGCGAGGAAGAGGAGGAGGAGGAGGAAAACAACCCTCCCCCTGAGGAGAGGAGGAAGAAGAGTGCAGCTTCGGCGCATCTAGAGGTGAAAACGCCCAAGAAGGGGAAGCGCGTCCCAGCGGTCAGCACCGTCTGGGACGTTGATAGCAGTTCGGGACGATGCCCCCACACTAAGCCTCAGGCCGCATCGTAAGTGTTATGGCTCGCTCATGCGCGCATACGGCCCTTTCTCTTCATTATCTTGGCATAGTTAATGGTCCTATTGCAGTCCGGTCCGCGACCTTATCCAGTGATCCTCAACTGGAGGTTCATTGGCTCCGTCAGAGTTGGCGAGCATGTCGCCACTGCCTACTTATTCCCCCGGGGCCAGGGACGACATCGAAGTGTTATCCTGCAGGACCGCTCCAAATAGGGGAGGAGCCTAGGACGCTGTCCGGGAGGCGCCACAAGGCGAGACCTCCACTGCCGGACACATGGGAGAGCCGGTCCCCATGGAGACTGGCGAAGAGGGCCGCATCCAATTCGGCCCTCAGCCGAATTCGATTCCGGAGACCCGTATGGCTCTGGAGTCGGGCGAGAAGCCCCCTTTGAAGGAGGGGGGTGCGCCGCCTCCGCTGGTGGCCCATGTTCATGCAGGGACACCGGATAACCTGATGGAGGCGATACGAGGCACCTCCGTCGTGGACGAGCACCGTGTCCTGATGGGTTTCGAGTTAATTGAGAAGGTTTAGTCTGCCAAGAGTGGACTGAATGAAGCCTGCAGCAGCCTGTTGACGGGTTTCGAGGTAAGAAAGAGAAAAAAACCCGTGTAGACAGTAGCCCCTGAGACACTGTCCGGTGTTTGGCAAGAAGAACCAGGCAGAGGATCAATATTTTGTTATAGGAGACTAACCTAATATGTATGAATAAGCAGGTGTCTTTGTTGGCCGCAAACTCGCATGCTACCAAATTCTCTGAACTGAGGCAGAGGCTGGAGCGGACCGAGAACGAGCTAGGCGAGGTCATGGTTCGGCTCCAGGAGAAGCAAGGTGAGTGATGACTTGTTGTGTGTTCAGAAAGGATAGGCGCTGCATGTTGACCGCAGTGTCGTGATATGTGCAGGAGCCGTGACCGAGGTCGAGGCCCTAAGGAAGGCCCTGGGTGAGGCCGAGGAGAAGGCTGTCCAGCAGCAAGCCGCTCGTAACAAGCTCAAGGCCCGGGTCAAAGTAGTCCGGCAGGAGCTCCACGATGCGGTCAAGAAATGCGAAGCCTTGGAGCATGACGCGTCAGTTGAAGGGACTGAACTTGCCAAGGCTCATCAGAGCGCGGATACCACATGAAATGAGGCCCAGGCCGCCCTCCAGGAGATCCAGGAGGACAAAAAGATCACGGCGAGTAACGCATTTAAGATGCAAAGCAAGTATGCGAAGAAGCAGTACCTTTTACTAACCCGGGTTTGGTGTTCTGCAGGGGATTTTGCGGATTTACCATGCAGTGTATCAGACGACGCGGAGTTTTATCGAGCCGAAGGAGGGGGTTCTATAGAGAAGCTATTCTGGTCACAGTATGCGGCTCGAGAGCATCCCGTATCCTTCACCGATCAGCTTAAATAGCTGGTGGAGCTGCATAGGGTGGCCAAACTAGCATTTAAGGATTTGATAATCCGGCTATGGCCAGCCAAAGCTATGCCAGGTAGCTACTTCGGAGTCATGAGGCGGATGGTGAACGCCTATCCTGGGTTGGACATCATCAAGCGCTCGACCTGCATTGATGGTGTGCGCATGGCCTTCGCCCATTGCAAGATGTGGTGGGCAAAGATGGACGCCGTCGAGGTGACCAAAGGGCCACCGGAGGGCAAGGAGCACCGCACACCCGAACGGTATTTTGCGGATGTCCTGGAAGGGGCTCGACTTGCGGCAGCACAATGTTCGCAAGACATTGTATTTGAATAAATGTATTCATGTTTCCCTTGCCTTGTATTATGAAAACGAAGCATGTTTTGTAATGTAAGTTTGTTATGCTTTTAATTGTTTCCTCCCGTGCGACCGTGTTGTATGTAATCTAAGGGTTGGACAGTCGTCAGCTTTTGCCCTCAAGTAGGTAGTACGGAGGGGTTCGGGATGGAATCTAAACAATCTTGATCCAATTATATGGTCCTTGAAGGAGTTGTTAAGCGCAACGAACAAGGCAATCATACTATAAGGCTTAAACGCCCTCACTTAGCCATAGGAGTTTTATAATAAAGCGTGGGCGCAGTCTCTGGTTCGAACCAGAGTGCTGTCAGCATCTGATCGGGAAGTGCCGATCTTTCCCATAATGCGGAAAAACTATCCAACGATTTGTAACCCTCGAACAGCTGACCGGCTCTCGCCGCATCATGACAGTCAGTTTTCGACTTCCTCTACTGAGGCGCTCATCTGGTCAAGGCCAGGGCACAATCGCACTAGTTCTCCCTTTACTACCCTAGCCGATTTAGCAGAACATAGGGTAGCAAGCATAGGATCCGAGCGACCCAACTATTGACCAAAGACATGATTCGGAGCCAATGCATATAATGCTAAGTTCAGGGTGCCGAAGTTATCTTTAAGGATTGCTCGGACTTTGTTGCCGTATCGTGGGGCGATAGGGAGCCCTTGGCAAATATGAAACGTACCAGAGTGTACGGTTGCTAGGAAATAAGTAATTTAAAGGAAAACAGAGGGAGAACAGAGATAGGATCTAGGGCCCTAGAACTTGGATCATGAACTGTTTCCATCATAGTTTGGTTAATGCGTCCAAGCACATTGGTAAAAAAATAATGCAATAAGCAACCGGCTATTTGACATGTCGTGACCAAAGGCGAGCTGCGTGTGGGTCCTGAAAACAGATAAGTAATCGTTTAGTTAGCCTCTAGGGCTTCCCATGCACGCTTGTGCTCCGTGTCAATCTGGTGTGTTTATCCTTTGATAGGACCGTTAATCAAGCCATCGAGGGAGGCCCGCATAAGAGAAACCTCAAAAAGGGAAAAGGAGATAGTAAAGTTATATGTGTGTCCGGGATCGGTCTAACCGAACTGTAGATCCCGGGCTGGCTTGTGCCTCTGTCGATGTCCATGGAATTTTGAGTGCGTAATTATGTATGCGCGGTACGAATGCCACTACTTCATTGGGACTGGGACGGAGGCCGAATTGCTAATCGGGCTCTTGATGAGCCGCGTTGTCCTGTTGCAGTGTAGTCCGGAACCTCTTAATGGTGTCCAAGGGCTCGGCAGCCGTACTATGGTGCTGCTTGAGAAGGCCGCTCTGTACCTCTGCTCCTAGGGCGGCGGTGTGCTCCTCTGTTCAGAGGGAGCGTTCAGTATTGCCATTGACTGTTATGACGCTGCGTGGACCGGGCATCTTGAGCTTGAGATAAGCATAGTGTGGTACTGCGTTGAATCTAGCAAATGCGGTTTGTCCGAGCAATGTGTGGTAGCGGCTGCGGCAGGGGACGATATCGAAGATTAACTCTTCGCTTCGGAAGTTGTTCGGAGAACCGAAGACCACCTCCAGTGTGATTGAGCCCGTACAGTGGGCCTCTACGCCTGGAATGACTCCTTTAAAGGTAGTATTTGTTGGTTTGATCCGTGAGGGGTTAATGCCCATCTTCCGCACTGTGTCCTGATAAAGCAGGTTGAGGCTGCTACCACCGTCCATCAAGACAAGTGTTAGGTGAAACCCGTCGATAATTGGGTCGAGGACTAGTGTGGCTGAACCGCCATGGCGGATACTAGTTGGGTGATGTCGACGATCGAAGGTGATAGGGAATGATGATCATGGATTGAATTTTGGGGCGACTGGCTCTACCGTGTAGACGTCCCTAAGTGCTCTCTTGCGCTCCCTTTTGGGGATGTGTGTAGCGTATATCATGTTCACCGTTTTGACTTGAGGGGGAATTTCTTCTGCCCCCCAGTGTTTGGCTACCGGAGCTCTTCGTCCTTGGCCTCACTTTGTGATGCCTTTTCTTTGTTTTCGACATTTAACTTGCCAGCCTGTTTGAAAACCCAACAGTCTTTGTTGGTGTGATTGGCTTGTTTATCTGGGGTACCATGTATCTGGCACGGACGATCGAGTATGTGTTCCAGGCTAGATGGTCCCTCACTATTCCTTTTGTAGGGCTTCTTTCGCTGGCCGGACTTGGAGCTGCTGAATCTGGCGTTAACGGTGGTGTCATCGGTGTTGTCACCATTCCTTCGACGTTTGTGTCTATTGCGCTGGAGCTTGCCGGAGCTGTTCTTAGCCTCGGAGGGGCCTGTCTCACAGGCTGTGTTTTTGCTACGTGCCAGCCAGTTGTCCTCGCCCGCGCAAAAGTGGTTCATGAGTGCCGTAAGGGCTGCCATGGACTTCGGCTTTTCTTGGCCAAGGTGGCGTGCTAGCCATTCGTCATGGATGTTGTGTTTAAAGGCCACTAGGGCTTCGACATCCAGACAGTTAATGATCTGGTTCTTTTTGGTTAGGAACCTAGTCCAGAAATTTCTGGCTGATTCTCCAGGTTGTTGAACTACGTGGCTTAAGTCATCGGCATCGGGTGGCCGGACATATGTACCTTGGAAGTTGTCAAGGAAGGCCTCTTCCAATTCCTCCCAGCTGCCAATGGAATTCTCAGGCAGGCTATTTAGCCAGTGTCGATCTATCCCTTTGAGTTTTAGTGGGAGGTATTTGATGGCATGGAGGTCGTCTCCATGGGCCATGTGGATGTGGAGGATAAAGTCCACAATCCATATTGCGGGATCGGTTGTTCTGTCGTATAATTCAATATTGACGGGCTTGAACCCCTCGGGGAATTCGTGATCCAGCACCTCATCTGTGAAGCAGAGAGGGTGTGATGCACCTCTATATCGGGCCGCGTCACGGCGCACCTCCGATGAATTGCGTCTGCGATTATCGGCCCGGGTGTGACTACGTTTGTCACGTCCGAATAGGTAGCCGTCGTCCCGAGTCGGGAAGCGTCCTCATGATCCGTAGATTGATCTGGTATGTCCTACTCTACTGTCTAGCTCTTGCTGAAGGTCGTATGTATGGTCCCGAGCTATTCTGTCCCTGTTTTTGCGAGGCGGTGGGGCGGGCTGTTGTTCGGCTTGAGTTGCCATTTTATCCCGACCACGGGGTGGTTGGTCCGCCGCACTATCCCGACCACATGGTGGTCGGTCCACATTGCATGAGGGAGGTATGGGATCTGGTGCTTCGTCATTGAACTGAGGTAGCAGTCTGCGCTTTGGGTAACTCTTGGCTGGGCGCTCGAGGCCCTATTCTTCGGCTGCCAGGACATCAGTCCATCTGTCAATGAGAAGGTCTTGATCAGCTTGGAGCTGCTGCTGCTTCTTCTTCAGGCTTCTTGCAGGGGCTATTAGCTGGCGCTTGAAGTGCTTCCGCTCGAGGGGTGCCTCAGGCACGGTGAAGTCCTCATTGCCGAGGCTCTCATCATCCTCGGAGACTGGACGATAACTATCATCATCTGGGTCATTGGGCATGGTCTGTTTATCAGGGTTATCTTGCCCGTTGTCTTGTTCCTCCTGTTCGGATGCAGCCCCGACAGGGTCTTCATTGTTTTCAGCATCGCCCGGAGTACTATTTTCTCCGGTGCCACTGTCGTCATCTCTTGAGCGATGAGGCTTAGAGCAGCGTTTAGGGCGCTGGCGCTTGGACTGTGTCAGTGAAGGTTTATTCGTAACTGGATCTCCTTTGTCATCGTCGCTCGCTTTTTTAGGTGTGTCGGCCATGTACACATTGTACGAATAGGTGGCTGTCAAAACCGGTGGATCTCGGGTAGGGGGTCCCGAACTGTGCGTCTCGGATCAATGGTAACAGGAGACGAGGGACACGATGTTTACCCAGGTTCGGGCCCTCTCTATGGAGGTAATACCCTACGTCCTGCTTGATTGATCTTGATGAATATGAGTGTTACAAGAGTTGATCTACCACGAGATCGTAATGGCTAAACCCTAGAGGCCTAGCCTGTATAACTATGGTAATGAATATCTCCTTTCCGGACTAACCCCTCCGGTTTATATAGACACTGGGGAATCTAGGGTTACATAGAGTCGGTTACATAAGAAGGAATCTTCATAGTCGGTCGCCAAGCTTGCCTTCCACGCCAAGGAGAGTCCAATCCGGAAAAAGGTACATTCTTCGGCCTTCATGTCTTCACAGCCCATCAGTCCGGCCCACGGATAATAGGCTGGACGCCCGAGGACCCCTTAGTCCAGGACTCCCTCAACCGCCCCACCACCACCGATGACCACCGCCCCCACCCTGAACCCTAAGATATATAGTGGGGTACCTCTCCGGCGAGCCCCCCTCCCAGCTGTGGCTGGTTGTTCCTTAACTCCGGCGAGCTCCCCCACCCCCTGAAAATCGACTGACCCAAGAGTCGATTCAGTCGACTGAAGTGTGGCTAAATCGGAGCAGCATCGCAAGCAACAGCAAGAGCGAGAGCAGCTGCGCGAGCAAGAGCGGACCAGGTAGGGGATCGAGAGCAAGAGCAGAGCGGTAGCGCGAAAGAGAGCTAAAGCAGCATCAGCTCCTACTAATGTGGACGTCGCCGCCGAGGGAGAGACGCCATGGAGGAAGTGGCCGGCGACGCCGACGTGGATGGAGCCGCGCCATGTCGGCTCGGGACTGAGTGCCGGCAGCACCGTGATATCGAATCAAGGAGAAAATGCGGTGATTCATTTACAACCTCTTTGGTGGCGCCGATTAGGCCGCAGCTTCATCCGAGGAAACGGTGATGATGATGCTGTTACGGTGGTGCAAGTGAATACGGCGGTGTGCGAATGGAGGTGGCGCGAAAGACGAGAGGAACGTCGGGGCAACTCCTTGGAGGTGGAGGACGGGGTGGCTGAACCGGCGGGATGACCAGATCGACGACGGATCCTCATCTGGTACTGTGGATGAGGGACGTCGTGGTGTTGATGTGGACGACGTCGTCGGGGAAGAGGCTCCAGCTGGGAGGCGGGCGGACGAGGGTGTGGAGCTTCGTGGGTTTTGCCGGCCTCGGTGTACGAATGGGTGGGCGGATGGGATGGGAGTGGGGGAACCATGACTTAGGGACGCGCTTTTCCGAAAATGTGGGGTAAGTTACGAAAGTACCCCCATCGATTTGAGGCGGTTCTTTCGGTTCAGGGGTATCACGGGCATTTCGCGTGTCGGGATTTCACAGGAGGTGGGAGTTTTTGCGCGCGTTGTAATTTTGGAATAGCAAGGCGCGGGTTGAGATGGAGGGAGTTGTCGGAGAACAATGAGACAAAGAATTATCTTAAATATTTCGGGGTAACAAGGCGCGGGTTGAAGAGGCGGGAGTTTTGCAGCACGATAGACAGAGACGCTAGCTTGAAATTTCGGCATAACAAGGCGCGGCTTGAAATTTCGAGAGAGCAAGCTTAACGTGTACCCAAAAGAAAAAAAAATTAGACTAGTATGATATACTATGTACAATGTGTTTAACACGCACAACACACACAGAGACACCATTTAGACTAGTAAGCTACACGTGGATTGCACGCATGTGATTTGGCAACCAAATTATGAATAAATACCACATTATAGCATGTAAGCTTTGAGTCATATATGCATGATGTAGATGTTCGTTTAATTCTTATAGTTCATTTCATTCAAAATCATCTAGTTTTTATATGAAAGCCAATCTATTTTAAGATTCATGGAATTGTGCGTTGTAAGGCATAAAGTAAAAACAAATCATGTAGAAAAACATTTGGGAAATTATGATACGGAAGATTTTAGAACAAAGAAGAAGTGCTTGTGTTTTGAGGTTTGTGCATTATGCTTAAGTTCAACCATAGAGTCTTCTAGATTGTAGATGTGGTAAAATCTGGTGGAATCTAGATGATATCCAATGGCCAGTAGTGCTCAAATTTGCCAGCTCTGCACCATTGGATTGGCCTCATCCAATGACCATCTTTCAAAGTTAATGTTATCCGCACACTATATAAAAAATATAAAATATAATATACATATAGGGGTATATATATAGATATGTGATGGGAAAGCCACCCATCATCTCCAATTAGAATAGTGTGTCCATGCACGGATGCAATATGGCCGAACGATGTCTGCCATCGGTATCTCAAATTCAAACCAATCTAACCTTGTTCAATGTGTATACATTGCAACATGCTCATTTCCAAACCGCACCACGCAGATCTCCGTTATATTCATGCATGCATGGGTTTCAAACATAATGATCTCTTATTCAAATATTTTAATTCAACTTTACATTGATTATGACCTCACCTAGTCTTTTACACCCACACATTGGTCTTCTCTTTATAATTGTACCACTAACTTTCTCTCATGCATGCATGCACACACACTACCAGTCGACATTATCCATCGCACACATGCAATCTTTCTCATCAGGTCGGTCTCCTATGAAGGCACACACACACATTGCCCTCTCCATCATATCAGTCATTCTTTATCTCTCACGTGTATGCGCAACGATCGACGTTCCTCTATGTGTGTGTGTGTATATAGCTAGGTCTTTCATAGTTTTCCACATAAACTGATCAATCTATATATCTAGTGAGGTCTCACCCTCTTTGCCACATCCACATCGATCAATCAATACCTCTCTATATAGGGTTCCATATATAGCTAATACACCCACATTAATTATATATCCAACGCCCCCCTCTCATCATCCATGCCTTCCGCTTCATCTCTCAGACGCGCGCACAATGGCAAAGACAGGGGGCAGCAAGGGCCCTGCCCCCCTAACATCACTATATATTGAGGCTAATATGAATGTGATCATTAGACAATTGCTGGTAAAAATGGTTTAAGTTGATGAATTGGCCCTCCTCGTAAAGGATTAGCAATGCTTGGCCCCCTAGCTCATGGGACATTTTTCATGGCTTCGCCACTGCACGCAACAGTGCACGTTCTCGCACCCTCTCTCTAAATATCAATCTCGCAGTTGTGCACTCCTTCATAGTCTCCCTCCACTCGGCCCCTCGCACCATCGTCTAGCCCCCCACCGGATTTTGGCACTTGTACAATCTAGCAGACTCCATGGTTGAACTTAAGCATAATGCACAAATCTCAAAACAACAGTTGTTCTCCTTTCTTCTAGAATCTTCCGTATCATAACTGCACAAACTTTTTTTCTAGTTGAATTGCCATTATTTGTTTTTACTTTATGCTTTACAATGCACAATTCCATGAATCATAAAATAGATTAAGGGCTTCTTTGATTCAAAGGATTCTCGAAGGAATTTTGGAGGATTCTAATCCTTAGGAATTTTTCCTATCTTGGTTGTTTGATTCATAGGATTGTAAACCACAGGAATATTTCCATATGATTCATTTGCACTAGTTTTCATAGGAAACATCCCATCCACTCAAACCTCTTTGAAGGAATTCTACGTTTTTTCTATGCACAATCAAACAGTCGTACCATCCTGTAGGATTCAAGACGACATTCCACTCTAATCCCATGTTCTTCCTATTCCCGCGTTTTAGAAATCCTACGAATAAAAGAGGCCCTAGGATTTTTATAAAAACTAATTGATTTTGAATGAGATGTACTATAAGAATTAAACGAAGGTCTACATAAGGCATATATGACTCAGAGCTTACATGCTACAGTGTGGTATTTATTCGTAATTTGGTTGCAAAATCTGACGCATCTAGTGCACGTGTACCTTACTAGTACTTCAAGTATGTGCAAAACACAATGGCACGCTACACAGTGCCTCTCTTACAGTTCATGAAGCCACGTGGCACATGTGGAGGCATTATCGCGACATCATTGTGTGGATTGATCACAGTGACGTGCTGCTGGTTCAGGAAGAATGTACTCGCCATGCACGCACTCATTCCCTCGCACGCACACGCGGGTACACGGGCGGACGCAATTTTGTACCAAGATCCACCCATGTGATAATTTGACGCGTGTAAAGTCCTTCACTTCATTGATGGTCAAATAATACAGCGCGTGCCAATTGAGTGGACGTGAGGGCGGAATAAAGACATGCGCGCTGTACTGCGCGCATGCAAGTAGTTAAATCATGGGTTGCTAGTAGTAGTACTTCCATCGGTCTCCTTCATATTTTGTGCCAATTTTTGACAGTACCATAATATTTACGCATCTAATCAGTGTTGTCTACTTGAAACTTATGTTCCACTAAACTCATCGGGAGCCGTTTCGGGCCTCAAAACCAAAAACCATTAATTAATCTTTACCTTGTTCCCATCAAATTCGAAATTACTAGTGCTACAATTAAGTGCAAGCCTGATCAAACCTACCAGTACGTACCAAACCTGAACATGTTCCCACTATGCAGGTTTTAGTACTAGTGCTAGTACTTAGGTTATAAAAAGGGGAACTACCTAACCGAAAATTACTCTACCTTCCTCCTCATAAGTCCTCCTTCGTCCGTCCTTGCCATGGCCGGTGTGCAGAGCTCTAGGTCAAGAAATACTTGTAACAAGGGAGCGGCAACCAAGGCTGCGGAAAAAAAGAGAGGGCTCGCCGCCACGCAGAGACCTCGAAAGATCTCTCACGGGTAGGCGATGGCTCCCAGGAGCGCCCTAGACGTGGAGGCGAACGTGCGGCGCTGGAGTCGTTATCCCTCGACGGAATGCCCGATCAACTCAATAAGCACCTCAATAAGCAGAAGGAGTTCATCTATGGCTTGGTGGAGCTACTAAAGGAGAGCCTCGACGACATGTCCGTTGAGCTCAATGAGCAGGTGAGTTGACCGCCGGTTTGGTAATGCTACTGACAAAGAGCATTGCCTCGGAGAAGAAGGCGAGCGGTGAAATCCTGCAACTTCAGGAGGATAAGGCGAAGCTCTACCACGAGCTCGACCTGCTGAAGGAGGAGAATGCCGGCTGGAAGAAGCTACATGAGAATAGTAGTTCCTCAATGAAGATGTTGCAGGCCCTCGTCATGGAACAGAAGGAGGAGTTGGCGAAGCTCCACATCAAGCACCCGGCTGTTGTCAAGGTACATAATGCGGCCGTGGAACAGATGATTAAGGCTCGCGTCGAGAAATCCCGCGTCGTGGACACAATGATGAAGATGGCGGAGGAGACGCGCAAGGAGATGCAGGTCCTGGAGGCGATGAAGAAGTAGTTACGACTCCGCGGCCAGCAACCCTTCATGTAGTGAGAGGAGCACCCCAGACTTGTGTGTGTGTCTTCCTTCTTTTTTTGGGATGATAATCCTCCTTCTTTTGCTCCTGTGTTTCTTATTTTGCTTCGGGTGTTTGGCCGCACGTGTCACCTTCTCTGGGAGGCATGAATAGAACAATGCTAAAAATGAGATGACTAGCAAATTAGATCATTCTTTATCGCCAATAGAACAATGTCTCTTGCTAGTAATATATAATAAGAGTAGAGAGTAGAGGATATGGCACTGGGCTGCCGTGTTTCATGCTCCTCCATCGTACTCCAGTGGAAAACATGAGTATACTGCATGGTTCTTTGCTCCTCCTCAGGTTGTTGGCACATTTATATGTGCAGTCAAATCACAAGGCCCCGCCTTCTAGCAGTAATGAGCCGTCAAATCAGAAAGGCCCTTGCCTCTCGTGAAAAGGACTAAGCTATACTACCCCACCCTCTAGCCTTTTAAAAATGTATACATTTGTATATTAGTAGTAGTATCGATGGATTGCGCCATGGAGCAAAACTAACAAGATGTAATTAAAGAAAAAAGGTGGTACATATAGAGAGCGCTCGTCGCCAAATTAGGCATATACTATATGCCACTACCCACTATGAAGGTACTAGTAACATAGACTAGTAACTAGTCTATGCTACTCTCCACTATGACCAGCCAAAGTCGAGGCGCGAATACCAATGAGGGACTGGTTGTGTCTATACTTGGACAACTCACCCGACTGCATGCGCACCAGGCTGAGGAAGCTCGTGTCGTGTTGGTGCCGTGTGCAGCCCGCACATTCATCAGTCTTGCTGTAACTCGCATTAGATGCTATATAGGTCCGTCGGATCTTACATCAAGATCCGTGCAAAATTTTCTTTTCAGATTTTCTTTTTTCTCTCTTAAATCTCAGTCGAGTGAGACATTGCCACACCATTAAACAGAGGCTCGAGCGCCATTAATGGAGACCTTGGGAGAGAGGTGGATGACAGATGGAGGTCAAAGGGCTCGCACGCCTCCTATACTCAAATAGCTACCCTACACGGCGCCTCCGAGCTAATAAAAAAAGGGGACACGTGGCGGCACGTAAATGGTAAATAGGACGCCCATAGTTTCAATAATACTTGTGATTGTAATGTGACATCACTTGTTCCAATATGACTTTGTTGGTTGTTAATGTGTGCGCCTTTGTAAATCGGACAGCAAAATTACCACTGCATGTTGGTGCCATGTCATGACACCAAGCCAAGTTTCATGATTTTCATGCGTGTTTTGGATTTACAGGAATTAAAAAACCAAGTTTCTCAATGTTTCCAGCCGAGCCATGATGCCCAGATGTTTGAATTTCATTCCCATTTCTGGCATGGGACCTAGAAATTTACCCGGGGACACACATGTGATTCGGCAACCAGCTTTGGTGCACTAGAGCATGTGCTTGTATCTAAAATTTGAATTATGCACACAAAGGTGACACGTTCCCTCTCAGAACCACGAGCCTTCTTGAGAGAAGCTCCGGTTTGGAAGAAACTTATACCAAAACTTGTTCCTATTCTGCAATTTTTTTACCACAGCATGGTAGTACGATGACATGACACCATGCCAAGTTTCATGATTTTCAGGCGTGTTTTGGATTTACAAGAATTTTAAAACCAAGCTTCTCAATGTTCTCGGCCGAACCACGATGCCCAGATGTTTGAATTTCATTCCCATTTTTTGCATGTGACCTAGAAATTCACCCGAGGAAACACATGTGTAACATCCCAAATTTTCAATTTGGAATGTTATACATTAGGTCATCAATGCATATCATACTTTATTTGCATTTTGGTTGATCCTATAAATTCTACGCAACTCAATGACCCACGGAGAGAGTTGGGGATTTCGTTATTTTCATATTCGAGTCTTCTCAAATTTTGAGAATAGGATCATTTGATTTTATTTATTTTATCATCAATTATTTCTATTACAAAAATATGAGAGAGGGAATAAAATGAATTTCCAAAAATAAAGAAATATTGAGGATTTAATAATAAAATCAAATAGGATTTTATTCCCGAGTTTTTCGGTGTTTTATTTGAATTTAGGAAAAAAGTGCATTTTTCAAAATTGCATTTAGGTCGCAAATAAATGTTCACCTTGTTAGGCTTGATTTTAGAAGCCCGTGAAAATTTATTTTGGAATTTTTGGAGTCCGTTTAATATTTCTTTTTATTTTTGTTCTGAGCGGAATAATTAAAAAAACGAACCGACCTAACGGGCCGTGTCCGACCAGGACTCTGGCCCGGCTAGGCAATATAAGCCGGCCTAGCCCCCCCCCCCCCGGGAGGAAACCCTAGCCGCCAGCCCCACCCACCCTCGATCCCCGCGCCGTCGCCCCACGCACCGCCACCGCCGCCACCCCCGCGCCGCCCCGCCGACGCCGCCGCCGCGCCGCCCGCCGGACGCCGTTGCCGCCGCCGAGGTTCGCCGCCGCCTTGTTTTTCGTGCCGTCTTTAAAAAAAACAAAACAAAAACCGATCGGTTTTCGTCGGTTTTCACCGGTTTATTAGTTTCGGTTTTTTTAAATAGATCGGTTTTCCGGTTTTTTTGCGAGCATTCGTCATTTTCCTTTTTCTCGGATTAAATCCGCGATTTTTCTGATCGCGATTCCTGATCCAATTTTCGTTTTAGTATAACTTTTCGCTCGTTTATCGGAATCAGGCGATTCAAGCGCCTAGAGTTTCGTCTCGAAACTCTCTATCCGTTTAACCAACTTAAACAAGATTTTGCTACTGTAAAATTTTCCCTAGATCCATATTACTAGAACGAAGTTGTTTTCTTTCGCCGTTTGACTTTCGTTGCTTCGTTCGATTTGATTCTTTTTGCCAACCGGAGTTCTTAAGTTGAACCTTCTGGTTAGATCTCTTATTTGAGTTTTACCTGTGCATTGGATGAGTACTTATTGCATGCTCGTTTGTTTGTTTGCGATAGAGTATCCGGAGTGCGCCGCGTGTTACTTCGAATCGCTAGGTTTCCCGGATCATCAACAAGGCAAGTAACACTTTGATCATACCTTTTCTACTACCCAGTTTTATTGCATTAGATCAAACCTCTCACATTGCATGATTAGGATCTAATTAAATTGTGGGATGGGAAATAGATGAGGTAGTACCTATTACCAGTTTATTTTTCAAACCTTTGGGGGTTCCTTCTACGTTTTCTTATCATGCCATGCTATGCTAGTAGACGTGGATTGGGTGAGTGAAAGCCATGACAGATGTGAGATTGTTAATTAATGGTTTATCTAAGGTGGCAACCTAAACACACATCTGGGTGGATTGAGGCAGCTGGGTATTCCAGGACTTGCATGTTTTCTTTTGGACCGCCACCCAGGCTCAAAGGGACCATGAGACTATTCATACTAGAAACTTCTGTGTGCAGCCACAAGCTATTATGGGCTCTAGCATAGTTGACTAAGTTGTGCGAACTCTTACAGTGGTAGACTAGCAGATGTACGGGATGTACGTGGTACGATCTACCCGATTGTAAGGTGCTAGTGCTTCTGAAAGACTATGTCTCGGTCATCCGTCTTCTCAAACACCATGTAGTGCGAGAAACCAAACATAGGCGAACAAGTCTTGTGGGGAAAAGTATGCAAACCTCTGCAGAGTGTAATAAACTAATCATGGTTAGCCGTGTCCCCGGTTATGGACATCTTGTGTATCTAGTACCTGGATTTTCATGTGAATCTCAACATGTTACTCTAAATTAATTTTGTTGGGTTATGTTTAATGACGATGCTTAATTGGGATTGAGAATGCTGTCAACCATTCTCAATGTTTAACAACTACCATGATAGTTAAATAAATTTATTCCCTTCAAGTAGGGAAAAATTGGCTTTACGCAAAAACTGTAACCATAAGCTTTCCACCAGCCAAATATGCATATAGTATAGCTATTTCATTCCATTACTCTCTATGTGTTACATTGCCAGCATATTCCATGTGCTGACCCGTTTCAGGCTGCAACGTTAATGTTGCAGACTTTTCAGACAATGATTAAGGAGTTTTTAGGTCGTGGTTCTATACTCAGTGATGCCGTTGGAGTTGATGGACTCACTTATCTTCCAAGCCTTCCGCTGTTATCGCTATTAGATGGCCTTAAGCCATATTTATTGTAATAAGTTCTCTTTTGAGACACTCGATGTAATAAGTGTGTGATTGCTACTCTGCTATAAATCCTCCAAGTAATGTGTGGTGTCAGCATTACGGATCCAGGGATGACACCCGAGCACAGAGATCAGACTGTTTGAGGTCTGGTCGCTACAGAGATGGTATCAGAGCACATGCTGACTGTAGGATACGACCACTAAGCTAAAAGCCATAGATCACTATTCACTCTCTTCTTTTCTGACTTCTCATCTTTTCTACTCTTTAGGATGGCGGATGCATGGAACAAGTTCACACAACCGGATGAAGATACACCCTTTGGACGACACTTGAAGGAAGTCACTAGATACCTGAACATAGGAGTACCAAGTTTCACGGGAACCTACAACGCCACTTTACCTGAAGAAGAGCGCTGGATGATTCAAGTTCAAGTTCCAGGAAGGACGTTCATGCTAGTCACTGAGCCCATAGAGTTTTCATTTGATGCACCAACTTGGAGTCTAGGAAAGAGCATGGCAGCTCACATCGCCATGGGACGCATTGGAGAAGTCTACCGCAAGGATCTCAAGGATACTATCTACTAGATTTGTGGGCACCGAGATGAACACTGGGAGATGCTCAGCACCAGGAAGGATAGATCAATTGCAGCTTTTAACCAAGAATTAAGCCAACACATTCGACGCCAGGAGAACCAGATGTGTGCCGACATGATAGATCTGAAGAAGGCTAAGACTAGAATCAAGGAACTGGATGAAAGAACTCAAGGCTACACGTGAAGATTATGAAGAGGAAATTGAAGTATTGGTGGAGAAGAATGACGACCTGATCAAGAAGATTGGAATATTTATGGGAGGCCCGACACCAGTAGATGAAGACGAAGAACCCAAGGAGATTAGCCCGGAAGACTACATTATCATCGACGGCACCGACTCGGAATCAGACAGTAGCGATGATGACTATGTTGATGAAGCTGGAGCAGATATCATGGAGTCTGCAACCGAAGAATATTTCTAGTAGACCACCTCATCAGTAGTAGTAGTCCACCATGTAAATATAGTAGTCCGAGCACTTTTGCGATAGATAGATCGATTGTATGCCCTTGTTTGATTGATTGAAGTGAATTGTTTGCTTTTGCCTCATGTGCATATGGGTAGTGTTTTCTCTTTAGACCCCCTCTATTCTTATATCTCATCTTTTCTAAACCCACAGATGCCTCCGAGACGTGACCCCGGGTTTGCTTTCCCACTGGAGCTCACCCAGTTGATACAGCAGCAGAACACATTGATGCAGTTGCTAGTCCAGAATCAGAATCAAGGGAACAACAACAACAACCCACCACCACCACCACCTGTTGACCACTTAGCCCGTTTCCTTAGGCTGAATCCGTTGGTGTTTTCCAGTAGCAACGAGCCAATAGTAGCAGATGATTGGCTCCGCAAGACAGCTAGGGAGTTGACCACAACAGGATGCACAGATGCGGAGAAGGTGAAGTTTGCCGCACATCAGTTAGAAGGACCCGCAACATCATGGTGTGAGAATTTCACAGCCACCTTCCCAGTCGACACTCTCACATGGGACCAGTTTCAGTAGGCTTTTCATACTGCCCATGTTTCAGCAGGAGCTATGGCCATGAAGAAGCGTGAGTTTAGTAACTTGTGCCAAGGAGGACGGACAATTGGCCAATATGTGGAGGAATTTAGTAAGTTAGCACGTTATGCCCCAGATGACGTCGCTACGGATGCAGCTAAGCAAGAGAAGTTTCTGGAAAGACCGAATGATGAGTTGAGCATGCAGCTGATGGTAGCCACCTTCAACAACTACCAGGAGTTGGTAGATCATGCTCTTATGATTGAAGGGAAGCAGCAGCAAATTGAAAATCGCAAGAGGAAATATGGACAAGGAAAGTACAATTCAGGAGCTCAGCAGAAGACATGTTTTACCCCTAGACCGGGAGGACATTTTCAGCATACCCATGGAGGAGGTAGCTCGCACAATCACAATGGCACCAAAAATGGTAATGGCAATGGATGAAGCAACGGCCAGAACCGCACCAACCCCTCAACCCCAGCCAAAAAGGACTTGAGCCAAGTCACTTGCTATAAGTGTTCGAAGACCGGACATTATGCCAATGAATGTTCTGAAGGCCAAAATGGCAATCGAAGTTCTGGGAAGAAGCCGAACCCTTTCAACAGGGGACAGGTGAACCACGTTAGCGTGGAGGAGGTTGAAGCTCAGCCCGATGCAGTAATAGGTAAGTTTTTGGTTAAGTCATTTACTGCATTCATTCTTTTTGATAATGGTGCATCGCATTCATACATCTCAAGGGGATTTGTGGATAAGTATAACCTACCAACCCAAGCCCTTAGGTCACCCATGTTAGTAACCTCGCCCGGAGCAGAGTATGTGGCTAGTCTATGGTGTGATCGATTACCATTAAGGATTGGTAACTATGTTTTTCCCTCAGACCTAATAGTATTGGAATCTCAAGGATTGGATATGATATTAGGCATGGATTGGTTATCAAAGTATGAAGGGAATATTGAATGTGCTAGTAAGTCAATTTTTCTTACCACCCCAGAAGGGAGAAGGATCAAGTATGTATCCAAACATGTGCCAAAGAGGACCTAGGTAAATTGCCTAACAGGAGTTGTGCAGGAGGGAGTACCAGTGGTAAGGGATTTCCCTGATGTATTTCCAGAAGAGTTGCCAGGCATGCCACCGGATAGAGATATTGAGTTCTTGATTGAGCTATTACCAGGCACAGGGCCAATATCAAAGAGACCATATAGGATGCCAGCAAAGGATTTGGTGGAAATTAGGAAGCAGATTAATGAGTTACTGGATAAGGGATATATCCGCCCAAGTTCTTCACCTTGGGGATCGCCAGTACTTCTAGTGGAGAAGAAGGATGGATCGTTAATGATGGTTGTTGATTATCGAGGATTGAATGAAGTAACGATCAAGAACAAGTACCCATTACCAATGATCAACGATCTGTTTGATCGATTGCAAGGAGCTAAGGCATTTTCCAAGATCGATATGCAATCAGGATACCACCAGTTGAAGATTCGAGAACAGGATATTCCGAAGACAGCTTTTACCACCAGGTATGGGCTGTATGAGTATACCGTTATGTCATTTGGTCTGACTAACGCACCTGCCTATTTTATGAACATGATGAACAAAGTGTTATGGAGTTTTTGGATAAGTTCATCGTAGTGTTCATTGATGATATCCTAGTTTATTCGAAGAATGAAGAGGAGCATAAGGAGCATTTGCGTTTGGTACTTGGAAAGCTCAGAGAACATCAATTATATGCCAAGTTCAGCAAATGTGAGTTTTGGTTGAAGGAAGTAGGATTCCTTGGACATGTTATATCTGGTGAAGGTATAGCAGTAGATCCCGCTAAAGTTGAAACCGTGACCAAGTGGGAAGCCCCAACAACAGTTGGAGAGATCCGGAGTTTTCTTGGACTCGCAGGATACTACGGGAGATTTATTGAGAATTTCTCAAAGATTGTGAAGCCTATGACAGAGTTATTAAAGAAGGATACCAAGTTCATATGGACATAGGAGTGTGAGGCTAGTTTCCAGGAGTTGAAGAAACGTTTGGTTACCTCACCAGTGTTGATTTTGCCAAACCAGACCAAAGATTATGAGGTGTACTGCAACGCTTCACGTCGAGGACTTGGAGCAGTGCTTATGCAGGAAAGGAGAGTTGTTTCATATGCCTCAAGACAACTGAAGCCCCATGAGTTGAATTATGCTACGCATGATTTGGAGTTAGCAGCCGTAGTGCATGCCTTGAAAACATGGAGACATTTTCTCATTGGTCATCATTGTGAGGTGTACATGGATCATAAAAGTTTGAAGTACATTTTCACCCAGAAGGAATTGAATCTCAGACAAAGGAGATGGTTGGAGCTTATCAAAGATTATGATATGAAATTGCATTATCACCCCGGAAAGGCTAATGTAGTAGCTGATGCATTAAGCCACAAGAGCCATGTCAATACATTAATGATGGGAGAAATACCCAAGGAGTTAGCAGAAAATCTTCGTGAACTATGTTTGGAAATAGTTTCGAGAGGCTATGTAGCAGCATTGGAGATTCAGTCAACTTTGATGGATAGAATCAGAGAAGCTCAGAAAGCTGACAAAGAGATTGCTGCTATAAAGGAGAAACTGAGCAAAGGAAAAGCTAAAGGATTTCGTGAGGATGAGCACGACACCCTATGGTTTGAAGACCGCGTTTATGTGCCCAATGACCCAGAGATCAGGAAGTTGATTTTGTAAGAGGCACACGATTCACCATATTCAATTCATCCAAGAAATACCATGATGTATCTGGATTTGAAGGATATTTTGTGGTGGACTGGAATGAAGAAGGATATAGCGGAGTATGTAGCCGTTTGTGATGTATGTCACAGAGTAAAGGCAGAGCATCAGAAGCCAGCAGGATTGTTACAACCATTGCCGATACCCGAATGGAAGTGGGATAAGCTAGGCATGGATTTTATCACGAGATTGCCCAGGACTCATTCAGGGTATGACTCAATTTGGGTTGTAGTTGATCGATTGACGAAAGTAGCTCATTTCATCCCAGTAAAGACCACTTACACTAGTGCTAAGTTGGCAAAGATATACATGACCAGGATCGTATGTATGCATGGAGTTCCAAGGAGTATCGTATCAGATAGAGGAACCCAGTTTACCTCAAAGTTCTGGTAGCAGTTACACGAAACATTGGGTACCAGGCTAGAATTCAGTACAACTTTTCATCCACAGACAGATGGACAGACCAAGAGGGTAAATCAGATTTTGGAGGATATACTGAGAGCTTGTGCGCTAGATTATGGATCTAGTTGGGACGACAATTTGCCATATGCAGAGTTCTCTTACAAAAACAGTTACAAAACCAGTTTAAAGATGGCCCCTTTTGAAGCCTTGTACGGAAGGAGGTGTAGGACACCGTTGTCATGGGACGAAGTTGGAGACCGCCAGTTGTTTGGACCTGACTTGATTAAGGAGTCTGAACAGAAGGTGAAATTGATTCGCGATAGGCTCAAGGTAGCCCAATCCAGACAGAAAAGTTATGCAGATTCTAAACGCAAGAAGACAGTTTACGAAGTTGGAGATAGAGCTTATCTTCGAGTATCTCCACTTCGGGGAACAAATCGTTTTGGAGTTAAAGGGAAGTTAGCACCACAATTTGTAGGACCATATCGAGTTTTGGAACGTATGGGGGAAGTGGCCTACAAGCTGGAATTGCCCGAAGGATTGTGAGGAGTTCATGATGTGTTCCACGTTTCTCAGCTGAAGAAGTGTCACGCGGAGATGGCTGACATACCGTTGAGAGATACAGTGCCTTTGGAAACTATTCAGTTGGATAACGATTTGACCTACGAGGAGAAGCCAGTCAAGATTCTCGAGTTTGCCAACCGAGTTACTCGCAGCAAGGTTATCAAGTTTTGCAAAGTTCAGTGGAGCCACCACTCAGAGGATGAAGCCACCTGGGAGCGAGAGGAAGATTTGTCCAAGGACCACCCTCACTTATTTTCTAGCCAATCCGAATCTCGAGGGCGAGATTCATCTTAAGGGGGGTAGGTTTGTAACATCCCAAATTTTCAATTTGGAATGTTATACATTAGATCATCAATGCATATCATATTTTATTTGCATTTTGGTTGATCCTAGAAATTCTACGCAACTCAATGACCCACGGAGAGAGTTGGGGATTTCGATATTTTCATATTTGAGTTCTCTCAAATTTTGAGAATAGGATCATTTGATTTTATTTAGTTTATCATCAATTATTTCTATTACAAAAATATGAGAGAGGGAATAAAATGACTTTCCCAAAATAAAGAAATATTGAGGATTTAATAATAAAATCAAATAAGATTTTTATTTCGGAGTTTTCGGTGTTTTATTTGAATTTAGGAAAAAGTGCATTTTTCAAAATTGCATTTAAGTCCCAAATAAATGTTCACCTTGTGAGGCTTGATTTTAGAAGCCCGTTGAAAATTTATTTCGGAATTTTTGGAGTCCGTTTAGTATTTCTTTTTATTCTTTTCTTCCGAGCGGAATATATTAAAAAAACGCGCCGCGCGCCGACTGGGCCAAGGGCCCAGCCGGCGGCCCACCCCGCCGCCTGTCGTCTCCCTCCAGGAGACAGGAGCCACGCCCCACGCGCCGCCGCCCACGCGCCGCCGCCGCCCCGCCGCTGCCCCGCGCCGACGCCGCCGCCGCGCCACCGCGCCGCCGCCGACGCCGCCCGCCGGACGCCGTCGCCGCCGCCTGTTTTCCATGCTGCTGTCTTTAAAAAAACAAAAACCGATCGGTTTTCGTCGGTTTTCGCCGGTTTATTAGTTTCAGTTTTTGTTAAATAGATCGGTTTTCCGGTTTTTTTTGCGAGCGTTCGTCATTTTCCTTTTTCTCGGATTAAATCCGCGATTTTTGTGATCGTGATTCCTGATCCGATTTTCGTTTTAGTATAACTTTTCGCTCCTTTATCGGAATCAGGCGATTCAAGCGCCTAGAGTTTCGTCTCGAAACCCTCCATCCGTTTGACCAACTTAAACAAGATTTTGCTACTATAAAATTTGCCCTAGATCCAGATTACTAGAACAAAGTTGTTTTCTTTCGCCGTTTGACTTTCGTTGCTTTGTTCGATTTGATTCTTTTTGCCAACCGGAGTTCTTAAGTTGAACCTTCTGGTTAGATCTCTTATTTGAGTTTTACCTGTGCATTAGATGAGTACTTATTGCATGCTCGTTTGTTTGTTTGCGATAGAGTATCCAGAGTGCGCCGCCTGTTACTTCGAATCGCTAGGTTTCCCAGATCAACAGCAAGGCAAGTAACACTTTGATCATACCTTTTCTACTACCCAGTTTTATTGCATTAGATCAAACGTCTCACATTGCATGATTAGGATCTAATTAAATGGTGGGATGGGAAGTAGATGAGGTAGTACCTATTACCAGTTTATTTTTCAAACCTTTGGGAGTTACTTCTACGTTTGCTTATCATGCCATGCTATGCTAGTAGACGTGGATTGGGTGAGTGAAATCCATGACAGATGTGAGATTGTTAATTAATGGTTTATCTAAGGTGCCAACTTAAACACACATCTGGGCGGATTGAGGCACCTGGGTATTCCAGGACTTGCCTATTTTCTTTTGGACCGCCACCCAGGCTCAAAGGGATCATGAGACTATTCATACTAGAAACTTCCGTGTGCAGCCACAAGCTATTATGGGCTCTAGCATAGTTGACTAAGTTGTGCGAACTCTCACAGTGGTAGACTAGCAGATGTAGGGGATGTAGGTGGTACGGTATACCCGATCATAATGTCAGGACCCCGACTCGATGTCACATCGATCTAGCTTGTAACACCTCATATCACTTTGCGGCCTCACGCACGGTATCCCCATGGTGTCGCCTTACCTTTTCCCGGGACCGTTTGCGCCTTTTGGCTCACGTATATGATAGTGTCGCTAGCATCCATATGATAAGGAGCCCGGGCTGACATGACTAGTCGTAAACCCAAAGTGGCACAGACTTACAGGGACAGGCATCCATGACCCAGCTTCGAACGTGTCGGTCATCAGCAAGTGGGTCCGGGCTGTAGCACTGGGCTAGCAGGACTCCGGTAAACCGGGCTGTAGCGGGCTAACAGGACTCCGGTACTCAATGCGTGACATTTCCCCGGAGGGACAGACACAGGAACGAAGAAGGACACATGCCGGCCAGCCTAAGTGTTCCAGAGCAGTAGCAAGCTACCATGGCTCAGTGATAACACTAGGAGACAGTTCCCGGTAAGAGAGGCTACTAAAGATAAACAACTAGATAGTCAGATCCCACACATACCAAGCATTTCAATAACATACACACAATATGCTCGATATGTGCAGATACAACATGGCATCACAACATGACTCTACGACACAAGTACCTTATTTAAGGCTCAGAGAGCCATACATAACATACACATAGGTACGGGTCACACGACCCAACATTCAAGTCATACAGTCATACAAACCAGCAGCGGAAGTAACTCGTCTGAGTACAGACAACTAGTAAAATAAAAGAGGCTTGGAAAGCCTAGCTATACTACGTGGTCCTTCACAAGCTCAGGATCACCACCTGGGCCTTAGCCTACTCATTGATGTCAACGTCTACGAAGAACCCATCAGAAGGGGTTGCAGTGTCTTCTGTAAAAATGTAAATTATAGCAACATGAGTACAAAGGTACTCAGCAAGACTTACATCAGATCCTACATACATGCACATTATCAAGAAGGGTTGGTGGAGTTATTGCAGCAAGCCAGCTTTGACTCTTGGCTAGGCTATCCTACGAGACTCCAACTTGAAAAGGTTTTGCGCACACGAGTCCACTACTCACCACCTCAATACACTACCGAGGATCCACCTCCGTCTTCCTACGGAAGAGCCATCCTCGGCACTCACACTTATCTTGAGGCTTTTAGTAGTTTCCATTTACTTGTCTATGAACTGTATAGGCAACCAAGTAGTCCTTTACCGCGGACGCGGCTATTCGAATAGATCATGATAACCCTGCAGGGGTGTACCTCTTCATACACGCTCTCACCACTTACCGTCGTTTACACGACATGTACTCGGCAACCTTCAAGCGGAAGCCCAACGTGGGTGTCGGCCACGACCTACCTAATCACCTAAGTCTCTAGTCCAGGTTTATCGCCTATTCGGGTTCCATCCATGAGGAGATCCGGCCGAGGTTTCGCTCACAGCCCCAAACGATGTGAACAAGGTTCCCGAGATACCTAACGGGTATTCGGTACACCGTGCCACGTACCTACCGCATCACAGCCCACCCCTACGGTCAGCGCTGTCCACGGCCTCCAGTAGGCTACAAACACCAGAAACTACTTGCAACTCCTGGACAGAGAACTAGGGTGAATAAGAAGTCGAGAGGGTCCATTGGTTTCGGGCCCAATGCATGGTAGTAGCTGATTCTTAAATCACACATACAGATCTCAGTGCTTAAGGTCGGCTTCAATGAAACAACCCACCATGTACTCCTACATGGCCTCTCATCGATACCTTTACCAAATCGTGTTCACCACACCACTCTCATTACCGACATAATCATTTCACTCTAGTCCATCACCCAGATGAACCAGACCTGACACGACTCTAAGCATAGCAGGCATAGCAAGGTAGGAACAACACATACATATGGCTCAAACAACTCCTACACATGCTAGTGGGTTTCATCTAGTTACTGTGGCAATGACAGGTCATGCAGAGGAAGTGGGTTCAACTACCGTAGCACACAGCAGTTTGAAACGCGTTGTCTTAATGCAGTAAAAGAGAGCAGGAGCGAGAACATGGGATTGTATCGATATGATCAACTAGTTGGTTGCTTGCCTGATGGTTCGATGCACTGATACGGTTCTTCGTTAGGGTAATCACGGTACTCCTCGGAGGCAGAACCTGCCGCAAAGAACACCGATACACAACCATCACCAAACAATGTGCGACAATATGATGCATGCATGAAACATGGCAATATGAGTGTGTTGGGCTAATGCAACTAAGACCAGAAGGGTTTGAACCAATTTGAACCAAAGATTCAAATTTCAAACTCATACATGGCCCTTTAAAGTGTTTTACCTTGTTCTGCATTAAACATCAAGTTAGCTTGTTTAATCATGCATGAAAATAGTACAGATGGATAGATTGAATTTTTCTGATCATTTTTCATATATAACTTGTCTGATTTGGAGTTACAGATTAAAAGTTATGAATTTTTGAAGTTTAAACTATATTCTGGAATTTCCTATATTAGATTAAATCCAGAAAATCAATTACTGCGTCAGCCTGACGTCAGTGTGACATCAGCAGGTCAACGGGACACGGTCCGGGTCAAACCTGATAGTGGGTCCCGCGTGTCAGTGTGATTAGCTAAACTAAAATTAATTTAAACTAATCCTAATTAGTTAACAGGGCTGGGCCCCACCTGTCATTGACTCAGGAGAGTCAACCAGGGCCCACCCGTGGTCAAACCCGGGTCGGCTGCACCGGCGTTTAGCCGCCGGTGAGCCCGACGCGGTGGCGGAAGTGGTTTTGGCCATTCCGGCAACCAAATGAGTCGCGGAGGCCATCGGAGTGGAGCTGAGGAGGAGCCGCAGCTCTTGGTGGAGTCCGTTGGGGTCGGGGTGGCCGGAGTTGGCGCCGGCGACGACTTTGGCGGCCACCGGAGTTCGGCCGAAGACGAACTTGACGCTAGAGGGGTCGGTGAGGTGCGGGGAGTAGCTGGTTAGGTGCTACGTGACGTGGTGAGCATGATGGACACCGTGGAGTGGCCGGAGGAAGGCCGGGAGCACATCGGCGACGAGATCCGCGGCGGTGCGTGCGGGTGGTCTTCGTGCGGTGGCTACACGGCTCGGGAACGAGAGAGGGAGGGTAGGAGGGGTAGCTAGGCTCACAGCGCACCCGTAGAGGCCACCGGCGGGGTCGGGGACGAGCTGAGGCGGCGACGGCGTTGAAGGGGATCTCCGGCGACGGCGGACTCGGGCGAGGTCGGTGCGGTGGACTCGGGCCGCACGAGCACACGGGGCTCGGCTAGCTCGATGAAGTGGACGGCGGCGGAGCTCCTGGACACGACGAGAAGACGCACGGGCGGCGGGGAGCGCGGCTACGACGTAGGCACGGCGGCGGTGGCGTCGGCCATGGCTGGGGGGCGCGAGGGGGAGGAGCTGGAGAGGAGAGGGGGTGTCTGGGGGGTTCGGGGGAGAGAGGGGGAGTGATCCACGACGTTAGCCGGGCGAGTGGAGCGGCGAGGCGGCGAGCAGGTGCGTGGCACCCATGCGGTGCTCGCCGTCGAGCACCTGCCTGCCTGCCTGGCCGGCAAGCAGCTCGCTGGCGCGGCGCTGGGCTGGGCCGGCAGGTGGGCCGGGTGCTGGGCGCCAGGTAAGGTTTTTTGTTATTTCTACTGTTTTCTGTTTTTTTAATATTTCTGCAACTTTCTTGAATTATTAAAAATACTTAGGCAACTCCTAAAATCACCAAACTACTCCTGGTCCATAGTTGGATTATTTCCAACATGAAACATTTTAGTTTGGAGATATTTGAGCATCTGAATATTTTATATAATTTTAAATGCCCAAATTCAAATATCTATGATTTAATTCAAAGACCCTAAGATGACCTAGGAAAATGTGCATCACTTTTGGCAGGGGTTCTGAACCAAGACAAAAATGATGGGCATTTTAGAAGGGCATTTCAGGTTCATTGAAAAAGTTTTTAGTAAACCCTAGTTGGTTTCAGAGGGGCTGGGGGTTCTGTCATCCCCATTTCAGGTTTCTGATGAAAGAATAAACATGATGCAACACTCTAGTGCATGAACTAGCTAGGGTGTGACAACTCACCCCCACTCAAAAGAATCTCGTCCCGAGATTTGGGTTCCTCCGGAAAGAGGGCGGGATACTCGAGTCGAAGACGATCCTCCCTTTCCCAAGTTGCTTCATCCTCAGAATGGTGCGACCATTGAACTTTGAGAAACTTGATATTATGACGTCGAGTGGTACGCTCGGCCTGATCGAGGATACGAATGGGGTACTCTCGATACGTGAGATTATCTTGGAGATCAAGCGTTTCGTGGTCCACTCCGCGGATAGGATCCGAGAAGCAACACCTGAGTTGAGAAACGTGGAAGACATCGTGGACTCTGGAGAGATGCGGAGGTAGTTCCAACTGGTAGGCAACTTCTCCTCGTTTAGCGAGAATGCGAAAAGGTCCAATGTAACGAGGAGCCAATTTGCCCTTGATACCGAAGCGATGGGTTCCCTTTAGAGGAGTAACCCGAAGGTAAGCCTTCTCGTCAACCTCGAAAGTCATAGCCTTATGTTTTCGGTCATATTGACTCTTCTGACGAGATTGGGCTGTTTTCAACTTTTCACGAACGATGCGAACTTGCTCTTCTGCTTCCTGAATCATATCCGGGCCAAAGAATTGTCTTTCCCCGGTTTCTGACCAGTTAAGGGGTGTTCGACACCGTCGTCCATAGAGAACTTCAAAAGGGGCTTTACCCAAGCTAGATTGATAGCTGTTGTTGTAAGCGAATTCGGCAAATGGAAGGCACTTCTCCCAATCCATTCCGAATGAGATAACAGAGGCTCGAAGCATGTCTTCTAGAATCTGGTTGACGCGTTCTACTTGGCCACTCGATTGAGGGTGAAAAGCGGTGCTAAAGGAAAGGCGGGTTCCCATAGCATTTTGGAAACTTTCCCAAAATCGAGAGGTGAAAAGACTTCCTCGATCCGAGTTAATTTCCAAAGGAACACCATGGAGAGACACTATTCGGGAGATGTATAAGTCTGCCAATTGACTAGCAGTTATACTCTCACGAACAGGTAAGAAATGGGCTACCTTGGAAAGACGATCGACAACGACGAAGATAGCATTATTCCCTCTCTTGGTCCTGGGAAAACCGGTAATGAAATCCATACCAATTTTATCCCATTTCCATTCAGGAATAGCTAGGGGTTGAAGGGTGCCAGCAGGCCGTTGATGCTCTGCTTTTACACGACGACAGACGTCGCAATTAGCAATATACTGAGCAATTTCTCTCTTCATCCTAGTCCACCAGAACCTCTGGCGTAGGTCCTGATACATCTTGGTACTACCGGGATGAATGGTGAGAGGAGATTCATGAGCTTCCTTAAGGATCAATCGTCTCAGGTTTCGCACCTTGGGAACCACTAGTCGATTCCCGAAGTATACGACCCCTTGATCATCAATGGAGAAACAGTTCGCAACTCCTTTCTTGATGTTTCTCTTGATGCGGGAAATTCCCGGATCTACCTTCTGTGCTTTGATGATCTGATCCGTAAGGGTAGGTTTCGCCACCAAGGTGGAAAGAAAACCTTGAGGAACAATGTGAAGGTTAAGCTTCCGAAATTCCTCATGGAGAAGCGGTTGACTTTGTTGTAACATCAGGTTGTTACAATAAGATTTACGACTTAGCGCATCAGCCATGACGTTGGCTTTCCCTGGGGTGTAAGTTATTCCTAAGTCGAAATCTGTGATCAACTCAACCCAACGTCTTTGCCTGAGATTCAAATCCGGTTGGGTGAAGATGTACTTCAGACTTTGGTGATCAGTGAATATTTCGCAACGATTACCAAGAAGGTAATGTCGCCAGGTTTTAAGTGCATAGACTACGGCTGCAAGCTCTAGATCATGAGTAGGATAATTCTCCTCATGTGGGTGCAATTGCCGTGAAGCGTAAGCAATTACGTGTCGATCTTGCATGAGAATGCAACCTAGTCCTTGTCGCGAGGCGTCGCAGTAGATAACGAAGTCCTTGGAGAAGTCTGGCGGTACCAGTACGGGAGCAGAAGTCAGGCGTCTTTTCAGTTCCTGAAAGCTGTGCTCACATTGTGGAGTCCATTCGAACTTTTTATCTTTCTTGAGGAGTTCGGTTAGAGGTTTTGCAACTTTGGAGAAATTTTCGACAAAGCGACGGCAATAGCTCGCTAAGCCCAGAAAACTCCGAACTTGCTTGACCGATTCAGGTGGAGTCCAATTAAGGACGGCTTGAACTCGCTCAGGGTTAACAGCAATACCTTTACCAGATATTACATGACCCAGATAGGTCACTTCTGACAACCAAAATTCACATTTAGAGAATTTGGCATAAAGACGATGCTCTCGAAGTTTCTTCAACACTAGCCTTAGATGTTCGGCATGTTCTTCCTCGTTCTTGGAGTAGATGAGTATATCATCGAGGTAAACCACGACGAATTTATCCAAATACTCCATGAAGATTGAGTTCATCAACCGAGAAAAAGTGGCTGGAGCGTTGGTTAAACCGAAGGACATAACGGTGTACTCGTATTGGCCATAACGAGTAACAAAGGTCGTTTTAGGAATGTCCCCGTTCCTGATTTTGATTTGATGGTAGCCCAACCTCAAATCCATTTTGGAGAAGACTGAGGATCCAGCGAGCTGATCATACAGGTCGTTGATCCTGGGGAGCGGATATTTGTTCTTGATTGTGACCAAATTGACAGGTCGATAATCTACAACCATCCGGTCCGTACCATCCTTCTTCTTGACGAAGAGGACGGGGCAAGCCCACGGAGATGAACTAGGTCGGATGAAACCCTTTTTCAAGGACTCATCGAGTTGTTTCTTAAGCTCGGCTAGTTCTAGTGGTGCCATCTTATAGGGTCTTCTAGCAATCGGGACGGTTCCTGGAATGAGGTCTATTACGAACTCCACATCCCTGTCAGGTGGAACACCTGGCAATTCCTCTGGGAAGACATCCGGAAAGTCACGGACTACCGGGACGTCTTCAAGGTCTGGCAAAGGACTGGCGTTAAGAGAATATAACTGTCGCTTGGCTATTCGGGTCAAGACATTGACTATCTTCCCCGAAGGATGGGTGAGTTGAACAGTCCTAGAGAAGCAATCAATGTTGGCATGATGGGCTGACATCCAGTCCATACCCAAGATGATATTAATATCTGAAGATTTAAGGGCTATCAAAGATGCGAGAAAAACAAGTCTGTCGACTTGGATTTCATTTCCATGGCTTACTCTAGAAGTTTGCCATTTGGATCCCGGAGTTTGAATTACCATAGAGGTGGGCATCTCACAGAATGTGGTGTTATGCAGACGAGCATAGCTCTCGGATATAAATGAATGAGATGCTCCTGTATCGAAAAGAACAGATGCCGGGTGGCAATTAACAAGGAGCGTACCGAGAACGACGTTGGGATCCTCTTGAGCTTCTTCGGCAGAGATACAGTTGACATGGCCACGTGCAGCGGTGGCCGGCTTGGCGTAGAACACTTTACCTGTCGGCTTGCCACGGCCAACAGCTTTAGCAGGTTGGTTGGGGTTGGTCTGGGGACACTCGCGCATATAGTGGCCAGATTCCCCACACTTAAAGCAAGTCACGGAACTGGTACGTGGAGGAGCACTGTTGGTTGGACCACCATAGGGTTTGGCTGGTGCAGACTGTTAAACGGGGCGAGGCGCCTGGAAGGATGGCCTCGGTGTGAACCTGGGTGGCAGGGCAGTGTTAGGCACCCACACGCGGCGCTTCTGAGGGCCAGCACCGGATGAGGAACCCACGTCACGGCCATGCTTGCGTGTTGCGTCATAATCAGTCTGACCAGTCTCAGCACTGATGGCCTTGTTAACAAGCTTCTGAAAAGATGTGCACTCATGCAGACGGAGGTCGCGGCGAAGCTCAGGACTAAGTCCCTTACGGAACCTTGCTTGCTTCTTGGCATCAGTAGAAACTTCCTCAGTTGCATATCGTGCGAGGTTACCGAACTCCCTGCTGTAAGCATCCACAGAGAGTCGGCCTTGAGTGAAACTGCAAAATTCCTCACGTTTACGGTCCATGAGACCCTCCGGAATGTGATGTTCACGGAAAGCCTCGCTGAATTCAGCCCAAGTAGTGACATGGCCCGCTGGGCGCATAGCTCCATAATTCTCCCACCATAGACTGGCGGGGCCTTCAAGATGATATGCAGCAAAGGTGACCTTGTCAGCCTCAGCTACTAGCGCGGAACGCAGTTTGTGAGAAATACTGCGAAGCCAGTCATCAGCGTCGAGAGGCTCGACGGAGTGGTGGAACGTGGGTGGATGTAACTTGATGAAATCACTGAGTGACACCAAGTTATTTCTCTGATGGCGTGCTGTGTTCTGTTCAATACGCTCCAACAAACGGTTGGTCTCCCGCTTGTTTCTCTCGGCTTCCAGCATAACCTCGGCTAGGGAAGGAGGATGAGGCAGATTTGCATTCCTGACTTCACTGCCTTCGGCCTGCTCTTGAGGAGCAGGGTTATTGCGCGTGTTGACCATCCTAGGTAAACAAGACAATGATTTAGTCAGAATGATAAGATTCCGACATAGGATACAGAATGTAAGGAATAACTCGGAATGCAAGATGATCATCCGTATGACATGGTAGATACAGAAACTGCTTCTTTATTCCATCGTCATACACACCATACAAGGTTTAGTACAAGACCAAACAAGGTACTATTACGGTGAAAAGGAGGATTACATCTCATCGGAGGCATCCGAGCTCCTATACATTATTTTTCTACACCTCCGGAAGGCGGTACAAACTAGGTCATATCCCACGAGTCACGCAGGACGATAGACGACACAGCTAGTACGAACTAGTGATACTACCACTAACTCAGACCGATCCGTAGTAGTCCTCGTAGAAGTCACCTCCATAGCCTGGAAGCTCAACATGATCATCCGGGAACAGACGATCTCGCGGAGCTTGTGGACCATAGGGGCTAGGATGAGGTCTTGGACCAACAGACGGTGGCCTGCGGGGACCGCGAGGTGGGGTGATGCCTCCTACATCACGCCAACCCATCACGTCTGGCAGAGCAGATCTCACAGGATAGAGATCGCGCATATCCGAATATCCAGCTTGCACCGCCGGTGCAAACCGAGTCAATGTGGCCCAATGGTCAGCACGGGTATTGAAAAGCTCTAGCCTCAAGGCCCGATTTTCACGGTCCTTATCCTCGAGCATCTCAGCAGTGGTGCGAGTCCGTGAATCCTCCTGAGTGGGGTCAGCATAGATAGCCTGGAGATACCCTTGTGCTCCCGGAAGTGATCCTGGCATATACCGGAAATCAGAGTCCCGAAATAGGCCAGACCTGACTCGCATGATGGTCATCATAGAGTAGGCGGCGTCCTGCACAGCCATCTCAATAGTAACCCCGAGTCCATAGGAGCAGTGAAGGGGCTCGGTGGATCCAGGATAAGATGGAAATATCCTGACAGTGCAGAGATACTGGCTTTGATTAAAGTCTCGAAATTGCTCTTCGACCGTGTACTCAGGATACCAACGGTATCCAGCCTCAGTCATTACCCTGACCAACATGGCGGTATGGCCGGGTACATCTAGGCATCGAGTCAGGCGAACCACTTGATTGAGGTCGCGAGTGGCCATCTGAAAGCACAACCATAATGCAAAGGCATTAGAATTTCTAGCAAAATTTCGGCAGCATAACAGCTGTAAATGCTCAAAAAGGATTTTGAGACATTTGACAAAGGATTTCATACACACTCAACAACATCATATCAAGTTCTGAGTCCATCCTAGCAACATAATGTGGTAGTAGAACTGAACTAGGCTTGTATCCATCAAACCTATAAGGTACTACTGATTAGTAACACGTGAACCTGATAGAGAGAAAAGATCCTAATTCCTTAACCCCCGGTGGAAGAATAGACTGACTCAGATCAGAATGTCATAAGATAAAGGAGTAAAAAGAGCCTTACGTTCCAACCCACAAACAATTCCCCTACATATAACTAAAGAATTTCTAGACTCAACATCGACCAGTTTGGCTTGGAGAACCTACAGGCAGTCCGGCTCTGATACCAACGCTGTCAGGACCCCGACTCGATGTCACATCGATCTAGCTTGTAACACCTCATATCACTTTGCGGCCTCACGCACGGTATCCCCACGGGTGTCGCCTTACCTTTTCCCGGGACCGTTTGCGCCTTTTGGCTCACGTATATGATAGTGTCGCTAGCATCCATATGATAAGGAGCCCGGGCTGACATGACTAGTCGTAAACCCAAAGTGGCACAGACTTACAGGGACAGGCATCCATGACCCAGCTTCGAACGTGTCGGTCATCAGCAAGTGGGTCCGGGCTGTAGCACTGGGCTAGCAGGACTCCGGTAAACCGGGCTGTAGCGGGCTAACAGGACTCCGGTACTCAATGCGTGACATTTCCCCGGAGGGACAGACACAGGAACGAAGAAGGACACATGCCGGCCAGCCTAAGTGTTCCAGAGCAGTAGCAAGCTACCATGGCTCAGTGGTAACACTAGGAGACATTTCCCGGTAAGAGAGGCTACTAAAGATAAACAACTAGATAGTCAGATCCCACACATACCAAGCATTTCAATAACATACACACAATATGCTCGATATGTGCAGATACAACATGGCATCACAACATGACTCTACGACACAAGTACTTTATTTAAGGCTCAGAGAGCCATACATAACATACACATAGGTACGGGTCACACGACCCAACATTCAAGTCATACAGTCATACAAACCAGCAGCGGAAGTAACTCGTCTGAGTACAGACAACTAGCAAAATAAAAGAGGCTTGGAAAGCCTAGCTATACTACGTGGTCCTTCACAAGCTCAGGATCACCACCTGGGCCTTAGCCTACTCATTGATGTCAACGTCTACGAAGAACCCATCAGAAGGGGTTGCAGCGTCTTCTGTAAAAATGTAAATTATAGCAACATGAGTACAAAGGTACTCAGCAAGACTTACATCAGATCCTACATACATGCACATTATCAAGAAGGGTTGGTGGAGTTATTGCAGCAAGCCAGCTTTGACTCTTGGCTAGGCTATCCTACGAGACTCCAACTTGAAATGGTTTTGCGCACACGAGTCCACTACTCACCACTTCAATACACTACCGAGGATCCACCTCCGTCTTCCTACGGAAGAGCCATCCTCGGCACTCACACTTATCTTGAGGCTTTTAGTAGTTTCCATTTACTTGTCTATGAACTGTATAGGCAACCAAGTAGTCCTTTACCGCGGACGCGGCTATTCGAATAGATCATGATAACCCTGCAGGGGTGTACCTCTTCATACACGCTCTCACCACTTACCGTCGTTTACACGACATGTACTCGGCAACCTTCAAGCGGAAGCCCAACGTGGGTGTCGGCCACGACCTACCTAATCACCTAAGTCTCTAGTCCAGGTTTATCGCCTATTCGGGTTCCATCCATGAGGAGATCCGACCGAGGTTTCGCTCACAGCAAACGATGTGAACAGGGTTCCCGAGATACCTAACGGGTATTCGGTACACCGTGCCACGTACCTACCGCATCACAGCCCACCCCTACGGTCAGCGCTGTCCACGGCCTCCAGTAGGCTACAAACACCAGAAACTACTTGCAACTCCTGGACAGAGAACTAGGGTGAATAAGAAGTCGAGAGGGTCCATTGGTTTCGGGCCCAATGCATGGTAGTAGCTGAATCTTAAATCACACATACAGATCTCAGTGCTTAAGGTCGGCTTCAATGAAACAACCCACCATGTACTCCTACATGGCCTCTCATCGATACCTTTACCAAATCGTGTTCACCACACCACTCTCATTACCGACATAATCATTTCACTCTAGTCCATCACCCAGATGAACCAGACCTGACACGACTCTAAGCATAGCAGGCATAGCAAGGTAGGAACAACACATACATATGGCTCAAACAACTCCTACACATGCTAGTGGGTTTCATCTAGTTACTGTGGCAATGACAGGTCATGCAGAGGAAGTGGGTTCAACTACCGTAGCACACAGCAGTTTGAAACGCGTTGTCTTAATGCAGTAAAAGAGAGCAGGAGCAAGAACATGGGATTGTATCGATATGATCAACTAGTTGGTTGCTTGCCTGATGGTTCGATGCACTGATACGGTTCTTCGTTAGGGTAATCACGGTACTCCTCGGAGGCAGAACCTGCCGCAAAGAACACCGATACTCAACCATCACCAAACAATGTGCGACAATATGATGCATGCATGAAACATGGCAATATGAGTGTGTTGGGCTAATGCAACTAAGACCAGAAGGGTTTGAACCAATTTGAACCAAAGATTCAAATTTCAAACTCATACATGGCCCTTTAAAGTGTTTTACCTTGTTCTGCATTAAACATCAAGTTAGCTTGTTTAATCATGCATGAAAATAGTACACATGGATAGATTGAATTTTTCTGATCATTTTTCATATATAACTTGTCTGATTTGGAGTTACAGATTAAAAGTTATGAATTTTTGAAGTTTAAACTATATTCTGGAATTTCCTATATTAGATTAAATCCAGAAAATCAATTACTGCGTCAGCCTGACGTCAGTGTGACATCAGCAGGTCAACGGGACACGGTCCCGGTCAAACCTGACAGTGGGTCCCGCGTGTCAGTGTGATTAGCCAAACTAAAATTAATTTAAACTAATCCTAATTAGTTAACAGGGCTGCGCCCCACCTGTCATTGACTCAGGAGTGTCAACCAGGGCCCACCCGTAGTCAAACCCGGGTCGGCTGCACCGGCGTTTAGCCGCCGGCGAGCCCGACGCGGTAGCGGAAGTGGTTTTGGCCATTCCGGCAACCAAATGAGTCGCGGAGGCCATCGGAGTGGAGCTGAGGAGGAGCCGCAGCTCTTGGTGGAGTCCGTTGGGGTCGGGGTGGCCAGAGTTGGCGCCGGCGACGACTTTGGCGGCCAGCGGAGTTCGGCCGAAGACGAACTTGACGCTAGAGGGGTCGGTGAGGTGCGGGGAGTAGCTGGTTAGGTGCTACGTGACGTGGTGAGCATGATGGACACCGTGGAGTGGCCGGAGGATGGCCGGGAGCACGTCGGCGATGAGATCCGCGGCGGTGCGTGCGGGTGGTCTTCGTGCGGTGGCTACACGGCTCGGGAATGAGAGAGGGAGGGTAGGAGGGGTAGCTAGGCTCACAGCGCACCCGTAGAGGCCACCGACGGGGTCGGGGACGAGCTGAGGCGGCGACGGCGTTGAAGGGGATCTCCGGCGACGGCGGACTCGGGCGAGGTCGGTGCGGTGGACTTGGGCCGCACGAGCACACGGGGCTCGGCTAGCTCGATGAAGTGGACGGCGGCGGAGCTCCTGGACACGACGAGAAGACGCACGGGCGGCGGGGAGCGCGGCTACGACGTA